>NC_072734.1:120045246-120365426 GCF_026930045.1 Uloborus diversus | reverse complement strand
TTGTATTTAAAATAGGAAGAAAAAGTAAAGAATCTAAACATTTTCTTGGTGTTTTGTTCTACAATACTTAAAAAAAGATATCAGCGAATTTTAAAAAGTAAAAAATTCTCCGTGTGTTCACTTTTGGTAGAAAATTTGCCTGCTTGTGCGTCGTTAAAAATTATTTCTGATTTCGTTCAAAAGATTAAAACTCAAAATTGCATTTGAAAAAAATGGTTACTGTGACGTAAATACTGTTTTTTATTCTTAGTTCTTACGGCTATTGTCGATATTATTGTTACTTTCAACGACTGGAAGAATTTGTTTTATGGAATGAACTAAAGTTATTTTAATATCTGCTTTTGAAAAGAAGTGTCCGTAATAGTTTTGCATTGCAGTAATTCCCTTTTTTCCCCCTTTTACATATTGAACTTAGAGCAAACTTGCCCTTCATAGTGCTATTAAATCCAATATTTCTAACATGAATATTTCCTGCAGATGATTTTTCACGTAAGTTGTAAAATATATTAACCAGCTTAAAATACTTTGAATTTATGCTGTTATTAAACACAGGTAGGAAAGTAAAAAGTGTTCCATAGGTCCCCGTGCTGTTAATTTCAGTTTGTTTTGTTAATCAAAATTATTAATTCTGTAAATCAAAAAGTCTTTGCGCCTATTTTTTATTTGTCAAAAACAAGTACATACAGGGATTTACAAATCTACATAGTGTACTACGAACCTCACATTATTTCTCCACATAGTCACCACCTCGGTTCAGGCATTTGTCCCATCGCAGCACTAAATTAGAGATCCCCCTGTGGTAAATTCTTGCGGCTGCCTGTGGAACCATTGTCAGACCGCGTTCTGGGCTTCTTCGTCACATGTGAATCTCTGTCCTGCCAGAAACTTCTTCAGTGGAGCGAAAACGTGAAAGCACTAGGGCAAGGTCTGAACTGTAGGTGCCCCTGTGAACTGCTATGAGCTTTTGTCCGCTGCTCCATAGAAAACGAATAACCCTTCACTGCTCATAAGCTGTGGACGTCTAAAGACGGACCGTCATCTTAAATGACTGATAGTAGCTCCGCTCTTCCGAGCAAAAAGCAGATACGGCTGGTACGGTTCAAGTAACTCCCACTGCTGGGAATGTCTATAGTATTCACAGCCAAATTTTGGCTAAAAAAATTTGGCGAAAAGACTTTTTGATTTGCCCTCGTATACAACATTACGTGCAATAAATCGACAACCCGGTTATCCCATCTAGCGACTACAGTTTTGTCCTCTTTTGGACTCATCAGTTTGAAATCGGGAGTAAACGAGCTGGAGGCAGGTGTCATCTCATTTAAACTGAGGATACCAACAAATCTCAACTTAATGCTTTATGCAAAGTTGTTCGAAACAAATTTGCTTCTTTTTAAAAAAAATTCAGTTTTCAGTTATTTCAAATTCTAAAACTCTATTTATGGATGATGAATCACTTTTATTTTGCTGCATATTTGTCACAGAAAACTCAAATGGAAACTAAATAAAAGGAAAATAAGAGAGCGCGTGCGAAAAAGATGGTCTCGGTGAAAGCAAGGAAAAACACGCAGCACCGTCGTTAAAGGATTTCGACGGGTTTCACGGTGATGGATCTTTTGAAAAATGCTTTGAAAGTCGATATTTTTACCATGAAAAATTTTATACTTGCGGGCAAAATTGCAATAGAAAGATGATCTTAGTGAAAACTTACGAATTCACTGGGTTGTCCAAACAGAATAAGAGTTAAGCCTGTTGATCGAATAGGACTGTTTTGAATATGCAGATCAAATAGGCAGCATAAAACATTACTTCTCTAACAAACCTTCTGGGAAACATTTGGCGGAAATAGAATCAAAAATATACTCGTACGTATGTGTTATATACTGAGAAATAAAGTGGCATTGAAAAAATTCAAAAAATCAGTAATCCAACGTCAGAAAGCACAAATATTGCAAGATATTGCAGACACGTGTTTCGGTGTTACAAGGAACACCTTTTTCAATGCAAAGAAATGTGAGCTTCTGGATGAAAAGTCATCCGAGAAAAGCAACACGGTGGAACAGGAGATAGTATAAATATCAATAACTAGAAATTAAACAAAACAAAAAAGATAAAATGACACCATGGAGGCAAAATTTATTATATAATTCCTTCAGGAAAAAAACCGTTAAGTAATAAATTTTCCAAGAAAACCCATAAACAATGCAAAAAGTCCAAAAATGAAACCACTCTGAATAAATTAGCAATAAATTTACCAGCGGGAAAAACTATGTATGAAAGCAATGTATCAAATGGAGAAATGCATTTAAGAACAAAGTGAAGGATAAACATATTGGAATTAGTTAATCACCAAACGAAATAAGAAAGCAAAAAATGAAAAAAATAAAAGTAAGAAATGTACGACGTTTACATAAAAAATAATATAAAAACTAAACCAATTTTAACAAAGGAGTCCACACAGAAGAAAAATAGGAAATTACAGTAAGATCATTGACTAAATTAGAACGGTTCCTCAGGATGTGGAAAGATTCCCAAAAATCAAGATCCAACGAATTGGGGCATTTTTGGATAATTTGATAAGAGTTAAAATCAAAAGAATGATTTGATTCCCAACAGTGTTGGGCAATACTGGATTTATTCAGCTGTTGTTTCCTCACATAGTTTTGATGTTCTTTTAACCGAAATTTCAAAGAACGGCGGGTCTGTCCGATGTATCCGAGTCCGCAATTGCAAAATATTTTATAGATCCCACAACAATTAAGAGGATGAATAGGATCTTTAAGAGAAGAAAAAGAAAGTTTATTAATAGGAGAAAATACCACTTGGAATTGGAATCGCTTCAGAATCTTAGCAACCTGAAAACTAATACCAGGGAAGAAAGGCAGAACAACTAAATTCTTAGTGTTAAAAGTTCTATTAAGAGCAATATTTTGAGATTTTTTGCAAAGTTTTTTATAAATGGAATCAACTAAGGTGGGCGGATAGTCTCTATCAACAGCCACAGCTCTTAAATAGTTGAGTTCCGCATTAAGAAGCTCAGGTGAAGAACAAATATTCATTGCACGATAAACAAATGTGTTGAAAGCTGAATATTTTTGATTAGGAAGCATTAGTAGATTTAAATTCACATTAGTAGCACACATTAGCTGCACATTAGATTCACATTAGCTGCATTAGTAGATTTAAATTCACAATGAAAATTGCACATAATAGTTTACTTAGTGCACGGAGTTATAAGTCAAAAATGGATATTTATCTCAGAAAACTCCATTTCGATAAAATGAAGCAAAATGGCCTTGGGAAATAATGGGCAGCTAGTTGCATAATGTCTGCCATAAGAATATCTGATAAAAAATAGGAAAATTTCCAGCTAAAAGTCAGTAGTGTTCCTGAAATTGACCTGGAATCATTTGAAGAATTCCGAACCCTTCCCAACAAATGCCAGTCATATTTCTATGGTAAATCCGGAAACTTCCTTAAAAACTTAGATATGTTTATACACTGGTGGACAATTGCTAAGGACGGGATGGCAATAGCAGCGTTAGCAACCACGAAATGAAAGGAGAGGAAATATGGAAATTAGTATATGTTCAGGACACAGTAAAACGTCTTGTGAGTATGCAAATTTTAGACTAACGACTTTGCTGGTCACGTGATAGCTCTGATAAGAGATATAAAGGATTGGGTGCGTGATGACCATTGTTGTTAAAAAGTAAAGTTTGACGAGAAAGAATCAATTGACGAACTTGCATTTTGCGGTATGTCTTCCCGACATCCCTTAGATGATTTTATGTGTGGCCATGTGGTTGGCAACATCGAAGAAGGGCAGAAAAATTTAGATGTTGCCAGGGAGTTCGACGTCAGCCACAGGGTTGTTTCAAGAGTTTAGAAATACTTTAAAACAAATGGAATGTGTAGCAAATGTCACGAGGGAGGTCGTGTACGCAATACGACGTCAGCAGAAGATCGGTATTTAATGCTAGCAACGAAAAGGAACCAGCGCAACACAACTACTGAGGTAGCAAAGCAGTTTCCTCCTGCTACTAGCAAGCAAATATCCCGAAAAACTGCAGTCAGACGTTTGAATGCAATAAGACTATACGCCCGTCAACTTGTTTTGTAGATCTCATTGTCTACAAGTCAATAATTCGCTCGTTTGTAATGATGTCTTCAAAACGCATTTGGAGAGATGTCGACTGGACTTGTGTACTATTCTATGAAAGCAGGTTCAGTCTGTTGTCTAATTGTGGACGACAATTAACCTGGCAAGAGAGTGGTACAGCATACAAGCCGGCAAACATAAAAGAAAAGGACTAGTATCCTACAAGTTGTGTCATAGTTTGGGTAGGATTATGATCAATGGCCGTAAGTCGCACGTGTGCTTCTAAACAAGACTTTGGCGGCTAGTAATGCATTAATGTTGTTCTACTGCCTCATGTTCACGCGTTCTGTGGCACAGTGGGCAATAAATTCGTTTTCTTGGATGGCAGCGTAACATGTCATTAACAATCGCTGTCCAGGAGTGTCTAGCTCACTCAAAATATTCAAACCATCGGATGACCAGCATGTTCTATAGATCTGAGTCATATGAAAACTGTTTCGGATGCTTTGAGGAGCAGTCTTGCTGGTCGACAGCGCCCTCCAATAAGCAAGGACACCCTTATCCGAGTCTGAAAGAAGAATGGGATAAATTACCCCAACAGTTGCTGAATAATGTTGTGTAAAGCGTCACATGACGTGTGGAAGCTTGCATCGCTTTCCATGGTAGCCACATCCTATGTTGACATCTTACGCCGGAACGCCTAGGGGAGGTAATTACATTTATTCACTTTTACGTATTCAGCCCAAAATGTCAGTTTCGTCCTTTGAACACTTTTCAACGCCTTCTGGACTTCAAAACACAATAAACTATCGTCATTTCAATCTTCTAGAGCTTTGGCATTAGTTTATTTCACTTGGCATTGAATTACACTTACTTTTTTACGTGTTACGTAGCCCATTGGAATCCGTCCTTAGCAATAGTCTACCAGAGAAGTTATACCTTGGCGTATTCGTGATTTACCAAGAAAGCTCCTAGAGCAGGTATGGCCGAAACTAATACAGAATTGCAAGTTAATTTAGAGCAGCTTATTTGCTTGCAACTGTTGGGAAAATGCATTTTGTCCTCCTTTGAACTCAGTCAATTTGGAAGAGCCGTAACCGTTGAGAAGAGATAAAATGGAGGGAGTGCAGACTTTCATTCGTCAAGCAACGATCTCAAGTCACGGGATCGATTTTAAAGCAAAGCATTTGAAGAAATCAGGTTTCTTTCGCTAGTTTCACGCAAAACATGTCAACCAATTATCGTTGTTGAGTCACTTAGTATGGGGGTTTTGCCTTAGCTTTTACAAAGCAAATGATTGAACTTTGCTCCCTTCCATTTAGGCTATTTCCATGCATGACTTACACTACATTTGAAAAACTTTCAAACACTGTATATAAGGTTAATTTTTAGTAAAAATTTAAAATTTTAAAACTATTTTATATGTTTTTGGTATACTAGGCACATGTAATATTTTTTGCAGTGCACAAAGTTTGTTCATATAGTTTACTTTAATATTTACAAATAAAATTGCCATGATGTGACTTACACTACCAGAAAGGAGGTCGTTATTAGGCTATCATTTTAACTTGAGTTTTCTTCCTTATACATTGTCTAAACAAATTATATTAATGCTGTTTTGTAACTAAGGTTTTGAATATCAACATGAAAATAAAAATATTTTAGACTATATTATTTTTTAAATGAATATTATTCTGCGTGATTTACACCACCACTATAGTGTAACATACACTACATTAACATAAAAGGTACGGTTAAAATGTGCAACAAAATGAAACTAACCCATCACATATTTTTAAAATCAAAATTAGGAAAAGTGTCGTGAAATTGACGATCAAAGTCGGGTTTAAGTAATTGTATTATGTCTTTAGTCAAATCAATATCTGAAATATCTTCCTTCTCAGGCTAAATGAAGAAAAAAATCATTCCATTGCAGATATTCTTCCCTAACAATTTGCGCCGTGAAATATTTAACAACCCCTTTTCCCGCAAATTATACTTATGGTATAGATTTGCATGTTTCTGCATCAAGAAAGTAAGCCATTGAAGTGTAAATAGGGCAAGATTTTGAAACCCAACGGGCTGATTGACTTTCATCTTGAAAACATAAGTTATAATTTTTACAAAATTGAAATATAATAATAAAGTGTTTGGGAGCATGTCTTCCTTTTGCTTGCAAGAAAAGGTTTCTTGTTGGCTTTTGATATAAACATGTTGCAGGAACTGTGGCATTTTTATTTTCCACTTTTCAATTGCTTCTTCCAATGCGGAAGAAATGCTTTGCCTTGAGACTTTTTGTCTCATCTGTTATCCACTGGAAGTACTTGATCTCCTCTTCTAGTTCTTTATCAGCTGAATCTTGAGTAAAACTGTTCAGGTTTTTTAAGTTTCCATAGTGAACACAATTTTGGTAGAAGCAGTCTGCACAACTTTCCTCAAACATGAATTGGTCACAGTTCACAAAACTTAGACAGACCAATGTTGACATCAGCATTTTCATTTTTGAAACTTGCATATTTTTCACCTAGAGTCATGAATGGATATTTTTTCTCTACTTTCGCTTTTTTGCCATCTTTATGTCTGATGGTTACTAAATCTTTTACTCCAGGTTCCTGATAGGATATGCTATCTTTTTCAAAAAACTTTTTGCTTGCTATTTACTTGCACTTTTATTTTGTCACTTATTATTGTGACGCTTGATTGTTGAGGGGGTGGTGATGACAACATGTCCGGTACAACAGGTGAGTCATTTTTTTAATAAAAGCTTTGCTTTCATATGTTCTTCAGTCAAGGCTTCTCTTAACTTTAGCAATGGCTTTTTCAAATGAACTTGGACTTTTGAACGCTTTTCTAGTAGAATCCAAATTTGAATTAAAAGACATACTAGCTTCACTGGTAACAGCTTTTAAAGCTTTCTTTACTCTATGCCATTTCCTTATTGTTTTCTCTTTTCTTTGCTTTTTTAACTCTTTTTCACCAATAGTCATTGTTTTCCTCTTTTCTCTGTGTCGATTCTTTTGATACCTCATTATCTTTGAAAGCTTGAAAATTTCTTCTTGCTTTTAATCTTTCTTTGTTCTTTTTTTTTCTTCAGCTGCTGTTTTTGCCATCTACAGAAAAAAAAAATGAGTTAACATTATAATTTTGGTGGCAAAATTACTTTAGACAACAAAAAAATGGCAGTGACTTACACTACATTGCGACTTACACTACAAAATTAAAATAATTAAAATTCAAGGGAAATATTTATTATATTAAACTTATGGTTATAAGGAAGGTAGGATAGAGGAGGAGATAGTTAAAATTTTTGAAAATCCAATTTAATTTACAAATTTTTGGCAAACACTACAAGCTAAAACGTGTAATTTCATATGTATGCTAAGTCATTCTTGCATTAAAGTAATCTTTTGAAAAGTGCATTAATAATAGTATAGATAGTGTATTTCAAGAATCAATGCTAAAAAATCTCAAAAAACTTACTTTTTGTATCATCTATTCAAAATGGATGAAAAATAAACAACCACTTTTCCAAAACACAGCAGCCATTTTGAAACAGTAGTGTTCCCGCTAAATAACTTCAAAATTGTTGTTAAATGCAAAATTTATTAACTTCAGATATCCCTATAACATACATCATAATATAAACTCCGAATTTCTTTTAAAAAATGCACTTTTGGTATATAGTTAAATGGATTAGCTTTTACTAATTCCTGTTCTAAGGCTTTGAAGGCGAAACACCTACAAAGGAGTGGAATATATCTTTACATTGGTAGCTTATGAGAGAAGTTTATGCATTCATGAAACTTGCAACGATTCAGAAACAACTTTCGCAGATAAATTTGTTTTGGAGAGGAAACTGGTAGAAACCCATGAAATCTCGGAATATTGGCCGGAAATATTGTGCTACGTTTCGGAATTTTCTTACATAGTGTATTTTATGCCTGTGTGTCTATTTTCCTCACATTCTACCTACCCGAACAGGATATTGTACTTTCTTAGCATGCAAGGACGTGTCCAGTTTCCGGTTTTGTAGGGTTTAATTTTAAAATGTGCGTGCCCAAACTGGAGGAGGGAAATATAATATTCGGGCAGAAATTGTTAGTCTGGATTCTTCCTCCACAGCGAGGAGACGTGCCGAGGATGTCCTCAAAACTCAGTTTTCAAAATCAAATACATATATATGGTCGCTAACAGAAAGGTTATGTCCCCAATGACCCTCCTCCTGGATTTGTGCTTGATAGTAGGATATTATACAAGACTGATACTTTATAGCCAATTATTATCTGCTGATATGTATTTTCCATTGATGGGATAAGACTAAACAAATCTAATTTCTGTTATTTTATTACTGTTAATAAAAAACTAGAAAATCGCCCATCAAGGTATGACGTGTGAAATCTGTTTTTACTTTTGAACAAAGCAAACGCCTGTTTGGTGACATTTTGATAGTTGAAATTTTAACCCTAACTCCAGTGGATTAACCCTAAACTCCAGCAGATAGCGTTCATTGTTTTTGTTTCTTCATTCTCCCGAAATGAGTCTTATCATTAAAACAGTTAAGTAACAAGATCCAGTTTAGCTTTGTCAAAATAAAGCATTTCTCTGCATGTCAAATATTACCCAAAGAGATTATCAAATTATCATGCCGTAGAGCGAGTTTCATTATTCGCTATTATTTATTATGAGGGTAGCACAAAAACGAAGTGTTGATAGTTATGTTTTCCATATTCATTCAAGCATTTCACTGACTGAACCATTTTTTTTTCTATTCGGAAAGAACTCTGTTTAGTTCGAAATCAAAAAAGGAATGTTGATCTAGCTTTGTTGCAAGCGACTCAAGTAAAGAATAAGGATAAAAAGAAGAAAACTTTTTGTGATGATTTCAATTATGTTGTTCCAAAAACGCTACGCAAAGTACGAAACAATACATACACTTTCTTCCTTTCAGTCGAAAAAAAAATTCTATGCTTTATATTTTTCTTAAGACAATTCTTATGGAAACCCCACGCAGACACAAACTTTTTCTCTTTTTTTTGAGTGGTTTTTGCTTAAAAACTGGAATTTTCATTACTCAAAATGAAAGTTTTTTGTTTCATTTTCTAAGATGTACACGATGCGTTCATTATTAGCGAGCTAAAAATGAAAAATTTAAAGAATAAAGTAATTGTTCCCTTAAAACTTTCTTTGTTAAATTTATATGAGTTTATTTCCATGGTAAAATTTCAGTTCTTCAACGGATCTCGTTTAATAACTATCCCCGGTAGAAATATTGATTTTTATTCTCAAAAAAGGTTTTTATTAATTGTTTATGAATATATAAATTATTTAATAGTAGTCAGCGATTGAAAAATGGTTTTTGTATTTTACGTAACATGTTACGCAATTTTACATTCAATAGTAGTGATGGACAGTTATTCAGCTCATTTTCTTTTATTTATTAGATACACAAAATCCTATACTTAAACCTTACTTTTAGCAACAAAATCAGCATTTTCAGTCGACACACAATTCATAACTGCCTTATGAGAAATATTATTACGATATAAAAATTATTCATGCGCTCAACATCTAAAAGGCGTTTGATTTTTCCTGCGTTGAAGTAGGTGAACTAAAGGTGGCAAGCATTCCAAGAGTGACCTCCCAAATAGCAGATTTTATTATATTTATTATCACAAAACGGCGGTACTGAATTGTAACGCTTTGAGTGTAGTGCAAATTACTAACTTTGAAGAGCTTACCTCGATCGGTCACCTTCACTTCTGAGGGGTAGTTCTAACTTCCAGGTCAAAGTACATTTTAATTTACATGTGTTTAAATTCCTAGAAATTTGAGCTAAGATATGTTGTCTTAAAAACAACTTCTTCCTCTTTAACCCTATAAATACTGAAAATTACAGTATACCAAAGAAGATAGAATAGGCCAATGTGATCTCATAATGATTTTTGAGTAAATTCTTCATAAATTTCATCTTGGATGAGTTTATATGCCCCCACATCATCTCTAAAATAAGAACTGAATGAATATTAATTTCTGTGATGTTGCCCCCCCCCCCACTCTAGATTGCAAAGTATGTATTAGTTTATCTTTCAAAGAACGACCATTGCAGTTTAGCTATAAGACAGTCGCCAGTATTTCTCATTTGGAATTTCATCCAACTGCAAAAATTGGAAGATAAAGGTAAAACTGGAGTGAATAGAACTTTTTCATGCAACAGTAAGTAGGAGAAAGGAGCATTTTCTCCTGCTGTATTGCAAACTACATCAGAGGCCGCTGTGGTCCCCTTCCGTGTTTCTAGGTGTGAGATTTAATATTTACGCTTCCTTGAGACGAATGACTAATTAATTAAATAAGCAATCCAATTGGGTCATATTATAAAAGTTAAAAAAAAAACTCCATTGTTTCCAGTAAGTTAGTGCTCGGTTTATTCAACAAAAAACTATGCGGGGAGCTACACAGCCGCCCTTTTGTCTTTCTAGTAGGACTCGACCGATGCATCGGCCTGGCCGATGCATCGGCGCCGATGGTTCAACAATTTAGCCATCGGCATCGGCTGCCGATGCTAACTTGCAGGAAACATCGGCCCATCGGCCTTAAAAACATCGAAAAGCCGATGGAATTGGCCGATGTTTTTGAAAAAAAAAAGGACCTTTGTTGTCTTACTTTTTAATACAAAGTAAAGGGAGTTATAGTTTTCAAACAAAATTGTTTACTTAAATTTCAGTATGAATTTCTATTTTAGTCACCCCTGAAAAAGTTTTTAATACTGCATTCAGGTACTAAACAAGTTAATTATTGCGTTGTTTCTTGCGGCTGGATGTACGTATATATCTTTTATAAGTCATAACTCAAAAATGGTAAGTTGTAGAAGGCTAAATTTTCGCATGTGGGATATGCGCACGTTACAGTTGTGCACTTCCCTTTTTATTTTCGATCGGGTGTTCTAAAAAGCCTATTAACTGATTTTTTGTGGTTATTAATTACTTATTTCAATGCAAAACTAATATAGCGTCTCAGACTGACGATCATTTGGTGATATACTGCAGAATTGGAGATCATGGAAACAAATATGAGATGGCGAAACCGGTTTTGTTTCCTTTTGTTAGATTCCCATTGAACCGACGGTAATTTTTCATTTTTCGATGTTTGTAATATGAACCATAGTAATGCAGTATTTTCTGTATCGCTTTGGCGGAGCTACAAGTTTGGGGCCCGTCGAAATACATTTTGTGGCACTATTTCTCTATCACAGAAGTTATAAAACATTTATCATAAGCATTTTTGTAACTCCTACGGTGCCCCTATGGTTATGGGGCCTCTCGCGCAATTGCAACATTTGCTATATTTTAAATCTGCCACTGCACGTCAAAACAAACTCGGGTGCAAGTTTTCAAACGGTTTTTTTGCTCAATGTTTATGATTATTTTGAACTCTATTTTTTACGACTATTTTTTGTATTTCCGAGAACACTTGCGTGCCCCTCCTCCCACTCCCTCAATTTCTGAAATTAAACTCTAGTTGTAGTTCTGAGTAATTTAAAACTAACACTATTCATAAAATTACAGATTTTTTTTCAAGCTTTATCTATTGTTTAGGAAGAATTTAGAGCACTAATGTAAGAAATTGATTAAAGACGTTTTGAATGGTGACATAATTCGGAAAACAAAGGGACTTATGAATTTTTTCTTCGGAAATGCTGGAGTAGATTCAGAAACTCTTCCGAGGCGTTGGTGGTAGCAGTTCTGTACTAAAAAAAATTAAGCCGAAGTTGGGGCCGAAGTTTAACGTTGTGAGTTACTCCAAAATCAGAGAGTGACCCCTCTAACCCATCCTCGTCGTTTCAAGCATTTCTTAAATATTTAGCGATTATTTATTTTGGTCAAGAAAAGTCATTTTGTTTATTTCTTATACTTGTTTCACCTATATTTTGTAATGCGCCATCTTTTTTGCATCATTAGTAGCGATCGATTTTTTTTTCTGTTGTAAGTAACTATTTTTATGTATTTTTATAAAATCAATGAATAAGTTATTTTTGTTTTCATCATATGTTTAATAATATGTTATAGAAAAGTTTCAAGGATTTTCTATTATGCAATTTTTTAAATTTCAGAAAATTATTGTTAAATTGAAGACTTTAATTTGAACTTGTTTGTAGTGCTTCATAAAAGATTAAACAATCAAATTGTTCAATATTACGTGTACAAACATCAGATCAAGTATAGTATATGTATTCATTATTAACTTGATGTAAATATTGAGTTTGTTTATTGTAGCTACGTTTTAAGAACCTCGCTCTTTTCATGGCTTTTTCTTTTTTCCGCAAAATTTATGTCAGTTATACATTTTATGAAAAATGCAAACTTTTCTATTCATAAGTATAAAAATATTCCTATTATGATTTAATATTGTAATTTATCTGTTACCTTTTTTGTTTAATTTGATGACTAAAAAATGTCTACGTGCAATCTTTTCACTTTAATTGCGTAATTTGTTAACGGTTTCATAGTGTGAGTCTTATTTTTTTGAATGATTAAACAACATAATTGAATGGTTTTTAACTATGTTTAGTTTACCTAAATCAATACATTATTACAATGTTACTGAAATCTTAGTTATTTGTTCAATAAAAAAAAAAAAATCAATTGGTTATTAAACAGTCTCTTTGTTTTTCTTACTTTTTTTTTGGCTGTTGTTCTTTGTCTTCCATCATACAGCAGTCAAAAAAGGAGAAGCATAACTACACCCTATACAGATTGCACGTAGTACGATCCAAAAGTTCGGGGAACCAGCTGTATAAAACCTTACCCTGAATAGTTCACATAACCGAAGCACATCCACCTTCAAAAGGTCATCTTGAGGGACTGTGTACTTCTGCCAGTGTTCATATAACTTTTGGAAACACTCCTGGAAGCCATTTTTCTCTACCTTCTGTGATGCAGCTTTATCTTCTCCTGACGGAAGAAAGCAGCATCCATGCAAATGTTTTTTTGCTGGGAACAGGTAAAAGTCACACGGAGCTAAGTCCGACGAAACGTTATGTTATTTGTTTGTCATATCAGAGTATTGACCAATCGAACCGTGCATCCTCAACATGAAAGTCGCCTTTTTCCAAACGATGAAGTTAAAGCAGCAGCGCAAGAGGCCTTACAGGAGGTTGCGATAAATGTCTTCCAGGAATCCTTCTAAAAGCTATACGAACGTTGGCAGAAGTGCATAGTCGTTCAAGGTGACTATTTTGTAGATAGATGTACTTCGGCAGTGTGAACTATTCACGGTAAATTTTTATGCAACTTGTCCTCGAACTTTTAGATCATACTACTACGTACGTATGAGTTTTCAACTTACTATTTTATAACTTTTTGAGTGACGTAAGTTTACGCCCATGAAGACATCACAAGAGAATTTGCGATAATTAATTAAGGAGGCGTTCAAAATGGATATTTCGGTCATCTATATGTTCTTAGGTACACATGCATGTACATATGCGCCGAAAAAACTTGTGAAGTTTAAATTGGATGATCGTAAAATAAAAATTTAGATCGAAATCTGATTTTTTTTTTTGGGGGGGGGAGGGATTTTAATTCCTTATTCGTAGAAAGGAAGTAAAGTGAAATGAATCAATGATCCTTTAAATCCCTGACAATCTTATCAATTTATTTCTGTTAGATTCTTTTTTTTTTTGCCATCGGCCAACAGCATCGGCCATCGGCCATCGGCAATCGGCCATTTGGACGAAAACAATCGGCAATCGGCCATCGGCCGTCTTTGAACAATCGGCCAACAATCGGCATCGGCCCATCGGCCAAAAAATGCCATCGGTCGAGCCCTACTTTCTAGTGTTAACTACTATTCACTTTAGCTCTAATACATTTAAGGAATGACGTAATAGTTTTGCGCTGTAACGCCGCAGTTTTGAAAATAAACTATTATTATACGGTTTTCCTTGTAATTATTATTCTTTTTTTTAAAAACTGAACATTGATTTCTCCTCGAGTAGAAAAAAAAAGTTTCCGATACTGATTATTATTATCATTAAAAAAAAAACATTTTAAAACTAATTTTCACACATGGGCCCTTTGGAACACTATGCTCCAAAAGTGACCAACAAACTACAATTTTGAAATTGTCTTATAAAAGTAGTTAAAGCTTATCTTACAAAAAACGTCCTTGATAAGTGGTACAGATAAGTGTAAAGTTCTACGTAAAAAATCAGATAAATACACCGATTCACAAATTATGAAAATTCATCACAGCTGGACTAAGGTTACCCTTGAATCACTCATAGTATCTTTACTAATATTATAAAGAGAGAGGGCGGATTTGCGTGTGTTTATATGTTCGAGGTAATCTCCGGAACCACTGCACCTATTTGAAAAATCCTTTCACTATATGAAAGGTGCTTTCTTACTGAGTAACATAGGCTATAATTCGAAAAAATCCGATAAATAGTACTTTTTTTTAAAATCAAATTTAGGCCCAAATTTCACGTAAATTGCCTATTATTGGCTATTAAAGGGGTGAAAAATTACTTGCACTTTTCTATTCATAAGTATAAAAATATTCCTATTATGATTTAATATTGTAATTTATCTGTTACCTTTTTTGTTTAATTTGATGACTAAAAAATGTCTACGTGCAATCTTTTCACTTTAATTGCGTAATTTGTTAACGGTTTCATAGTGTGAGTCTTATTTTTTTGAATGATTAAACAACATAATTGAATGGTTTTTAACTATGTTTAGTTTACCTAAATCAATACATTATTACAATGTTACTGAAATCTTAGTTATTTGTTCAATAAAAAAAAAAAAATCAATTGGTTATTAAACAGTCTCTTTGTTTTTCTTACTTTTTTTTTGGCTGTTGTTCTTTGTCTTCCATCATACAGCAGTCAAAAAAGGAGAAGCATAACTACACCCTATACAGATTGCACGTAGTACGATCCAAAAGTTCGGGGAACCAGCTGTATAAAACCTTACCCTGAATAGTTCACATAACCGAAGCACATCCACCTTCAAAAGGTCATCTTGAGGGACTGTGTACTTCTGCCAGTGTTCATATAACTTTTGGAAACACTCCTGGAAGCCATTTTTCTCTACCTTCTGTGATGCAGCTTTATCTTCTCCTGACGGAAGAAAGCAGCATCCATGCAAATGTTTTTTTGCTGGGAACAGGTAAAAGTCACACGGAGCTAAGTCCGACGAAACGTTATGTTATTTGTTTGTCATATCAGAGTATTGACCAATCGAACCGTGCATCCTCAACATGAAAGTCGCCTTTTTCCAAACGATGAAGTTAAAGCAGCAGCGCAAGAGGCCTTACAGGAGGTTGCGATAAATGTCTTCCAGGAATCCTTCTAAAAGCTATACGAACGTTGGCAGAAGTGCATAGTCGTTCAAGGTGACTATTTTGTAGATAGATGTACTTCGGCAGTGTGAACTATTCACGGTAAATTTTTATGCAACTTGTCCTCGAACTTTTAGATCATACTACTACGTACGTATGAGTTTTCAACTTACTATTTTATAACTTTTTGAGTGACGTAAGTTTACGCCCATGAAGACATCACAAGAGAATTTGCGATAATTAATTAAGGAGGCGTTCAAAATGGATATTTCGGTCATCTATATGTTCTTAGGTACACATGCATGTACATATGCGCCGAAAAAACTTGTGAAGTTTAAATTGGATGATCGTAAAATAAAAATTTAGATCGAAATCTGATTTTTTTTTTGGGGGGGGGGAGGGATTTTAATTCCTTATTCGTAGAAAGGAAGTAAAGTGAAATGAATCAATGATCCTTTAAATCCCTGACAATCTTATCAATTTATTTCTGTTAGATTCTTTTTTTTTTTTGCCATCGGCCAACAGCATCGGCCATCGGCCATCGGCAATCGGCCATTTGGACGAAAACAATCGGCAATCGGCCATCGGCCGTCTTTGAACAATCGGCCAACAATCGGCATCGGCCCATCGGCCAAAAAATGCCATCGGTCGAGCCCTACTTTCTAGTGTTAACTACTATTCACTTTAGCTCTAATACATTTAAGGAATGACGTAATAGTTTTGCGCTGTAACGCCGCAGTTTTGAAAATAAACTATTATTATACGGTTTTCCTTGTAATTATTATTCTTTTTTTTAAAAACTGAACATTGATTTCTCCTCGAGTAGAAAAAAAAAGTTTCCGATACTGATTATTATTATCATTAAAAAAAAAAACATTTTAAAACTAATTTTCACACATGGGCCCTTTGGAACACTATGCTCCAAAAGTGACCAACAAACTACAATTTTGAAATTGTCTTATAAAAGTAGTTAAAGCTTATCTTACAAAAAACGTCCTTGATAAGTGGTACAGATAAGTGTAAAGTTCTACGTAAAAAATCAGATAAATACACCGATTCACAAATTATGAAAATTCATCACAGCTGGACTAAGGTTACCCTTGAATCACTCATAGTATCTTTACTAATATTATAAAGAGAGAGGGCGGATTTGCGTGTGTTTATATGTTCGAGGTAATCTCCGGAACCACTGCACCTATTTGAAAAATCCTTTCACTATATGAAAGGTGCTTTCTTACTGAGTAACATAGGCTATAATTCGAAAAAATCCGATAAATAGTACTTTTTTTTTAAATCAAATTTAGGCCCAAATTTCACGTAAATTGCCTATTATTGGCTATTAAAGGGGTGAAAAATTACTTGCACATAATAATATTATATATCGTTAAAAAGGGCGGAATTTTCTGCGTTCTAAACAATTTACTTCAATGCTCTAACTTAATTACGGCGGGAGTATTTTACATTTTTAGCACGAACTTTTTTAGACTTAGCTGAAATTTAGGCACTACTTTCTTTATTAAATCTATTAATAAAAAGTGAAGAAATTGTCCCACAGTTTTCTTTTTGATAGCATTGGAAAAAGCGAGATTTTTTACTCCAGATCTCTCTCGACCTTAGGTCGAAAAATTAGCTTCTATCTTCAAAAGAAAAAAAGTTACAAGCGTTTTTAAATCAATTTCGAAATAAGTCATTTTGATTCAGGTTGTCAATCATTTTATTTTCGCGTTTTTATGGTTACGCTTTTTGAATCCATTGTATATTTTCTTATTTTGCATCTGATTTCTTAAATTTATTTTATTTCATGTTTCCATGGTTACGCTTTTAAAATCCATCTTTCGCATTTTCTTCTTCGTATTTAACTTCTTGCATGTCTAGCTCCACTCACTCCACTGTCCTTTTTTCCGTCGGACATTGTGTCCGTTGGACGTTATGTCCGTCGGACGTTATGTCCCTCGGATATTTTGTGCGTTGGACGTTTTGGTCATGGATGTTATGTCCGTGGACGTTATGTCCGTGGACGTTGTGTCCGGTTCCCCACTTGAATGCACACCTCCTGGCTCCATTAAAAGTTCGCTAAAGATTCCGTTGAATCATAATTCTGGCTCACAGTACTTCGCTTATTCAGCTAATCCCCACAGGAACATATAGAAACGTCCTTTTCGGTTGATCCGCAGCGGCTTCTTTTTAAACGTATCCTGTCGACTGCGCCATTGTGAACTTCTGGTTACTTTTCCCTTTTTCTGCATTGTATTATTGTGCAGTTCGTTTGCAATTATTACATTCTGGAGTTCATTTTTTTAATTTAAACTTTTATTAATTAATGCCTTGGTTATTCTTATCATTTATAATACAATATGTACAGCATTTTTACAATTTCCAATCATCACTCAGCTCAGAGCCCGGCTCTCAGACCACCGGTCTCTTTCCACTTCCAGCGTAGAATGTCTTACCTTATCCTTTTCCCACGGATAGCCGTTTTTTGGCATTTCCGGCCTGACCCTGTGTGGGACACCTGTCCCATCTGGAGTTCATTATAGCACGTGCTGCCTTGGTCAGCCACGGGCTGACAGAGTGGTTGCTGGGCAAGTTTGGCCATAAACAATAGAGCTGTAGAATTATTTTTACATTTGAAAGATATTATTTGATGTCTTTTTTTGTTTATTTGGCGAAATATTTTAAATTGCAATAAAAACCCCTTCACTTGCTAAGTAGAGTTTTAAAGCAACTGTAAATCTAGGGTCAGACGGGGCAATTATGGGTCAAAATACCATAACATCTTAATATTTTCTAAAGTATAAAAGTTAAAATTATTTAATTTGGCATAGAGTAAGCTTACACAATTTAGAAATTATTCAAATAACCCCTTTACCTTAAATTACATTATTATTTATTTTATTTAAATTAAAAGAGTGACAAGGAATTACCCTGGATCGGGGCAATTACGGGTCACACATGGGGCAAATATGGATCACCCCCTTTTTTTAAAGTAATCCATGTCAATAGTGGCTAACTATTCTAAATTATCATTTCTTAGCACACTAAGAGACTTTTTAATGGCAAAATGTTTTATGTTTAAGAAATAACACATTATAATTGAAATAATTTGATGTTACTCTTACTAGCCGACTACAATTGGCTATTGTTCTTCGCCCACAATTTGATGAAGAAATTTCTTTAATAGTTGTATGCTCCCTTCATCATTCATGTTTCTATCAACTGCAAGGATTTTTCTTTTCAATTTCAATTAACTAAACTGAAAAATATGCACTAATTCTAAATTATTACTAGAAATGTCTCACTTGAACAAACTAAAGTGTCCGACACCTTGTTCCAAAAAATTCTTTTCTGCTTTTTCTTTGTCCAAAATTTAAGTTACTTTCCCATTGTAGAATATGTTGCTTATCACCATGCACAACAAAATATATCTGATTCTCAAGTACAAAATGAATTCGGTTATAGCACCATCTTTTAACATTTTTAAAATAGGATTGTTTTTGCAATTGTGTTATTGCAAATTCTTCCCTTTTTTTGTCGTAGTCATAAACAATTCCAAAATAAGCTCATTTTGCATTTAAACGCTATCTATATCACCTTGTTGAGGTACTTTTATTTTTTTGCAAGCAGGGTTTTTCTCATTGACTATATTTCTGAATTCGATTTCTCTTGCAGTTACAAGATAGACAAGCGAGTTTGATTTGTTATAACTATCGAATTTTTCTCCTTATTTGGTAGTAAAATGATTTGCATTAATTTGTTGCATATTTTGCTTCTTGATGTGTGCCATAATTGCATGCTGACATAAATTAGTTTCAAAGCTGAAATTGATTTGAAGGACATGACACTTAAGCAGCAATTAAAGATGATAAAATATCTAATGTTGCACTTGGAGCATTAAAATTACTTTTTAAGAGAGAGTTTGGCATATAAAAGGATAAGTTGAAGTTAATACTTATATTATTAACGTAGAAATAAATAAGAAAAATATCTAAAATATCAGAAATTATACTGACCCAGAATTACCCCGGTGACCCAGAATTACCCCGCTAAACTGGGGTATAAATCAGCATACTTTTATGCTAACTTTTTTTTTTTTTAAAGAAGAAAAAATGTTTGTAGGTATGAAAAGCTTAGACCATTTGCTAATGAGAAATAGCACCAATAAAATTATTCTTTCAACAGTGTTTCACCAACACGAATCTTGAAAAAAATCATGATTTTCCGAGGCAATCTTTTTTGAAGATGTTTTTATAGAAGTGAAAAACTAGTTTTTCTCTCTTATTTACTTAACTGTTGCATTGTTTTTGACCTTGGTATAGGAAAATTGAATGTATAAGGATGACTTAGCATAATTTAGTTTTTTTGCAAAAACATTTTTTAACAGTAAAAAGTTGGTGACTATTATTTACCCCGGAAAGGAGAGTGACCCATAATTGCCCCGTGTGACCCTAATTTAATGATTTGACGAAAGAAAAACGATCATTTCACATCAGAGGCGGAGGGGGCGTCAATTCTCTTTATTCAATGGACTTCCATTAAATTTTTAGCACGGGCATCGCTGTGCGGGTACTGCTAGTTATTTATAAAGAACAGAAAATAAATACAAAAGGTTGCTTCATGTCAAATAATTATTCGAGAGTTCTTTTGGAAGTCGCTTTTATTGATTTTGATTGTTTCCGGTATTTGTCCGTAGCTATAAAGATTTTGAAAAATTAAATTTTTAAACTTTTGAAATTACCATTTTTTCCTTACACATGCTTAGAAAATGTCAAAAGGTTTCAAATTTTGTGCTTTTGCTAGGCACAAAACAGTAAAAGGAATCGCGTATCATTGATAAAAGGAGATTTTAACTCAGTTGGGAGTCGAACATTTAAAAATAATTTCTTTTTGAAGCTTATTGCTGAAATTAAATGATAATTCTACACTATTGCCTCCTCTTATCCCTTTGAAATTTTCTAATCTGCGAGCAGATTAATTGATTTCGTTTCCCATAAAAGGAGAGTTAATTGGCTTCATTCATAGAGAAATAAGAATTGAACTCATTGCTGGTAAGATAGGAATTAACTTTCCTTTCTCATACGACTTGATTTATTTTCCCATAAGATGTTGGATAAATCTAGTTTCTAAATACGAATTTCTACATCTACAGATTTCAAAGAGAAAGCAAAGTATTAAACTTATAAACTGAAGTACCCTAACCCACATGCAGTTTACACGGGAAAAAATATAAATTGCAAATCAACATTAATTCGAAAAGTAACAAAACTAGCATTTGGAATTCCTTTAGTTCTACCGATTAAATACTACACCACTAATTTCAAGTTTCGTGCTTGTTTTTTTATTCTTTTTTGAGGCTACAAAAATTAAACATAATTAGTTTTTGCAAAATTTATTTAAAACATCTTTGAGGTAAATATTCTTTTTGAAGCTTATTTAACTATAAAACGATTTTTAAAACTGCTTTTGATCGTTAGAAAAGCAAAAGAGAAAAAAAAAAAAAAACTTTTGCATTACAAAAATTATTGCTACTCTAAATAAAAAACAAATTTCTTATTTATGCTTCATTATTTTTTCTACTAGTTCTGTAGCTGAAAATATTTAAAAAAAAAAAAATCCTAGTTTTCTAACACTCACGCATAAAACACTCACACGCATTTCTATGCAGCAAATGTTTTTCGTAATGTAATAAACAAACAAACATGCGTCTAACCCATTGGAAATGATATTAAAGATATCATTAACATGGTAGAAATGGACTCATTAACTCTGCTTAATGCGATACTTAATCAAGAGCCGTACACGTAACTTATACATCGCCTGAGCGAATCGAATCCCTGATGACTATTTTTTGCTGTAATGAAGCCCAAAGAATCAGGAGCAAAATAAAGATGAACATTAAATCTAGCGAACGTATTTGCAGGAAGCGATAATTTTATTAAATAGTAATTAAGAAAGTAATGGACATAACGCAGCGAACTAGGCTTTTTCCCTCTTAACTACTTTGCTTAGTTTTTCATAAAATTCCACGTTCGTCATGACTAATGAGATAAAAAAACAAAACGCCAAATTTGTTTTTGTAAGTGGTAGGCGCATCAGAGTTTTTATTCTCAAAGACTGATATTTTTATGGAATCAGATTCAGAAATTTATTATTATTTCAGGTAATTTGTTAATTTAAATTTATTATTCTATACCTGAGAAAAAGATCAATAAATTGCTTATCGTACAAGAGTTTGAAAATTCAAATTTGAGCCATTCACTCCATTTTTTTTCAATAGTGAGCTCGGTATAATTTAAGGTGAAGTAAATTTATTAATCTAATTGGGAAAAAGATCAACACATGCGTTATCGTATATAAACTTAAACCCCTAGTTTAAACCTCTGTTTCATTTTTCTTTCATTTTGAACTAAACTGTCTATAATAGATTTGACATCAAAGAACATAACTTCGATTATTTTTTCAGCATAACTTCCTGACATTCCTTTTCTATAGACCACATACACCTTATTTATTTACTAATAATAAAGCTGAAAGTCTCTCTGTCCGGAAGATGTCCGTAGGATGTCTGGATCTCTGTGACGCGCATAGCGCCTAGACCGTTCGGCCAATTTTCATGAAATTTGGCACAAAGTTTGTAGCATGGGGGTGTGCACCTCGAAGCGATTTTTCGAAAATTCGATGTGCTTCTTTTTCTATTCCAATTTTAAGAACAAAATTAATGTAAGATGAACGAGTAAATTACGAAATTATCATAACGTGGATTGTGTCCATTGGATCTCGCCAATGGACACAAGCCAATTGGCGAGATACGAAATTATCATAACGTGGAACTGTGACACGGTTACAAGCCAATTGGCGAGAAAATTCCCCATACATTATTTATAAATATACAGGCGAACCAAAAGACCTTTTAATTTTTCTATTACGGGCAAAGCCGTGAGGGTACCACTAGTACTAAATATGTCCTAACTAAATACAGAAAACACTCAACCGTTTGCCTCACTTTTCACTAAAATATGTGATGCATGCATAAAGTACAATGCAGTTTTCAACTTTTAACCTTTGATGGTTTATCTGAAAACATGGGTTATTTTATTACGCCACAGATTACACAACCAGAAATTTCACTCAAAATGGCGTTGGAAAACGCAGCACACAGTGCCATTTCGTTTAGCGTATATTTTTTAGTGTCGCTTTTATATTCCTACTGTTTTCCTACATCAAAATTTTCAAACAGATCATTTTTCATCACCGGTCAGAACGATGTTATAAAAAAGCAGATTTAAAAGGTTTTTAACACATCTTTGAAAATCTTTACTTACCGTTATTACCGAGATGGTATCAGTTGACGGGGGCTTCTGTAGACGACGCGCGGAATAACAAGCTTTAAAAACTTATTTGACAGCTTTAACAGAACGTCATTACTGTCCGCATAGTCTTTAAGATTGTTGACACATTATTAATGAAACTCCCTACTCTGTTTAGTGATGCACATTCATTTGCAGAACTAGAACCATCTATACTCCCTGACCCCCTCCCGCAAGCACAATTCATTACATAGACGTTTAAAAATGGTTGCTAACGTTGTTAACACCAATTTAAAACGTTTATGAAACGTTTAAACGTTACATGCGCTATCTGGGTAATTGGGGCAAAACTAACTAGTCAGCACCAAAATGCGTAGCATTCACAATGTAGCCAAGTTAGCTTTGCTCTAACTATACACACTGTTTACTTTTGCAATCATTGTTTTTGCTTCAAGAATTCATTTTCCTTCAATAAAAATAGAAAAAATAAATGAAAGCACGATTTGCTAATGTTTCTTTGACCAATCTACAAAGTTACAACTATACACATCTGCGAAAAATCGTACAAACTGATGGCACACAAAATATCGAATCCAAACACTACTTTCTAAGTTGCGATTTCTGCGCAAAAACTCGATTGCACAAGTACGCCATATTGGACCTATTTCATGGTCTGAGTAATACGATTCAAGTTTTACTGTTTGGTAAATACTCTTCTGACTTTATCACTAAAAATGATGAAAAACTAACTACAGAAGAACTCTAAAAACCCAAATCAATTATGACCGGAATCCATTCCGATAATCAAAAATTCGCATGGTTGAATTTTGCTTAAAAAAGGATCTTTTTTAATAAATTACTGAATATATGTTGAAAAAGCTGGAAAAAACAATTTTCATTGAAAGAGAACTTTCAATTAATCATATGAGAAACGGTACCCCTTTCATTTGTAGTTCATTAGTATAATATGTATTATTATTTATATATATTTTTTTAATGCACATCGTACTTGAAATTAAAGACATTGCAGGCTGAATATTTCTGTCAAACTGAAAGAAATTCGCATAATCAGTGATCTGATAATAGGAGTTCGGACACTTGGAGTTCGACTAGTTAGAGTTTCACTCTACATTTAATAAGTAGGGTAACACCCCCAGTAATTGGCAGGTCACCAGTGATTGGCACTTCCAACAAAAATGTCCTAAAATAAGATTTGTATCCAATCTTCCAAAAGTAGAAGGCTATATACCAACTGAACGTACATTAACTTTAAAAATCCAACTTCAATTCATATTACTAGATGGTAGCAGTGCATAGGAAAGTGAAAAAATTGTGGCTTGTGCTAAATCAGTCATTTTTGTTGCAAAAGTTTTTTCTCTGGCTTAAGGGATGCATGCGCATCAATCCATTAAAATCTGACTTAAAATATATTTTAAATTTTCGTTGTCAAAAGTTTTGTTTAGTTGAAAGGTGTTACTTTGAAAGGGTAGAAGTACATTTTTGTCTCTTTTTGGATTTTTGAAGTAATGATGGATGCCATTTAGTGGTGCTTCAGTTTTGTTAGACTCCAGTAATTGGCATCTATAAACACTAATGTGCTGTGCAATATGTCACTAGTTTGATTTCTGATACTTTGCAGCAACTATATTAACTGCGTTCTACTACTGATTTGAATCCTACAGAATATGCTGTTAAATTTTTAAGAGAAGCAATAAAAAACAAACATGTCTGGCCATCAGTCAGATATTGCGACAGTAAAGTATTCTTTTATTTTTTAAGGTTCCTTAGAATCATCGGGTTAATGTTCCTTTTTCTGTGGAAACAGCTATAATTCGTAAAATCAAAAGTGCATACCAACTGATGAAACAGCAATAATCTCGATATTTTTTTCTATACAACACTCCAAATTTATTTTTATTTCTCTAAAAAACTTTTTCAATACAACAAGATATGTGCTTTAGCATTAATTTATGTAAAATTACCTACTTTAAATTAACATTAATTATGTTTTTGTGATAATAAAATTTGTACACAATCTTAAAATGAAAAAAAAAGTGATTTTCCAGTTCTATTAACATGTGCCAATTACTGGATCCCAAGGTGTCACACACTGGGATATAAGGTGCCAATTACTGGTGATTTTGGTAACTTTTCATACATATATTTTATAAAAATATCAATACAAATAGTTTTACTTTTAATGAACTAAATAGATGCACAGATGTGTATTCTTTGATACAAAAATATCTGCAAGCGAGTATTTTTTTCCAAGTAATAAAATCAGAGGTAAATTTAACGACAAACTCTTAAAGTGCCAATTACTGGGGTTGTTATAGTAGAATACTCTTTATTTTGTTCAACTGCGATTATGAGCAAAATATTTGTAAATGTATCAAACAGGAGACTACATTTTATATTGTTGAGAAAATATCTATGCCGGAAAAATATTGGTTTTGCGAGGTATAACCTAACGCTATCTTGTTATTTACCTTCTGAGAAATAATGATAATCAAATATTAACATAATGCGGCTAACAAGAATTTAGCGGAACAAATAAGCAAATAGAAAAAAAGAACTTTGTCAGTAAAATATGAGCAGCAACGAAGCGAATTCACTCGATTAGTTCTGCATTCATTCCATAATTATTCACAAAAAGTATGGAATTTCCATTCAAATTCTTCCGAAACATTTCTTCATTTTTACAGATATTCTAATTACTTCCCGACAGCAATATTTAGATCAAAGGCTTTTCGTAGCAGGGATGTTTCAAAGATCGTTAGAAAAGTTCTTTAATTCATGAGCATTTTAAATCCTTTAGAAAAACTAATTGATAGAATCGAATAAAAAGGTAAAACCTGCATAATTAAGGAATATCTTTAGGAATATCTTAATACTCACGAAATAAATGTTTATATTCGGAAATAAATATTTAATGAGCACAAAAAGGTGGAACGTTCAAAAACTGAAATATTTATGCGATGAGATGATTTTCAGCAATGAACTTTAATTTAAGCAGTTCTGTGGATAACTTGACTAAATTTTCAGGCGATCTCGTACATCGTGTGTTTATCTCGTACATTAACAATTTAACATTTTCAATAAAAACTGACAGAATTGATAGTTTATTTGCATGTTAATTTTGAGGAATAATTTAGAAATACCATGAATATGAGAATTCAGGAGCAATTAAATCACGTTTTATAAATATTTTACAGAAATTCATTAGTATATAGGATTTTTTCCTTTCTTTTTAAGCATTTTGTATTCGTATTAACCGATAATGAATCAGGGAGACTTGGTGCAGTTGATACAGAGTTACGTTGGTACAAGGGCTTTTATTTTCAAGTGCGTGTGTGCCGAGAACTGAGTGTCTTATGAATGAACAACCAACTTACGCTGATTTGAGCTACGTACAAATAGGAACCTGTCTTGTTTCATTTATGAATTGTTCTTAAGAAATCACTTTTTCTGCAGAAGAGTAAATTTTAACGGTTTTCTTTCAAGTATCGTAAGGTAAACACACCAGTAGTGGCCAGTGCTGCAGTAGTGACCACTTCAAGGTTACTTATATACTTTGAAAAAAGAAAGGAACAACAATAATGTAATTAATATATTGGTACTTATGGTAACTATCATATTGAATCAATTTCATTCATTAGTTTTTTGAATTTAAAGTAAGTAATGTAATTCTTCGGATATCAGACGGCCACTTGTGAAATTTTCAGATTTTGGCGTGGACACTAACGTAAAAAGTTTGAGGTTGGGGAAAAAATGGATAAAAATTTGAACAAATTAAAATTCTGGCATTTTTAGAAAATGGGACGATTAAGGAAGAGTTCAGTTACAATACGCTCATTGAGTTTCAAGAGAGGTAATTAATATTGAAGACAAACAGTTTAAAAATATACTTCACTGTGGCTACTACTAGTGTGTTTGAAAAATTGAAGTGGCCATTACTAATCTGTTTACTTAGGTTACATTGCTCTTAAGTGAACTGATTATCTTTACTAATAATAAAGCAGAAAGTCTCTCTGTCTGGATGTCAGGAGGATGTCTGGATCTCTGTGACGCGCATAGCGCCTAGACCGTTCGGCCGATTTTCATGAAATTTGGCACAAAGTTAGTTTGTAGCATGGGAGTGTGCACCTCGAAGCGATTTTTCGAAAATTCGATGTGGTTCTTTTTCTTTTCCAATTTTAAGAACAAAACTATCATAAGATGGACGAGTAAATTACGAAATGATCATAACGTGGAACCGTAACATGAGCACAAGCTAATTGACGAGATACGAAATTATAATAACTTGGAACCGTAACATGGGTACAAGCCAATTGGCGAGAAAATTCACCATACATTATTAGTAAATACACAGGCGAACCAAAAGACCTTTTAATCTTTCTATTACGGGCAATGCAGTGCGGTTACCACTAGTATTGTATAAATCAAGATACTACTGTGTTCCCTGCAAAGGAAGCAAGCTTTTATCCTATGCTAGTCGCTTACATTCGAAGCTGCTCTTTCACCGTTTTTAGCCTACTTTCTCAGTAAAAGTCAGAAAAAGAAGAAAAAAGCATGAAAGAAGGCTCAATGCATCTTAAAAATATCGCGAAAAACAAAAAAATGTCAAAAATAATTAAAATAATTAAATAAATATCGAAAAATCAAAAATTGGAAAGTAGGGTATTGAGATGGGGAAAAATGTCTGTCGGTCCGTCGGTCTGTCTATCTGTCCCCCCTAATAACTTTTGAATGAATAGTCCAATTCGAAAAAACCTTTTTTTTGTTCGAAAGATCTCGGCGAGGACACCTCATTCCCATATTTTAGTTTTTGATTTGAACTATTTTTTTCTCAATTTTGAACAGTTCAAAATAACTTAACATTAACGTCTACGGGGAAATTCAAGGTAATTCCGAACTGTGAGGCGAATTTGCTTCAAACAAACTTTGTAGGAAAAAGCTTTTGATGAAAAACTTGTGTGTAAAATACCTTTTTGATTTGAACAATTTTCCGTTCAATTTTGAACAGTTCAAATCCCTTAACAATAGCGCCTACGGGGAAACTGAAAGTCAATGTAGATTCTGTACTTGAAGGCGGATTTACTTCAAACAAATTTTGTTGGAAATAACTCTTGACGTCAAACTCCAGAGTTCGACTCCGAGAATTTAGGGGCACTTGACTCCGACTCCGACTCCTGTGCGTGACAATTAATCGGACTCCAACTCCCCGACTTCAACTCTGACTTCGTAGCTTTGGCAAAAATTTATACACGGAGGACAAATGACTGACTCCGATTCTTAAATATTCGACTCCGACTCCGCAGCTATGGTTTTAACTGTGAAATAATTATTGTTGATATGACTTGTTTTTATTTTTACGCTAAAGTTTCAATTTATGTACTCAGTTTTTGGCGAATAAACTGGAAGTCATTTATGTTTCTACATAAAGATATGCGCAGACGATTTGTTTGTTTTTTTTTTTTTTTTGACAATGAAAAATTATTTCTTTAAATTGACATTTTATTGGTTTTTTTGAGCAATCACGATTGCTTATTGTTCTCATTTGACAATCCTTGACGTTGTGGTTCCTTTTTCAGCTTGGACCAGCAGCACCACCACCCACCGGCGGCGACACGGCTGCTCTTGTCCTGAGCACTGTCCCCCGGAATCCACTTCTGCTGGGTGGTAGCGTCCATGTCCTACACACGCATGCTCTTACACCCTCGCCTATACGCGTGTGCCTTTACACACATACACAGGCCTACGTGCACACACTTAAGCTTGCACACACACAACTATACACACATAACCACCCAGGAGGAGGGACATGCTTGGGGGGGGGGAGCCATTTCTAGAAATAATAACTCTAATGAGTAGGGTCTTGTCGCAACTCGTGATTGCGAAAAACATAATTTGAATTCAAAGTTTCAGAATTCAAATTAGAGTTGATTGGAGGAAGAGGGTCACAGGTTTTTTTTTTTTTGTTTTGTTTTGGTAAGTGCATTAATTCATTTAAAAAAATGTTTTTGGCAACAGGGGAAAAAGACGATTTTTTTTATATGTATTTATTTTAATGAACTTATTAATTTTAATCATTATTTTTTCGTTTTGAAAGCTGTTAAAGTTTTTTTTTTTAATGGAAAAAAGTGTATTAGCTGCTTTGTTTAAAAGTTGCTGCTATTTTATTTGTTCGTTTTTTTTCTTTTTTTTACGCATCTAATTTTTTTAGAGGAGTAAGGAATATTTATTCCTAGAAATCAGCTTAAAGTATTTTAAAAATATGTTTGAAAAAATTTGCGACTTTAGCTATTTTTGAGAATATTGATCAGGTACTAGAAAGTAGTATGGGTATACGGGAAAGTAGGCTCGTCTAGTTCTAGACAGAACTTCTTGTTGCTTCACGTAATAACGTTATTAGAATCAAGTTGATCGCACTTGAGTCAAATTGATAAAATGTCAGAAATGAGTACACAGTATTTTTTAAAGGTCTTTACTTCTATAGAAATACAGCCGAACTTGCTTATAACGAGCTTCAAATGACCGCGACATTTTTTCTTTATAACATAGTACTCGTAAAAAAATGAGTTCGGAAAAAAATCATAAAAATTCATACATATTTACAATATTTGTAGTTAAATTTTATACAGCATATCGAAGAAGTTGGCTAGCTTGCCTCCTGTCTAATTGTCTTTCTTGAGTCATTGTTTATTGGAGAAAACTCATGACCTGAAAAACAGAATTTTAACCCACGATTTCGGTAAAAGATTTTGAATAAATAAAAGAGTACTCAGGATTTCTCAGGAGGTTCTCAGGATTTGTAACTCATTTTTAACTTTCCGTTCCCTTCAAGATGTCAAAAGCGTTTTTCCAAGAAAGGATAAGCTGAGCTGACGGGATGAGTATAATAGACATTTTTTGAATTACTTAAGTGATGCTCGCTATTTAGCGAGGTTTCGTTATAAGCGAGCTATGCTCCCTTAGGCTTAACATTTTACCAACCAAATATTTCTGATTTCCTCGTCAACATCCGGGTTTTCGTTAAATCAGGGCTCGAGTTCGGCAGTACTTAGGAATAACCAGCAAAAGACTCAATGGAAGGAACTTCATCTTAAAATATTTGAAAGTGGGTAATTTGGAAAAAGTAGCTATATTTATGCTTGTAATCAATGTAAATCAGAATTACGTTTTTCATATAACTCGTATTTAAACTTCAAGCGTTATATGAGAGTTTACTCCAAAAATAACTTTTTAAATCTTCAGCATCTGCTTATTACGTCAGTATATCAGCTTATTCTTCTGTACATCAACTTCACCCACGTATGCTATAGTTGATATATTTTGACAGCTTTTGCATTACTGCTACCGACTATTATCGTTGTGCCCAAACCAAGAATTTCTCCTCCTTCAGTCGAAGCGAAAGTGCGCTCGTGAAAGGTCAAGCATATTTTTACCAGAGCCAGACTGTAAATAATTCAATACATTTCAATACACATCTCTGAAACCGCAAGACTACGATAAGAGGAAGCGAAATGAAATCATATTCATAAAAAACCTCATATTGTTCATAACTTTTTGTATAATATCGCGCAATGTACTAAAAAGAAAAAAAAACTGAAAAATATTTTGAAAGGTATTGCCTCCATTTGAAAATATTTTTAATTGCTCTTTATATAAAAGCAGTATTAGATAATTATAAATTAGTATCACTCAGAGCTAGTCCGGATAACCTTTAGCCACCTCATATTTCTAACATTTCTTGGGGGTTCCGCACCTGCCTGTATTGCTTCTCAACCCTCGTACGCCACCTGCGGTGGTTTAATACCGCCTACGGCGGCTGACAGTTGATTTTTACCCCTGGATGTTCTCAGGACATCCTAGACCTCCGGTCTCTTAAGATTTGGAAGGGTGAAACAAGGCCTTTGACTGTCGTGCATTTAACGGTACCAGTATTGACCTTGTAGACAATTATAACTCGGAGGAGATAGGTTACAGAAACACAGATTCACACAAAGACATGTGCACAGGTTTTAATGGTATAGATAGTGTATTTTAAAATCATAAAGGGTAGAAATCTTATTTTATGACCTCGCCAGCAAGAATGTGTCACTGGGACTTCTAGCTTTTTTTATGGGGTTTTTTAAAGTCAAATAAACTTTAAAAGAATTAAAAAAAGAACGAGCTGATGTGTGCATCACATAACTTCCTTTTACTGCAATTTAATGCCATTTTTCCATTATTGGTAATTTTTATGTGATTCAATAGTTTACTCTCTAAATATTACCAACAGTGACTAAATTAAAACCAGATTTAAAAAAAAAAATCGCTAAATTTGTAGCCAAGTTGGCGACAAAACATGGCGACCAAAAGACTGGCGATATATCGCCAAGGTTCCGCCAAATTGTAACACCACTTGAGTTTACATCGAAATTAACAATGATTTCCCCCTAAAAAGGGGCAAAAGACCCCTTTAGAAACACCCGAATGCAACCAAAAGGTTAGGTGCACAACTAGACCCCGCTAGAAGTCTACGTACCAAATTTCAACTTTCTAGGATATACCGTTCTTTAGTTATGCGACATACATCCGCACATACAGATGTCACGATAAAACTCGTTGTAATTAACTCGGGAATCGTCAAAATGGTTATTTCGCGTGTCTATACGTTCTTAGGCACCTATCCACGTGTGGTAGAGTCGAAAAAAAAAAAAAAAAAAAAAACTGAACATTCATTAGGGGGTGAGCAAAATGGAAATTAAGGTCGACTTTTGAGTGAAATTTTTTTTCGCGAATACAATACTTCCTTTTTTGTAAAAGGAAGTAATATGAGATGGTGCAATGTCGTCCAGAGTGACTCAAAGATACCCCGAATTACTCTACCTAAGCAATTAATGTTACCAATACATAGCAGTTTAAATACTACGTATTACTCTGACAATTTAAAAATAGTTCAATGGACCCATTACGAAAACGATTATAGTTAAAATTAAGATCCTTATTTTTCGAGATAATAACTCTTTTTAACGGAATACATAGTCTCAGGTTCGAAATTGCAAAATATTTACGACAGAAACTGAACGAGATACGATGCGTCATTATCTTGTTCAATAATAAAACGGTATTTGACTCACATTTCCAGAAATAAAACGCCACGAGCTATGTTGTTCTGCATTTGGTATCAACAAAGGACTATTTCAGTTCTGTAGTACATTGCCATAAGTATACTGATGTTAAAGTTAATACTTTTTAAACTATCAAACTGTGTCGTTTGTTTACGTTGGTCCAAAATATTTCCATGATAATGCCTATGACAAGGGATGACGATATCCCTCACAAATGATGCGTTGATATGAACATATATAATACATACGCAAAGTTCAAAAATATTTTAAACGAAGAGACACATTTATAGTTTACATTAGATTGATGAAATACGAAAATATACGTTAAATACCTAATTTTAGAGAGCAATAATTTTATCTAGGATAGAGAACTGCGGATTGTAGTGTATGTAGTGATTATAGTACATTAGATAAAATAGAACTATGATGTGAAATCCAATTTTTCGTACAAAAAGTGTTCGGGAAATGGGGTGCTACTTATTATGTGGACCCATCTAGTTCTTTCAATAAAGTTCATAAATCAATGGTAGGTTAACTTTTTACTCAAAAAAATGTTCAATAAATACGTAAATAAAAATAAAAATGAATGTTTCAATCCGCTAAAAAATGCGACCTAAGCTTTTCAAATTTTAGGAAAACATTTATATCATCATATTAAATAATTCAAAAGGAATAGCAAGTGTTTTTATATTGAAATAAATGTCCCTAAATGTGTATTACTTTGAAGCTCAAAATATTGAAGTCCTTAACAATAATGTTCAATGTAAGAGTTTTTTTTTTTTTTTGAAATTTTCTGACTTGCCGTTTAATAAGTTTCAGAAATAAAGTGTTCAGTTCATATTCAGCAAGAATTTCCATCCTGGAGTGGATTAGGTCAGAAAAAAGACCTTGCATGCTGTTTATTTGTAAGGGGCCTATTTCATTGAAAGTCGCCGGTGTACGATCACTTTTGGGAGCCACTGTATGTTTCATTATGAGTAACAATGAACACGTATCCTCTCAATTCGTTCTGTAACAATTTACTCTATAGTATATTATTATATTTCATACTAAATTTTTCCCATTTTAATAAATAAATCCTAGGATGACCCCAAAATGATCAAATCCCAAACTGATCGAACACGTATCCTCTCATTTCGTTCTGTAACATTTTACTGTATGGTATATTATTAAGTTTCATAATAAGCTTTCCCCGTTTTACTACATAAATCCTAGGATGATCCCAAACTGATCAAACCACGTCTGTTGGTCTGTGTAAGGGGGCTTTGGGGCGAGAATAAGAAAAGGTGTGTGCCTAATTTGGTATAAAGATTTCGAGACTAACGCGGTTGCAAATTCGAATATATTGATTCGTTAGGCGAGAAGCATCGAGCAGAAACGAATAAAATTTGTCGTATACATTTTAATTAATTATTGAATGAGCTTATCTCGAACCTTTTCTTGTGTGCACACCAAATTTAGTATTGGAGTGAAAAACTATTTTACTATTTAAAATTTAAGAGCACACAGGTGATTGCCTGGTTAACAATCTTTTAATAAAAATTTCATGAGAAAAATTCGGCAGTCTTTAGGTACTTTTTGGCAAGAATCGGCCGTTTCACTTATTCAAAAATTAAAATTAAGTAGGGGAATGTGTGGCAAAGTAAAATGACTAAGACGACGGAGCTTTTTCAAAATGAAAAAAAAAAATGGAAATTTGTTTTGAAAATTACAGTCCAAAAAGAAAGAACGTTGTATTTTATAGTAAAACATTTATTTAAACATAAGTTTTAATTTTTGGTAATAGTTTTGAGCTTTCAAAAAATGATGGAAATTTTTCACTTTTTTTTCATGGGGTAAAGTGAAAAAGGAAATATTTTTCTAATGAAATATTTTCTATTTGATTGTAAAAAGTATTTTTGATCAAATGAATCTGTGTATAAAATTTTGAATGAATAAATGAAAAGAAAATGGAATAAACGAATAAGTAAATTAATTAAGTAGTTAATGTATGAAGAAAAACAAATGAGGAAGTAAAAAAGTGAAGGAATAAGAAAATAAGAGAATGAATGAATAAAAGAGTGAATTACTAAACTAAGGGATGTTAATGAAGGATTGAATACAAGAATAAGTATGTGTTTTAGTAAATAGCCGAATGAGTAAACGAAATAAGCTATTTCACTTTGCCCCGCATGTACTTGACTACCTGAGCAACATATTATTCAGCTTATTTGTGTTTTAAATAAGTGAATAATTATTGAACTGCATATTAGAAGGTCTCAATTAATACTTAAAATGTGAATAAGAACTTTATGATTTTATAATACAAAAAATTATTTTTGACATTCAACAACTATTATAATAAGAGTATCAATTTTTAAGAATTGCTTGTATTATCACATGCTTAAATATTAGTCGGTATTTTATTTTTGACAGGAATAGATTATATGTCGTCGCCTCAGAACAACAGTATAACATTTAATCCGCGGAATAATAGTAAGATATCCTACTGTTGCTCTGAGTCGACGATGTGCAGTAAGATGTGTCACTGTATTTCCACCCAAGAAATTCATTGCTGGTAGTATTTTTGAAAAATATTAAGGTTTAGCTATCGGGAAACGAGTTTAAAAGTTTGAAAAAAAGGCAAAAAATGGCAATTTTCAAACATTTTTATGAAAATACAAATGTTTAAAATTATTGTTCTAAAACCACTCAAATACTTCCTTTTAACGCCCTCTTTACATATCTTTATGATTAACTACATTCCTTACAGTTTTTACTGCGGGAATAAACCGTAAATTTTCGTGAAATGTATCAAAAATCGATTTTTTTTACCATTTTTTGTACATTGCAATATTTCTCCTTTTGTGGTCCAGTGCATTTTTTTCTCAATAAATGTGCACTGTGCTTCGCTTTGTCTTAAATGCAAATATATTTCATTGCATGAATAACCGAGAACCGACCACAAGGAGTTGGTTTTAGTTGATGCTCCACTCTGCCCTTCCCATCAACCCATCCAAGAAGAATACTCATTACAAAACTTACTTTTACACTTGCTGAACGATTTTAAATGAATTTCAATGTTTGAAGTTGTACTTACGATCATAATGCCAAAACTGAATCATAACTATAAAGTTGCTCATCCATCTCTTGCGTCTACCTGATCTTTTGCTTCATATGCCTTTCTCTCATTCAACAGCTTTACATTTTGACCGTTACTCACTGCCATGACCAATAACAAGTTCTCCAAATTGGCATATTAATCATTTCATTAGATCACCAAATCCATGATGTTTAGGAGATCATCAGACAAATGACTTGTACTGTACAGTTGGAATTTCATTTCAATTTTAGCTATACAGAACGATATGAAGAATAATTTAAGATATAACTTATGAATATCTATCATATCTTATTAGTTCAGTTTGAACAATATACAGCTCTGTAACTCCATTAGCCCACGTTAACGAACGCTGATGAGTGAAAAGTCATGAATTTTTGACAGCAAGACCAGGGTCGCATTTTCTTCCTGTATTACATTGACAATATCCATCAAGTACAGTTGATGATAACCCAAAAACAGTTAAAGCTTTATCAATAACTAGCATTCCCGTACCCGGCATTGCTCGGGTAGTGGAATTAGCTGGGGTTAACAGTGCTTGGTGCACCTAGTTTCGAAAATCCCCTGTAATAATAATTACTTATTTTAATATATAAAAATCTTCTGTGCGGACGTTTGTCACCATAAGGCTTTTAAACGGCTGGATCAATTTTGATCAAATTTTTTGTGTGCAAGCATGGTTTCGAAGCGCGATGGATCGAATCGGAAACGTTTTTGTTAATTAATTAATTAATTTGAACATTGGATGGTTATACCTCCCAAATGATTAATATTTATTTTAACCTATTGTTGAGCGAGAACTGAAATAAATATTTAACCTGTTGCCAAAGGACAATAAGAAAGCCAGTTCTGCTTTTTGGAATGAAATTTCCTACTGTGACATGTCAATTGAGAATAGATAAAACGTAGAGAGAGAATGAAGCCTTCCATTTCTTAAAAGCAACGATTTTAGGTCCCGTGATATATTTTAAAGTAAAGTACTGGAAGGTTCACGCAAAACGTGTGTTCTGTCGTCGTAGTTGAACCATGTGACCGGATCGGTGCTTTAGGTTTTCTTAACCAAATGATCAGAAAGTACCGTACCTAGCAACGTTTGTTTCTCGGCTCAAATCCATCTGAGTTTTGGCACCAATGTCAAAAATAATTTAAGGATTATCTAATTAATCAGTACATTATTAAAGGATAAAATGATGGAATTTAGAGCCGAAACAAATTTTATTTTCGTCCAGATAAATTACAACAGGGTAGTTCTGTACACAAAAGATCAGTGCAGTGGACGATCTTTATCTTTGGTGGAAAGAACAAATTAGGCAATATATGAAGTTTAAAAAGTTTTCGTTCAAAAGATCGGAGCGCTAATCGATCGGAGTTGGCTTCGCTCACTTATCGGTTGGATTACAGTAACGTGGTGGTTTGGCGACTTTGGCTGTAAACAATAGAGTTGTGTGATCATTTGTTTACAATTTAAAGCTACTGTTAATGTAATTTATTGTATATTTTGTTTATTTGGCGAATTATTTCCAATTGCAAAGAGTTGCTTTTCGTTTTTAAAGAGTTTTTAGTCATTTTAGTTGAAGAAAGCGTTTATTTTACATCGTTAGGGGTGGGGGAGGGATAAGTGATTTTCGCTTATTCAGAGAACTGTTTTTACCTTTATCATTTTTTATACGATATCTTTTTCATTGTTTTTTTCTTTTTCATATGGGGGATGTTGCAACGGGATTTCCCGTTTGTTTTAGATGGGTAGTTAGTTTTTTACACTTAATATCTGAGGACGCTTTTTATCCTTGGAGTATGGCTGAAAGAACAAACCATCAAGTACGGGAGAAAAAATAGTTAATAAAACAACTGCTCAGTGGGCATTAGATAAATCAAGTTGTAATAAATATACGCATTCTGACACCAAGCAGCTTAAAACCTTTTCTTTTTACTTATTTTTTTCAACAAAACTACTTCAAACACTTGATAGTTTATTGAAATTTTTTTACTTTTCAATTTACAAAGTTTGAACAGAACAACGTCCGTCGGGTCCTCTAGTTACCTATAATTTTTCCTTATTTTGGGAGGATCCCGGGGTCCCTGGACTCCTTATATATATGCCCTTGTCCGTAACCGATCTTTAACTGTTATTAACGATCCTTTTAAAGTATTGATTATCTTTGCAAACACAGACCATCCACATTTTATTGTTATACCTATGTTTAAGCAAGAACTTCTTTGTATATAACATTTTTAGTTTTTTTTCCTGGTGCTATAACATTGGCCGTGTGAAAAAAGTCTTCTCTTAAATCGATCCCTGCTACTTTTAATGTATGTCCTTGTGACTTATTAATGGTTATTGCAAAGCAAACTTTAACAGGAAACTGCACTCTTCTAACTTCAAAAGGATAGTCCGCCTGTGATGATGTTCTTAAAAACTACGTTTCTAGTTTTGAAAAAATAAAAGCAAAAGACAGAAATATTATGATTTGACTTGAGAAAAGCCTCGAAGAATCACGTGAGAAACAAAAACAATATCAAATTTATAGTTCGCTATCGACCAAAAGTTGAGATGAAGTACCGAATAATGATTTGAATGGAGGAAAGCCTTCGAAAATAAGGAATTTGAGTTTCAATGATAGGTTTTAATTTCGCAGAAATTAAGAGGTTTTAATTAATTTCTCCTGAACTAATTGAGATTTCAAAAAATCCTTTCTTAGTGGTTACTTTCGTAATCATGCGGACATGCCTGCCAAATTTCAAGTCTGAAGCTTCAGCGGTTTCGGCTGTGCGTTGATATATATATATATATATATATATATATATATATATATATATATATATATATATATATATATATATATATATATATATATATATATATATGTATATATGTTATCTCAGGACATTGATTTTTATATATTAAGATTCAACAATTGTTCCCCTTTCACCCTCTGGCTGCTGACATTGAAATGAGGCTGGTTAAAGAGTAGGTAAAATGGTATTTCGTGAAGATTTATAAGAAAAACATTACACTTGTGATCATAAATGCTAAAATTAACTGAAAATAGAGCTTCAAACCTACACTCAAAAGTAGAAACGTGTTTAAAGTCATTTAGTAATCTATACTAATATTATGAAGAGAGAGGGCGGATTTTTGTGTGTTTATATGTTCGAGGTAATCTCAGGAACCACTGCACCTATTTGAAAAATTCCTTCACTATATGAAAGGTGCTTTCTTACTGAGTAACATAGGCTATAATTCGAAAAAAAAACGGACAAATAGTTCTTTCATTCCAATTTAGGCCCAAATTTCACGTAAATTGCCTATTATTGGCTATTAAAGGGGTGAAAAATTACTTGCACATATTAATATTATATATCGTTGAAAAGGGTAGAATTTTCCGCGTTCAAAACAATTTGCTTCAATGCTCTAACTTAATTACGGCAGGAGTAATTTGCGTTTGTAGCTCGAACTTTTTTAGGCTTAGCTGAAATTTAGGCACTTCTTTCTTCATTAAATCTATCAATAAAAAGTGAAAGAATCGTCCCCCAGTTTTCTTTTTTACTTCAGATCTCTCTCGACCTACGGTCGAAAAAAATTAACTTCTATCTTCAAATGAAAAAAAAGTTACAAGCGTTTTTAAATCAATTTCGAAATATGTCATTTTGATTCAAGTTGTCAACCATTTTATTTTCGCGTTTACACGGCTAAGCTTTTTGAATCCATTGTTTATTTCCTTATTTTGCATTTAATTTCTCAAACTTATTTATTTCATGTTTCCATGGTTACGCTTTTAAAATCCATTTTTCGCATTTTAATTTTTTAAAACTATTTTAATATCTGTCGTCATTGTTTGGAAGGGTAATTTTGCATAGTGTTTTTTTTTCTTTTTATTTAAGCCTGATTGTTGAATATATATGTCACTTGACACAATTTTTATTCTCAAGGTAGACCGGGCAAAGCAGCTCTTAATATATAAAGATTTGAAAGCTACTGTTAATGCGATTTTATTCCTTTTTGTTTGTTTAGCGAAACATTTATTTTTGCCATTGAAAAAACATCCGCTTTACTGTCAAAAGGGCTGGGTTCCGGTAGCGTGGTCACTTGGCGCATTAGGCGCTGAGCAGTTCAGTCTAGGATTATTGTTTTAAGGCAACCGTTTATGTAATTCGTTGTTTTGGTGGTTTTTTTTGAAAGAAAATAAACTTTTGATTTGTTTTTATCCGAGTGAAATGTACGACATTTTCTTTTTTTTTCTCTTTCTTTTTTTTTCTGACGACGATTTTTGAACGATTCACGGGATGTTTTTTTTTTTTTTTTTGTTAGACGGATCGATTATGATAGCGTGGTTGCTGGACATGTTTTACGATAAACAGTAAAGTTGCGGAATTATTTTTACATATAAAAGATATTATTTGATGTTTTTTTTTTGTTTATTTGGCGAAATATTTTAAATTACAGTAAAAACAGCTTCACTCGCTAAATAGAGTTTTAAAGCAACTGTAAATCTAATTTAATGATTTGACGAAAAGTTTTAAATTCCAAAGAAACTTAAATGTTTTTTTTTTTTTTTTTTTGAAAAGGTCTGTACGCATTTTATAACAAAGAGAAATGATCATTTCACATTAGAGGGTGAGGAGGCGTCAGTTTTTTTTAATTCAGCGGACTTCCATTAAATTTTTAGCACGGGCATAGCTGTGTGGATACTGCTAGTCGTAAATAACTTGACTAGATGGATGGGAAGGGCAGGATGGAACTTGAAATACTGTCACCACCTTGTGGTGGTGGCATTTTAAATGTACTTGAAATATAATTGCATTCCCAGCAAAGAGCTGCATCGTACGCATTTATAGTGCAAAAAGTTATAACTGGACTATGAAAAAAAAATTCTGAGATGTGCAGAAAAGCTAAAAAAAATCGTTTTTGGTTAATTTTACGAATCCTTATGGTTTATACGTGAACTAAAAGCTGTAAAGGAAGGTAATTAATCATTAAGACATGCGAGAAGAATGAATGGTAGTAGAACAAAAATTTGATGAATTTGTCTTTTATGCATTATTTGTATTTGTACTTTTGAAAGAAAACCCGGAATTATATGTAAATTATGTTTCTCCAGTAGCTAAAATTGCTTTCCCAAAACTCATTATTTGTACCTATCAACTCAAAATAAGTAAATACACAGGAAAATGTGCGTTCCAAGTCTAAAATAAACACGCTTTTTAATGTCCCTATGACAGTCAAAATATAAAGGAGTTGATAATTAGAGAAAGGCATTGATTAGAGGCAAAAGACGCAAGAAATGGATTAATGTGAGAACAACTTGATCCTTACGATCATAATACCAAAACTGAATCATTAGTACAACTTCATACCGTGGTCCAAACATTGAAATTCGTTTTAAAATCGTACAGTAAGTGTAAATATAAGTCTTGTAATGACTATGCTTCTTGGTTGAGTAGACGGGAAGAACAGAGTGGAACTTGAAGTGTAGCCACATCTTTGTGGTGGGTTCTCGGATGTCAATGCAATAAAATATATTTGCATTTCCAACAAAAGAGATGCACAGAGCACATTTATTGCGAAAAAACATATACTGGACCATAAAAGGCGAAATATTGTAATTTACAAAAAATGGTAAACAAATCGGTTTTTGGTTAATTTCACGAAAATCACACGCATAAAAACTGTAAAAGAATGTAGTTAACCATAAAGATATGTGAAAAGAGTGTTAAAAGGAAGCATTTGAATGGTTTTAGAACAAGAATTTTAAACATTTGTATTTTCATAAAAATGTTTGAAAATTGCCATTTTTTGCCTTTTTTTCAAACTTTTAAACTCATTTTCCCCGTAGCTAAAGCTTAATATTTTTCAAAAATAATACTAGAAATGAATTTCCCGGATGCAAATACAGTGCATCCTAAATGTGCAAGTCAAAGTTCAAAAATTTTATTTTATGACATAACCTAATGGGCAATTACAGTGTTAAAATATTACCAGATAGGTTGCGCTAAACGCAGAGTAAATATTGCACCTTTACACTTTGCCCCGCTATCTCACTTCGCCCAACATTCCCCTACTAAGTTTCAAAAATCAAGTTATTGTGCAGTTAAAATTTGAAAGCTAGCCAGCAACTAAACACCGCTTTATCGGTATACATCTCATTGCCAGTGAACTTTATAATATTTATATAACCTTAACAGCCCGGATAGTCGTGCTCCTTAATGGCCAATTAGTTTTCAATTTCAATAATAAGTTCAATCTTCGTGCATGAAGCATATCAGTTTTACTTCCTTTAATTAAAAGGTAAATGAAAACTTTCTCATGTTTTTGTTCGATACACTGCGTTTATTGCATCGTTCTGAGCTAATATTCAATCGCGTGTCACAGAGGCAGAGTTATGGATAATTATAGATCTTTACCGTTAGATTCACCGCTCCCCTCTTATCGAAAAACAATAATATTTTAATAGTTTTTTTTCCTTTCTGGAAATACAAGCTCATACCTTTTCCTTGTTAATTACGTTATAGTAACATATAAGGTTGAAAAGACGGGGAAAGGGGTGGGTTTTTTTAAATTCGTTCTTCGGTCGAAGAAGATAATATTGAGATAAATTTTAGTGTCGATATTGACTTCGTTTTATGGTTAGATATAAATAGGAGCAATTTTACGTGAATAAGTTAGTAATTGTGCAGGGTATAACTGTCATGGACAGGTAAAGGACAATAACTACAAAGTTTTCTTTCTTTCTTTTTTTTCTTTTTCTTTTTTTTTTTTTTTTTTTTTGCATTTTCGTCAACTATTGCACGTTAGCTTTATTGTGCAACTAGTGGTACCCGCACGGCTTTGCCCGTAATAGAAAAATTAAAAGGTCTTTTGGTTCGCCTGTATATTTACAAATAATGTATGGTGAATTTTCTCGCCAATTGGCTTGTAGCCATGTTACGGTTCCACGTTATGATAATTTCGTATCTTGCCAGTTGGCTTGTGCCCATGTTACTTTTCCACTTTATGATACTTTAGTAATTTACTCGTCCATCTTGTGATAATTTTGTTCTTAAAATTAGAATAGAAAAAGAACCACATCGAATTTTCGAAAAATCGCTTCGAGGTGCACACCCCCATGCTACAAACTTTGTGGCAAATTTCATGAAAATCGGTTGAACGGTCTAGGCGCTATGCGCGTCACAGAGATCCTGACAGACAGACAGATATCCGGACAGAGAGAGAGAGACATTCAGCTTTATTATTATTAAAGAAGATAAAGATATTACTTATTTGGTTTCCGCTGAAACAAAAAGATAGCAAAAAAATCGTCTGATTCAAAAATTTCCCTATTGTTAGTATAGAGTACAATACGCTTCAAATATCTCGAAATCTCATTTCTGCAGGCACTGCCGTGTACGGGGTACATAACATTTTACATAATTGCTTATAATAGTCATATTTCAATGCTGTACCGTTATTTTATGGATAAAATGGAATAAATATCAAAAATAATCCAATTTTAACAAAAAAAAAAAATAAAATTTTTGAAATTTCACCCACCTCTTTCATCGTGATACCATGCTTACGTTATCGTAACAATGACTTGTAAACGACATAGGAAGACATCGTAACTATGCGCAAAACGATGACTGCACAATGACGGTTGCGTTATCGTTACAATGACGCGCAACGATATTATCACAATAGCGCAAGCTCTGTCGGATTAGACATCGTTTTATATCGAGACCCGAAGAATGGTCCGATGTTAATGAGGAATCTCAAACTGAACCATTTTCCAATAGTATCCAGACCCGATGACGCATCGATATAGCATTGGTAACTTTTACGATATTGTCGTAAGTCATGTGCTACTAGGGTCATTCTAATGAACGTAATTCCTGAAAATTGGATACACGCGTAACGCGCGTAACATGAACTATGAATAAAAAAATGCAATAAGAAAACACTAGTTCAGATTTTGTACCTCCAGGTGTGGACGCAGGCGCATAAAGAAAAAAACAGTAATATTGGAGTAAAACTTCATTTTACCGCGGAATGGGGTCGTTTCCAAAATTTTAAAAGTATATTTTTTCTGAAAGAGCATGCTTAAAATGTTTTTAAACATAGACCTATGTTTTTAAACATAGGATCTGATCATTTTTTAAATAATTTGACAAAGTTTAATATTTTTTAAAAATTATTTTAATCGGTACGCAGATTCAGTTTTATTTTCTACGCCTCTGCACATGACATCACAAGTGATGAAATGCCATTCACTGATGACATTAGCGCAGAGCGCAATATTTAATTCGCATCTTTACTCACATGTGTTGGCAACGATATGGTTAATGGTAAGTGCAGAGAGCAATATTCAATTTGCTTCTGAATTATCATAAACGTGGTAAACTGCAAGAGTAAGCATTCAGCGCGCAGTGGAGTACGCGCCCAAGTTTTTCACTTGTGACGTCATAAAGACCACGCTTATTCAAAAAATCGGACATTTTAAAAATTAATGAAAATTTTTAAAAATAAAAGGTTTTTTTCTCTCCATGTTTTTCTTTCTTTTTTTGTTCATTCTATCAACTTCAGTGACTAAAAGTAGTACTTTTTACTGATGAAAACAACCCATTACATGTACCTCAGTTAATTCCTTACATTATATAAAAAAAAAAGAAAATACTTAACCAGAAGCAAATAATTAAATTAGAATTTTTTGTGCCCAAGTATTCACTTGTGACGTCATAAAGACCACGCCTTGTTTGAAAAATCGGAGATTTAAAAAAAAATAATTAAAAATTAAACGTTTCCTCAACCCCCCCTTAAAAATGTCCACACATTTTCAGGTCTCCCTGCACACCAAGAATGGCATAATATGTTTATTAAATCTTACCTTTATGTAGGTGTAATCAGGTAACTAACTATAATCACAACGTACATAGATTACGGACATTGTGGTTTCTGGAAAGGTTGAAAAATTACAAACATCAGATCTTATTTATAACTAGTGGTACTCGCACGGCTTTCAAAATTGAAAAGTCATTTGGTTTGCCTGTATATTTACAAATAATGGATGATGAATATCTCGCCAATTGGCTATGTTTATACGCTCTAACATTCCACGTCATGATAATTTCGTAATTTACTCGTCCGTCTTATGATAATTTTGCTCCGGAAAATGTTCTTAAAATTGAAATAGAAAAAGAACAAAATCGAATTTTTGAAAAATCGCTTCGAAGTGCACACCCCCGTGCTACAAACTAACTTTGTGCCAAATTTCATGAAAATCGGCCGAACGGTCAAGGCGCTATGCGCGTGACAGAGATCCAGACATCCAGACATTCTGACAGAGAGACTTCGAGCTTTATTATTAGTAAGTAAAGAAGAAACAGCAGTATCTTAAAAGAACTTTTTGTTCTTAGAAAACCTTCAAAACCACACACCCTAGTTAGAACTTGAAGGCATTAGAAGCAGGAATCCGGAAGAAAAACCTCTATTCTCATTACTCGTATGCCGTACAAAAGAGGAGAATTGCGTTAGGAAACGTTTTCGTTTTAAATATGCCGAACACGCTTCATTCTGTTGAAATAGGTTTGGAGGTAATTATGCAAATCGAGAGTAAAATTTGATTTGGGAAGCGGAGTACAAGTTTCGAACTCAGATTCAATTAGTGATACAATTTGGCACATAACTCAAAATTTCGTAAAATAAATTCAAACTTAGTTCAATGGAAGAAAATGTTATAGCAGAATATTAAATCGAGATAGTAATAGTTACATTTTAGAAAATTATCGTTACTGCCCACAATTACGTAATATAAACTAAATTCATAAACGAAGCTGAATAGAATATTACAGTAACTGAGGATTCATATTTAAGAAATTGAAGTTGATATTTTCTAAAAGTATCTTAATAACTTGTGGAAAATTTTCATGAAAATTTCAGAAAACTTGAATCAAAATATGTTGAGGTAACCCTGGCTCTGTGGTAGAAGCTTCGTCTTTTATGCCGGAGGTTGTGGGTTTGATTCCTGCCGAGGTACTGGATGTTTTTTTTTCCTTCTGTTGTGTTGTAAATCGTTACTAAAGCTAGAAACAAATCTGGATAGAAGACTAGACCGGGGCACGTTTACGCAGTGCCCATTTTTCAAATCGAATTATAACTGGAGAGCCAACAGTCATAACATATTGATGCTGCTCCCTAGCAAATATCCTCGCAAGTTTTTGAATATCAGTCGAGCTTCGGTCCAGCATGCAGAAATAATAATCTGTTTTCTACCAAGTCGAGTAAATTTTGAGTTGAAAGTTTTGAAGCTCATTGTGTATAAATAATACTAAGTTAAGAAAGAACAAATATATAAAAACAAGCAGAGTTTTATCCTTTTCTGAGAATTGTATTTGTATGAACTAAAATGTTATCCATTTTTTTTTTTTTTCCACGTTAAAACTAAATCCACATTTGGCGACGGGGCAAGTTTACGCGTTGACGTCTGAGCATCTTTACGCACGTTCTTACTGTGTCTTACTTCTAAACGAAGCCTGTCGCTTTTTTCGCTCCAAACTGTCTCAAAACTTTTTAGTATTTTCAGGCTATTTATTTTTGAATATCACCATTTCATTTTTAATTAAGTTATAAATTCGTATCTTATAGCTTACAATCATGTAGAGCTGTCTTCATGCCCGTTCAGCTTTTACTTTGTACACTATTCAGTCTGTAATAAATTTGCTTTATTTTAACGATGGTAAGACATTATGTTCAAAACACTAACAGAACCACGTTAGGTGTCGAAATAAATATGCGTAAACTTGCCCCGTGTTAGGGACAAGTTTACGCTACCGACTTGGACTTAAAAATAATTTTTTTAACGGTTAAAAACGCAAACTGAGCAACAACTGAATATACAAATTTTGACTCCATTAACTGTTTCATAAAACCGCAATGTCTAAAATTTCCAAAGTTAAAACATAAAATTTAGAAAATTCATTGAAAAAAATCCGCGTAAACGTGCCTCGGTCTACCCTACATTTCACAAATTTAAACTTTTCCACGACATATTGTGAACATTTATTTCGAAATTAATTATTATCATTCAAATTCTGTTTTTCTCCCTGCAGTAAAAAAGCTTTTTACCTAGCTTATAATGTGTTGCAAGATAAGAATATTCTAATTTAACATGCTTCACATATGTTCAGCAGTCTAATGTTCCTAATCTATACAAAAAAAGAGGCATTTATAGAAGCTACATGAGTATTTAGCCAAAAATTAACCACTACTCAAGAACTTTCAAAACAAGTAGAAATGGGGCTTAATATGTCAGAGATATCCTGCCGAATTTTTGCAATTTTCAGTCTAGTTTTTATTATTATTATTATTATTATTTTTGATAGATATTTGTAGAAGAAAAGCATACTGAAATTTTTAGCTTTTGCACAGTAAAAAATCGTTTTCTTTAAATGCTCATGCAGCATTGAATACTCAATGTTTCACTTCAAGTTACCACATAATGATTTTTCCTCTAACATGTTATCAATACTTCTGCAAATTTCATAAAATTGTGCAGCAAATTTTCAATGTCACAGACAAAATTTGTTGTAGAAAAATTTGAAATTTTCAATGAACGTTTAATACAAAATTGCTTACAAACGTTGTAAATTACATGATACGGCAAAAAAAAACCTTTTAAATGCTGCTGACACCGTGCGTATTGATTCAAAAGTGAAACCATCCCCTGAATCTAAGTATGTTTACCGTTTTCTCCCATCACCTACTACTTTCCGAAAATTGACAGTTTCACAGCCATTATTTTGATTTGAAAGGGAACAGGAGTGTATATTAACAGTGAGACATTCTTCCGAAGGCATAGAGGCAAAAATTAAAAAAAAAAAATATGAGCATTTGTAGCAAGCACAAACATTTAAGGGCACATTTTGCCCTAAAATGTATTCAAGTTGGATATATATATATATATATATATATATATATATATATATACAAATTTTTGAAGCTTCATAGGTTGCATGTGAGTTGCATTGTACAGGATGTTTCAAAAAGAATGACCCGATTTCAAAAAAGGCATAACTATTCATATTTAATTCCGTGTCATTAAATAAAGGTATCGTTAGAATGGGGAAAATCTCGAGTTTCACGGAGTTGCCAACAGGTAGCGCTAACTCTCTTTCTTCGTCCGTCATTTCAGTGTTTGTGAAAATGACGACTTCACGACAAAAACCGTATTATGTTCTACGCTGCGCGAATTGCGAGCCCGTAACAACAGTTCAGCGTGAATTTCGTTGAGAATATCCTGGTGTTGAACCTCCTGCCCCGAAGGTCAAGAGAAGATGGTATAAAAAAATTCAAAGACACCGGTTGTTTATGTAAGCAGTGGAAGCAGTCGATGCAGACATGCTTGCAAAAGTGTGGGACGAATTCGACCACCATGTAGACATATGCCGTGCATCCAAAGGTGGACATATTGAGCACGTTTAATTTTGTATTTAAAAAATCTTTACTTTTATTCATGCAATATAAAATTAATCTGAAGTTTATTTTCAATAGTTTTCATAATATAAACATTTCAAAGAGGGTCTTTGCTTTTGAAAAATCCTGTAGATCTTCAGTATGGATACTTCCCGTATTATTTAAATTTATTCAAGCAACATACATTCACATATGTAATTAAGATTAAAAATAGAATTCGGCTTATAATATACACTCCTGTTTGTGAAAATTGCAACACTATGAAGGAAGCATGATAGTTGAATGAAATTTAATACACAGTTGAATGGTAATGATGCAAATAAATGATTACATTTTCAAGCCAAACAAACAATAAAAAGAGATAGAAATTAGTATTTTGTTCGGCCACCACGCGCCACAATAAGAGCTGCTACACAACTCGGCATGGAGTGAAACAAAGTTTGAATATCTGCCTGCGGAAGAGTATTCCATGTTGTTTGTATGCGCAACCAAAGTTCGTCTGTCGAAGCAACAGGACGAGGATCACGAGCGAGACGCCGCCAACGAAATCCCACACATGTTCAATCGGTCACATATCCGGGGAATATGCAGGCCAAGGAAGAAGCTGTACCTGCTGCGAATCAAGGTAGGATTTGACAGGCCTATCGATATGTGGACGAGCATTATCCTGCTGGAATACAGCCCCTGGCAATCCTTGCAGGAAAGGAATAGCTTGGGGCTGTAAAACTTTGTTTATGTAACGGGTAATGTTCAAATTGCCCACGATTCGTAGCAATTGTGATCGTCTATGATACGCTATGGCACCCCAAACCATAACCAACGGGTGTTCGTCCACTGTGGCGTTCGATAATGGACTCCGGTATGTGCCGTTTACCGTCATAGCGCCTGACACGAAATTTGGCCATCATGGTGTCACAAATTGAAGCGGGATTCGTCAAAAAACACGACCTGCTGCCAATCAGCACGCCAGCTCCTATGCACATTGACCCATTGTAGCCGCAGGCGGCGATGGTTTTGTGTAAGAGGAATCCTGTATAAAGGAATCCTTGCGCGGAGCCCACGCTGCAGCAGACGTCTCCGAATTGATGAAGCACACAATGAAACACCTGTAGCTGTTGACTACTGTGCTTCCAATTGTCTAGAAGAAGCTGTGCGGTCCGTCAGCGCCATACGCACCAGGTGTCTGTCATCGCGAGCTGACGTCCCATTTTGAGTTCCACTCCCGGATTTCCGAGCTGTCCGACCCTCGTCCGTATGATGCTTCCAATTACGCATGATTGTGCTGCTTTTACGCTGCACACGAGCGGCTACTGAACGATAAGACAATCCAGCTTCACGAAGGCCGACGATTCTGCCCCGTTCAAACTCCGAAATTTGCTCAAATTTCACTTTCTTTCGTGAAGAGGCATAGTAAAGATTCAGTTAACGTTTACTCTAGCATATAACCACCGATAATCATACACGCCTCGCTACAGCCGTCTATTTATATTCGGTTATCCGCCATTCAGAGGGCGCTGCTCAGCAAACGCATGCACTACCGGTCTGCAATTCTAATCATTTGCAGATCATGCCCTACTTTACATTTCCTGCAATTTTCAGCTCACTCGCGTAAGTCCTTCGTGGTGTTGCAATTTTCACAAACAGGAGTGTAGTATTAAAGAATACTTATGTTTCTGGGAATGCACTGTTACCATTGTTTATCCCTTTGATAATTTTATACAAATGAGTTTGTTTTTCAACAAAGAAAATTATAATATTTTTAACCGTCAAACTTAAGAGTAGAAGGACAATTTATTACAATAATAAAAATGTAACATATATAACTAAATACGGAAATCCTTTCATCAACGGTGTAAATAAATAAATGTTGAAAAAGCTTCTGAAATGTTTATGTAAATTTGTTGATTTCAAACTTTTTCTTATGGCTTCAAGTTATACTTCAAGAAAAGCTATTGACTTTTCGTATAATTTTGACTAGTTATTCATGTTTTCTCTCAAGTGGAAATTTTCCCCGACGTTTTCCTAACTAGACGCATATTCTAACTGAAAAATAAATGTCGAACAGTGACTCTCATGTTATTCGAATGAAAAATACCCTACGAGATAGAGTTCCTTCATCTCCTTTGTGAGATTTTCTGTATAACCACCGATGTTGAGCCCACAATCAGTAAGAACGGAAGTAATTTCTGAAAATTGTTTTGTTTTCTTAATGAAGGAACATCGTCGCATTATCATATTATATGAATATCAAAAGATTTTACGTTGGAAAAACATGCCGACATAAATAACTTTCGTTGAAGTAGCTACTTTATAGTAGTCAATGAGAACTCTAACATTGCCTGTAAATGAAGGAGCCATGCTATAAATAACTTCTCATTATCATATCAAATGCGATGAGCAACTGCTAGCGCACATTCAATACAAGTCTAACGATTTGAGTGTTGGAACAGGGTAATATTTCGATTTACGTAGTGATTATTTTCGTTTCCAGTAAAATTACACTTTTTCTCGTAAACGTTGCGAATTTTTGCGATACATACAGGTAAATAACCGTGCTTCCATATTATGTACACATGAGTAGACAGGTACTAAGACGCACTGGATGTATCCACGAATTAACTCGTGTATACTCGTATATTTATGTATGTATGTACACTTATATATGCTTATATACGTCTACTGTACACATATATACTCAAGTATGCACGTATTTGCTCGAGATACAAGTGCATACGCGCATATGATGTTCGTTAATACGCGTATATACTCTTATATACACGTGACACGTACATATACGTGACACGTATATACATGTGACACGTATGTACTCATGTAGACACGTATACTCTCCTGTAGTTAATCACGTACACATGCTTATATACTCGTATATACTCGTGTATACTTGAGTAGGCACGTGCATCTGATGTATACATGTATCTACTCCTATAGGAACGTGTTTAATCGTGTATAACACGACACGTATATATTCGTGTGTACACGCATGTACTCGTGAATATATTTGTAACTATAAAAACAACTGAAATATACAAGTATTTGGGTTCTTTATTACGGTTTTGCATCTATTTTTAACTATGACCACTTTACCCCATGCTATGACCACTTTCCCCCACCCCATGGGGTAAAGTGGTCATAAAAACATAGGGAAAAGAAAGCTCTATAAAACTACCAAAATCAATATTTTTCTTCCTAAAATTCAATGTACCGTGTTCTTTAATAATGCAATGTAAAATAACAATTAAAAAAGTTGAAGTGCTTAAAGAATTTGTTGCATTTATTATCCACCTAAGTTGAAAACCTACGATTTTATGACCACTTTACCCCACCAGACCCTACTAAATATTGACTTCATGAATGTACTCTCATACTTTTCGCATGGCTGACTACGCAAGTTCCCGCACACCGCACTAGTCTAAACATTGTTTTTTTTTTTTTTTTTTTTTTGTGTGTATAAATCGTCGGCACTATGTTAAAAATGTAAAAATTGGCACTTTTCAGAAAGGCCAAAACCCTGAATATATCCCCCCCTCCTTTCGTGTTTGGTTATTTTCAATATTTAAATTTTTGTAGATAACTTGAAGCGTAACAAAAGCTATTGTTTGAAGTAGTTATAACCGGTAACCCTTTTTCAGTATTACGGCAAACATTGAATTTGAAAACACGATTTTTCACATTCGTTAGTTTAGCATGGCGCCAACGAAATAACCGCTAAATATTTTCATTTTTTAATTTTAATACGAAATGTGATGAAATATTGTGGGTCCTAGGCACGCTGTTTCATCAAAAGTTTGTAAAGATGGAAACAAAAAGCGACAGTTTAAGAAAAGGAAAAGATTCTTGAACAACTAAAAAGTCAAGAAAAGGGAATTCGTATAAGTACAGAACTTAGTAGTTTTAATATGAAGCTCGTCGAGTAGCGTCTAAGCAAAATGCAAACAGTACGAAATAGGAAGCTACTCTTCCATTGTAGATTATAGAGATACTGGAAGAAAAGTGTTTACCTTAGATTGAAACGCTATAAAAGAAAATGCGAAGCTACTGTATTTAAAAAATATACTAGAATCAAGGTTTGATTCCTCAGCATAAATCATCATCTTCAATTTTTAAGTTATAAATACAACTATAATTGTATCTACTTTACAGTACTATTATAGTGCAGTGCTATATTACTAAAGCATACTGTACTACACGGTGCAGGTAAATGGCAGTAATAGCAAATTTTTCATTTCTCATTTTTTTTTGCATTTTTGTCATCTATTGTACGTTATCTTTATTGTACAAGCTCGCTCATTTGGTTTCCGCTGAAAAAAAAGCGCGAAAAACCCCGTCTAATTTCAACATTTTCCTATTGTTAGTATTGAATCTCACACACGTTTCTTCAAATATCTCGAAAACTCACTTCTGTAGATACTACCGTTTACCTGCACACGGCAGTCAACACACCGTGCTGTTTTCTTTTATGTCTTTCGCTCCCATTGATCCATTATTTTATGCTGAATTATGCAGCGTTCTTTGAAATACAAAGTTAAAATTAAGATATTTATGTAAGTAACGATAACATGTAGTTAAAAAATAGTCTAAAACAGTTTGAAAGGTGTATAAAAATGTCTAAAATAATTTGGTATGTTAATGGAAAAAAAAACATATAGAGTGAAATCCCGTTAGAACGAATACCAATACAGCGAAATTTCCGTTTCAACGAATTGAATTTTTAGACCCAATGTAATTGCTGTTGCATTGCTTGAATTCCGTTACAACGAAATTCTCGTTACAGCGAACAAAATATCTGGTCCCATGAAGTTCGTTGTAACGGAATTTCACTGTACATACGATTTTCCACAACGCGAAATTTAGACTTACGCGATTAGCCTCGGAACGCATCCCTCGCGTAAGTGGGGATCCGTCTGTTTATCTCATCTGCTTCCCGAAGATCCTAATTCTTTGTGCTTTGGAAAATTATAAATATCTATATGTATACTTTCTGAATAACAATAGTTACTATAAGTTAAAATACAGGGGATAGGTTTACATACTTTTAGAACCATTTCTAAAGCAAAATAAAAAAAAAAAAAATGTATTCGTGCGAAAGGTGCTGGCAACAACTTATTATTTTCAATGTAAAACATTATCTGTTTCTACTTAAATTAATCATCTTACAAAATTTTCTTTAGGATTGTAATATGTGTTTTGGCTCTTTCATGAGGAAAATACTCCCCTTTTTCCTGACTGAAAAACGTTGTGAATTTCATTGCATTAGAATTTCTAAATGCAAACGGAAATGTTAATAATTGGAAAGGGAAAACTGTCAATCATTTCTCCTACGTGAACAGAAGTCCCCGAACAATTACAAGACAAAAGTACGTACTGTTCCAAAAATTTCAGAAAAGTCGCTGGAAATAAGAAAACCTTCGCTGATGTAAAAAATCAATTGCAAAATCTTTAAATGCATCTGAAGACCAAAGAAATAAAAAACCAAATGAGGACAATTGAAAGAAAGGTGCTAGGCTAAAGTGATAAGAAAATTCTTTTGTTCCGTGCTAATGCAGTTCGGGTCGTGGCTTTGCATGTGTATGTTTATAGATGTATTTATACTCAGTGGTGTTCCCATAGCTCCATATACGCCGTATACTCTCAAACATTTTTTTAGACATATTTCGTATACCCTCAAGCTTCAAAAATTTTCATATTATGACATATTATGTATGTGCGTAATGAATTACTGGGAGTATACTAGAGTGGTTCAAAAATACATCTAAAAAAAGTTTCTCCTAGATAACAGGACACCCCTCAATAGTTTTAAACTTGTGGATAGTTAGAAACTAGAAGAATTTTAGCCTCCTATTTCAATTGAAAGAGGACGATGAACACCCTCCCCCAAACTTCAAAAGTATAGGAAGGGGGGTTAACAAAATACATTGAACTGAAAAAACAATGCTACACATTATCATATACACTAGTAATATGCATATACATTGCAATAAAATAATTATTTACAAAAAAAAAAAAAACAGCTGGGGAAATGTTTCTAAATTTGTGGCATTTTCTATGCTATAAAAGAGGTCATTGAGCACCCTCTCAAAATTTGAGTAAGGAACTAAAACTTTTACAGCATAATATTGATAGTACTATTAGTAAGTCTAAAACAAATAGGGGGGGGGGGTCCTGAACTCTAGCTGAGAAAAGTTTTTTTGAACCATCCTAGAGTATACCCTCAGAAAAACTGACGGAAACATAACTGTTTATACTAATGTGAGTATATATATATATATATATATATATATATATATATGTTATGTATGTTACCGTTAAAGTATGAAATCCGTTATTTTATAAAACACCTAGTTATTTCATGAAATAACTGATCCTGTCCGTTAAAGTGTAAAACTCTATTGTATTTCATGGCTTCACTAGTTATTTCATAGAATACGATCTGCAGCCCGTTAAAGTGTAAAATAATCTATATCATATAACTTGCACGACAAATACATTAAACCTTCCACCCCTAAAAAATGTTCGTGTAAAACCAAATGCGGCAGCAAAAAATGTTTTTGTTTTAGAAATAATGTTCTTTGTAATTCCAAGTGTCATTTTAGTAATAGTTGTAACAAATGATTTTATGGTACGTTTCCATCAATACCATTTATACGCTGCATAAATTAGATAAATTGCATCTTTTTCATTTTAATTGTCTATCATTAGTTTATTTATAGAATACCTATATAGTTATTTCATTTTAGATAAGTTGTTTATTTTACACTTTAACTATCTCTCATTAGTTAGTTTATAGAATACCTAGTTATTTCATAGAGTAACTAGTAAAAGTGTCAAATTAATAACATATTACACACTTTAATGGACACGATCAGTTATTTCATGGAATAACTATTCTGTAAAATAACTGTATTTTACACTTTAACAGTAACATATACACACTATATAAATGTAAATTACTTAACAACTAAATAGCATAATTACCCAAACTTACTAGTTACAATCTTTGTTTAAATTATGCTTGCATTTTTGCTTTCAGGTTAACTTAATTACTAATAAGCATACTTTTATATGCCTATTTTTTAAAATTAAATATTCAGTAACGCTTTTGATTGAAATTTCGTGTTTATATACTTACAAAGTCATACATATAGTGCATTAGAGTAAAATTAAAACCCTTAGCCCAACACAATGAAGAAAAAACTACTAATATTCATCACAAGAAATCTAAAAGTCTTATGTTTTTCTATTAAGAAGTTCAGAATGTTTCAGCTCTGCGAATCAGCGGCTGTTCTATTACCTCCTTTGTAAGAGGATAAATATGGTGAATACAATGTCAGTCTATAGCCTACTTTCCTGGCAACATGAATTAGTAAAACGTATCGCCTGATTCTATTCGTTGGAAGTAATTTCTCCAGTGATTTCGATCGTGACATGAAGCGACTCTACCTTCTCGGTGGAATTTCGCCGTTGATTGCAATCCATTTGAACACAAAGTTTGAGTTCTAGTTTTAATCAAAGCTCAGAATTTAGTTTGTTGCTGTCAAGGTAGTGTGATTCTCGTTCTTCCCATCTCGGGGTTTAGTGTTGGAAGGAAATAAGAATAATATTATGATTATTGATTAATTTCTGAATGAATAAAATTTACTTCACTCTGTTTTTCGTATGTGTTGAAATAAATATTTTCGTCTTAAAAAAAAAGGATATGCATAAGATAAGTGCAGTTATAATAGTTTTCGTCAGCTGGGGTGATTTTGCTGTATATGGCGTGAATTTCACACTTTTCAAATGTTCGTTCGTATCATTTCTGAAACTAAAACTGTAAGAAAAAATTATTGAAAAAGAACTGCATTGTATCTTTTTCATACAATGCAGTTCTTTTTCTATCTAATACAAATAAAATAAAAACTAATTTCGAATTAAAAAAGAAATAATTTATTTTAGTTACTACTCATTGAATAATTACAATTACTATAAATACGTTAGACATATGACAGGATCACAATATTAAGTGGCAATAGATCCAGTTTGGTAAAAAAGGACAATATGTTCACAACAATAATGTTTCAAATCTAAATTGCTATTTAATCTATATTCTTACCAAAAAAAAAAAAGTTTTTACGACATGCGCTACAAACATAAACTTACAACATTTTGCTTTTATATTTCTGGACGAGATACATTTTCTTTTCATTTTGTTGTTTCCGAAGAAACTTTCTTTGCTTCTTCTCATTTTCAACTTAGATAATGCACTAAATTAATAAAGCCCTAGTGACATCATAATACGCATGCATCAGTATCCCATCGGTATTATCCCTTCTCCCTTGCTAGATTAATTCAGATGGAATCGTCCTAAGTTGACCTCTTTCCGGATTCCACATCTTTAGTGGTTTGACTGTGAGCTAAGTTTTACGAATGTAAGGTTTTGGGAATGCAAAGTAATTACCTGGCAGCAATTCTTGATTAGTCAATAACTGAAACTTCGACTAGCGACAACCCTTTGGACTGGACCACTTTTGCTTGGGCAGCCCTATTCCATCGGTTTTGTAATACATTTACCAACATTCCTTTTACATAACTTATGTGGAAACTCAATGAGGGTAAATTATTCATGTTCTGGGCACTTTTAACCCCCTGACAACCCTGATTAAGTACTGAAAAAAGGTTGGCAACCTTACTTTAACGTTTTCTTTACAGTTTTTACTCTTCATTTATGCCAACAATTTTCGGAAATTCAATGAGAGTAGTTTACTTATTTTCAGCACCTTTTACCTTGGCAACCCTGATTAGTTCACAATCCAAAGAAGCAGTTCAAAGGTCAACTTTTACGTTTACGGAGTAGATAGGAAAATAATTTTTGTTAATTTAAAACTTTGTTTAGATGCTTACTTTCCAACTTTACATGCTTTTCGATTTTATTATTATTTTAATCGTTACCCATTGTGTAAATCTGAGTACCAATTAACGTGACTATTTGGGAGTTCAGTGAACAAAATTTTCTCAAAAAGTTTTTCATAAGATTTATGCCTCACCTTTCATTGGTAAGTTATCTGATATCTGAAACTGTCTTTGGCGTTGCCCTAAAAACTAATTTTATTCTGTAATCAAAACATCACTGAGTTAATAAAGATTTACATAGTTGTGTAAAGTTGATTACGCTTGATAATATTACAAGATAATCCTTTTTTGTAGCACTAAGCAGTCGAAATTTATAAATACGTCAAGTATTTTTTTGAATTTACTTTATTAATGACAAGACATTATATATAATGCTGATTTGGTGTATAAAAGAAACTTTTGATGCCATATAACTTGACTGATAAATTAATTATAATTTTTACAGGCTACAATTAACTTCCTAGGATTGGCAATACGACTGAAAACCAAGTCTGGGAAAGGTGGATTATCAGGCTACGTTTTTTCGTCTCTGGAGTTAACATAATGGGGTTGTTTCCTTAAGTCAAAAGTAGTAGGTACTTTTAGTCACTGAAATTGATAGAATAAGTAAAAAATAAATAAATAAATAAATAAAATAACATGGATCCAGAAAATTCTTTCATTTTCCCAACAGTTATTACCCGACTGCGCGTGCGCGACGCAAAGGAGGGTAATGTGTTTATAAGTCTATGTATGTATGTCTGTTCCTATGTGGCGTTCTAGGGGCTAAACGCCTTGACCAATTTTGGTAATTCTTACGTCAACCGATTTGTCTTAACCTTGGGAGTGTCACTAAACATATGACAGTAATCAAAATTCACCATATCAACACCCAGTTGCCATATTTTGTCAGTTCGAGATCAGCGAACGTTGGGTGTTGCACACTTTGTCGCACGCTACCTGCGTGCGACAAATGCAGTTAGTTTTCGCTGCCTGTTTTTTTTTTGTTTACTAAGTCTACAAATTGAGGTTTCAATGGCCAAGTGATCTACGCGATTGCTTCTCCCACTTGAGGCGGTTGGTCAAGATACCCTCGCTCCGGATGTACTTTCCCCTCTTTCTGATGTAAATTCTTTCATGTGTTCTTCATATGTATTCTGTACTGTAATAAAGATATAGTATGCTTAACGAAGGAAAGAAACTCAGATTGTTGTCCTCATCAGCATAAACTCGTACAATAAGCACCAAAAGAAAGAAAGTATACTAATTCGATTTTCATCTCTAACATGTTGCATTTGTTTTTGCCTTGATTCAAGGGACTGAGTTTCGCGACGTGTACTTTCTTGCCAGGTTCTTTAGTTTTGCGAGAAAGATTTGGCTGACGATGTTTCCGATTTCGTGTCATCATGAATTATACAGAATGTTTATATAGCTGTGCTGTGGTTGACTTAAGTTAGCGCATTTTTGCCGAAGGTCAAGCACATGTAGCTCTAAGCCGAGTTTGGTCCCTAGAGGGACTAATTATCAGTAGTTAAGACCACCACAAGTTACTTAATAAAACTCATGATACAAACACTCTCAATGAAATGACAAGATTGCGAAATGTACCGTCTTATAAACATAATAACTAAGTCAATGAAAATTAACTAAAAAGTGTAAAATTAAAAATTATTAAATAAAAACAAAAAACCCGACTGCGTAAAAACCAAAAAAAATTAAAAAGAAAAATGTATAAGCCCAGTAGTTTAGAATATTATTAAGTACTACTGAATAACTACACCGTTGAAATAGTTTTATAACCGTACACAGATAAGACAAATCATAAATTCAAAAGCAGAATTGAAGGATCAACAGTCGGGGCCCATTCCTTTCTGATTCAAGGATCCCCGTAAAATTTGAATGAGCCCCGACTGTTGATCTTTCTGTTCTGCTTTTGAGTTTATGATTTGTCTTATCTGTGTACGGTTATAAAACTATTTCAACGGTGTAGTTATTCAGTAGTACTTAATAACATTCTAAACTACTGGGCTTATACATTTTTCTTTTTAGTTTTTTTGGTTTTCATGCAGTCGGGTTTTTTGTTTTTATTTAATAATTTTTTTACATGTCCGATTTTGCAAACTAGGCGTGGTCTTGATGACGTCACAAATGATGCTCTTTGGCACATTTTGTACCACGTTTCCACGTTATGATAATCAAGAAGCGAATTAAAAATTGCGCTCTACGCTTGCTATCAACCATATCGTTGCCAATACACGTGAGTAAAGATGCGAATTAAATATTTTTATCTGTTAATGGCAACACAGAATAGCATTTCATCATTTGTGATGTCATTGGCAGGAAATGTAAGCAATGAAAGCGCACCGATTTAAGTATTTTTTAAAAATATTAAACTTAAACAAATTATTTAAAAAATAGCTAAATCCTATGTTTTTAAGCATGTTCTTTCAGAAAAAAAATATTTTTAAAAATTTGGAAACGACCCCATTGCTTGTTTCTTTTTTTTCATCCTATGCGAAAATATTTGAAATAAAGAGCACAAAGCTTTAAGATAGGAAATTGAAATATCTCCAAACGTTATAAATACATATTTGTTTTTTAACTATATTTCATTAGAGTTTTATTTTATGTGGGAGTATATGCAAAGCAAAAGGATCAAGAAAAGGTTGATCTGAATATAATGAAATGAAAATTATATTTGTAAGAAGGAAAAGAAGCTTAGTTTCAAACAAATGAACAACAAAATTCCTAAACAATGATTAAATTTTAATAAATGTTTTCAGGTGAGCACCTACCAAAAAGGAAAGTATATATTACGATCCGCTCTCTCAAATAATATACACAGCATTACTCATTTCGAAATAATATATAGATGAATCTCATCGTTACCATCCTTGAGGTTATGATTAAATTCAGCCATGTCTGACTGATTAAAATCTGGAGAATTATTTTCCAATTCTGACAATGCGATACCTTTGATTTAATTCGGAATACTATAATCACAACTTCAAACTGTAGTCTGTTTGATTAATTATTTGTGGATATAAATAAAGAATAATTCATTTTATTTTAATTGTTAAAACTTTAATTAAAATATTAATGAAAATTTTACTCAGCTGATAAAACGTTCAAATATATATTTTGTTTAATTTTCCCCCGGTTTTTACTACCTTTTACAGAAAAGGAAGTATTGTATTCGCGAAAAATATTTCACTGAAAAATCGACCTTAATTTCCATTTTACTCATCCCCGAATGAATGTTGAGTTTTTCTTTTTCGACTCGACCCCCCATGGATAAGTGCCTAATAATGTACAGACACGCGAAATATCCATTTTGACGATTCCCGAATTAATTACACCGAATGTTCTCGTGATGTCTGTATGTACGTATGTGCGGATGTATGTCGCATAATTCAAGGACGGTATGTCCTAGAAAATTCAAATTTGGTATGTAGACTCCTAGTGGGGTCTAGTTGTAAACCTCCCCTTTTGGTTGCATTTGGGTGTTTCTAAAGGGGTCTTTTGCTCCTTTTTGGGAGGAAATCATTGTTAATTTCGATGTAAACTCAAGTGGTGTTACAATTTGGCGGACACTTGGCGATATATCGCCAGTATTTTGGTCGCCAAGTTTGTTCGCCAACTTGGTTGGCGAACAACAAAAAACACAAGAGTCCTGAAAATTCTTAAGTAAAGTACTAATAAATAAACCTTAAAAATAAATTAACAACCTGAAGTGTCTGGAACTATCCAGCCAATTAATAAACTGCAATCTTAGCTTTTTGGTTTGTGTTTGAATTAGTAAGATTTCATGTTCTTTCTTGACTTATCGTACTTCGATGTTATCTATAACGCTGCAAGAATTGACTCAATAACACTATTAAAGAAAGACTTAATTGTTTTTTTCATTGTCAAAGATAGCCTTCTTACGTGATAGTTGCTTGAACTGAAAGTTTTCTCTCTTTCACAGTGCTACTCTTTTCTCTTTTCAAACGAGCTGATGTGTGCATCACATGACTTCCTTTTACTCCAACAATGTCATTTCCCCAATATTGGCATTTTTAATGTGATTCAGTCGTTTACTCTTTAAATATCACCAACAGTGGCGAAATTAAAACAGGATTCAAAAAAAAAAAAAAAAAAAAAAAAAAAAAAACCCGCCAAATTTGTCGCCAAGTTTGTTCGCCAACTTGGCGACAAATTTGGAAGAGAGAAAGAAAGCACCATCTCAATGTTCAAATTTTGGAGCTTCGTATTAAAGCTGGCCTTTTAATGTTAATGTGTATTAGATCACAGATTTCAACCAACTTTAATATCTTTACTGAAACTTTGAAGGAGCTGATTCTGTGTTTTTTTCCCGTTTTATCGCTATACTAAACGATAAACATATACTTTTTAGTAGCTGTGCTCGATGGTTACCAGTTTTTATAAAAAAAACTTCTTAAATCTAAATATATTTTGATTTCCAAAAATTTTTTTATGCGAGCATTTTATGCCAATACACAACTTTTCCCACGACAGGCGTTTTCGATTTTAAAAAAAAAGTCAAAATCGACCCACCCTAACGAATATAGCAGTGGACGAAGAATATGTAGAGCAACTCACGAAGATTGGGCAAGTAGGGAAAAAAACAGTTACAACAAATTCATAGAGAAAATAATTGTGACTCAAAAATCACTTCATATTCACGGATGGGGGGGGGGGATTTTTAGTCTTTCATTTTTACAGGAAAACCGGTAAGTCTGTTTAATGAAAAGATTGAAATTCGATGCAGATTCATTTTCAAAGCTTTTAATTATTTAAATCTATAATTAATAATAAATTATATATTAAATATCGTAAATTTAAACCTGGATGAATTTCTCTTCTATGAACCTCACCCTCCATCGATTTCAAAAAATGGAGCTCTTTGAACGGGAAATAAGTCTAGTCATTAACATTCCTGTTCAATGAATTAAGTAATAGTATTCCTACAACTGAAGACTACTCGAGAGAGCACGAAAACGAGTTGAAAAGGAAGGGCTGAAAATGAAAATGACGAATGCTAATTTTAGAATAAGTGCAGAGATACATTGTGATGCTATTGTCTATGATGATTCTTTCATCGTTCACATAAAATGACCTAGGACCGAAAACATTTTGGCGGAGTATCTGAAGTCTATTCAGAATACAGATGGAAGACATATAAGAGGAGTAGGAAAAAGATACCATTTTGGAGCAAATGGTTTGTTTCCTGCGAACTGGATCCGTTTCCTCCGGAATGCAGATAAGAAGACATAATTGTCTTTCATGATTGCACTGCATATACCAACATATTTGCTCTTAATGATTCAACGGTGATTTTCATTGAATACGATACCTCTAGCTCCATCATATCACAGAATTTTTGTACATGTTTTGGATGCTGCAGAAAGAGGATACAGAAGCATATGCGTAAAAACTGTTGGCCCCCACTATCATTTTAGGCATATCATACTTTCATGAGCTGCACAAAAAGGGAAGAAAGAAGATGGGGCTTAAATTTGTAGCTGGAAAACACTTTCGACTTATACTAGTCCAAGATTTTGCTCACAAATTCGGTCAGCAAAACGCAGTTGCTCAAAGAGGGTTCCACTCATTCTCAGGATGTGACGCGACCTCTTTTTTTACAGGTCGGGGAAAACTGACGATGTGAAAAAGACGGAAAGACTATCCTGATGTTATATTTGCATTTTTAAACTTCTCCCAACCTCAAAAAAAAAAAAAAAAACTGACAAAAAATTTCAAATATCTTAGCGAACCTTTGCTACTTCGTCTTCATGTAACTTCCGTCCGTAAATGAAGCTAGAAAATGCTTTTCCCACCAGCAAACAAAGATCAATAATTAACTTATCACCCACAGCTGAAACCCTTTGGCAACTTCTTTAGTGCTTATCAAGGTAGGTATCAACGGGGCAGTATGCCTAAAAATTTAGCCTGAACTTGAATTCATTATTGGGGTTTACAGTAATTGATGAGAAGCACGTTCTTGTTTGTTTGAGTTTGCCCGCAGTTTTAAGTGTTTAAAGCGAATTTATGTCATGCAAGTGTACAAGACAACTTGTGGGTTCTACAAAAATGAACTTATCTGCACATCGACGTGTAAATACTGCAATGGAAGGTGCTATGTATCTGTGCAAATTACTTGTAGATTCAAACCTTTTAAATTACTTTATATAAAATCATTGTATGTATCACTTACTCAGATTTGTTGTAGTTTTTGATGTAGTTTTTATAATAGTGAGTTATATTTCAATAAATAACAGTTTCATAAATAGCAACAATATTGTTAAATTTTTATTAACATCGCACTAAACTTCTTATTGCAGTAATTGATAATTTATTCGTCTTTCATCGTTTAAAATATGGAACAAACGCTTCAAATTGTCTAATGAGAAAAAAAAAACTTAAAATTTGTTTTACAGCTTTTAATAATAAATTTTGGTGTTCTATGAACTAAATATCCGTGCCCCATCCCCCCCCCCATTTTGCTAGTGCAAATATGATTTATAAAACTGCAGAATGTGAGTGAAACTTCTAGAAAATGTCTAAAAAAGTGTTTGAAGTTCCCTCACCTTTTTTTTTCGATAATAAAAATTGATTTCGTTTTAACTAATCAAGTTATTTCATTCATTTTAAAATAACAATCCAAATGATTGTTTCAAGTTTTGAAAAAAAAAAAACAATCTTTGTTTGTGATTTTTTATTTATAACTTTATTCTTAGTTTTGTAATATATTTTTTATCAGTAAATTTTAAAACATATGTTCGGATATTCAAATGTTCCAGATTTCTAGAGTTTGGATTCTTGGGTTATACTATAAATGAATTGATTTTCTTTAACATAGTGCTTTAAAATACATTAAGAAAAAACATTTCTCAAACAACCCCTCCAGAAATGCTAAAGACTTTGTTTTTCTAAACAAAACTATAATTAACTAAAGTTTTTGAAATTATTATTAAAATTGGGAGGTTGAGATATTTTGATGGCTTTTTACGCTTTAGTAAATATAATAGATCTCACAAAAGAAACTATAGTGGGTGTTTTTTTTTAAATAAAAAAATAAAAGTAGTTTTGGATTTTTGAACAAAAATGACCACCAGGGGAGTTTGGGGGGTGTTTCGAAATGTCACTCCTTCTAAAAATGTTTGTAAGGACATTGTCTACATGCATGCCAAGTTTCATGATTGTATCACAAAATGCAGTTTCCGGCTATATTTTCTACTATTGCCCCTCTATTAATATCACCACACAGGTAATTGCTTCATTCAAATATAAAAGCAATTTTCACCCGCCATACCTTGACAGGCAATTTTATTTTTTTGAGGATACTGGATTTCCTCAGAACCTTATTTTTTAAAAGTACTTCACTCTCGTCTTTTTTTTTCAGCAATATACTTGAACACAAGAACTCGCGTCACAGAATATATTCAACTGTTGCGAAAAATATACAGAAGCTTATGTCAATCCATGAACCACAGTCCTGAATTGTATGTTCCCAGATGAGCAATGAACGAATGCATAAGAGTAGAAATAAAACTGTTGGAAACAGGAAAATTCATACAAGTTTTCCTCAAATTATCAGTTACTAATGTGGTTGAATTTCGACCGATAGGAAAAAAACACTAGTTTAAATAAAAAAACTTTAGAGAAAAAAATCGTGCAGTGACTATAGTTAGGGCAAACCTAACATGGCAGCATAGTAATTCTGTGATTAGGATCTGCGCAGCTTCACAATGCTGCCAGGTTAGGTTTGCCCAGCTATAGCAGCAGTGTTTATTCTGAGAATAAATAAAAAATCTCTGATCGTGAACTAAAATTTATGCTATATTGAAACTTTCAGAAATGCAGCGCATGGCTGTAATTCTTGATTGCAAAAATATTAATTTACAAGAAAAGAATTCAAGAATTTATTTATTTACTTACTTACTTTGACATCAAGTTGTTCAAAACTAAGATACCCCAAATAGTCAGAAATATTTTTCGCTTTGCTTTTATGTGTATTACGCCACTTTTAATGCATAAATCTTCCCAAGCAATTTATTGATGATGTTTCCTTTGTATAACAGGAAATCTTCAATTCAGACGATAATGTGGTGAATGTCCAACCCTCTTAAATATTTATTCCGAGCAACTTCGGAAAGAGTTCGGACAAAAAAATTTCGGAATTGCAATATCAACCTATACGACTATTTCACCACAGAATCATTCATAATTCAGCAGTCTGTACAAGAGATTTATTTACTTGTGTTCAGACGCTTAAGTAGTTGTCATGGTTACGGCATATTAATACGTCTCCTAAAGTTGTTTGTACTGCAGTTCACTCTGTACGACTATGTTCTGATGGAATTAGGTTCGGGATCTCTTGAGGTAATACGAAATGTTTGAGGTGTACATTAAACGCAGATATGGCAAGCAGATAAGATGCAGTAGTTGTATTGAAGGATATTTCCCGGAGAAAATAGTTGTATTGAAGGATTTTTTCCCGAGGAAATTACATTAATCTAAAAGTCAAAGGTGTAGACAGCTCATTTTCTGAAATTATTCTGCCACTTGTCTCAGGACAATGAACGTAGATTTTATGTCAAAATTACATTGAAGTGAAAACCAAGAAATTTCAAGAGTTGACAGTTGTTAAAAAAAATAGCGACCAAGGATAGCTTCCAGGTGATTACTCCCCCCGTGCTGCTAAAAGTAATAAATTCACTCAAGTTTTATTCTTTGTTTCAGATTTTTTACTCATACTAAATATCATTTAAAAAAAAAAGAAATAAATAAAAACACTAATGCATCGTGACATTTTTAAAGTTTTGCCGTGATACATGAATCAATCATCAAAAATAAATCTGTACGGAAGGAAATGGGTGCAGTTTCAATAACCAATCAAACACACTGTTAAAATTGCAATGTTGGAAAAAGTTTAAAAAAAAAAAAAACTATTTATTATGAAGAGAACAAAATAATAACAGAAAACTTATTCTGATTGAATTTAATATAATAATTTTTTTCATTGGAAATACTAAGGGTGAAAGTGATTAAAAAAATAATTATTCCGTATCCAAAAGCTGAAAGCTTCAATTTAACTTATGACCTACAAAGAGAGCACAATCCGAAAAGAAAAACATGATTGATTAAATAACCTTTCAGAATTACTTTAATTCAAGTGTGTAAAATCAAATAATGAGAAAACGTACGAATATCCAATGTTAAAGAAATTTCCGAAAAAAAAAAAATAAATACGATTTTTCGTCTGCAAAAATAATATTAATAATAATGATAATAATAACAACAATAACAATATTAATAATAATATTAATAATAACAATACTAATAATAATATTAATAATATCATTAACAATAATAAAACAATAATAACAATATTGTTATTAACAATAATAATAATTGTAATAACAATAACAAAAATATTAACAATAATAACAGTAACAATATAATAATAATTATTATCTCTATTATTATTGATACTAATATTTAGGATAATAATAATGTAATAATAACCCTTATATATATTGTAACGGATTCGGTGCGACTTCCACTTTCTTGAAATGAAGACACAGTTCTTGATAAAAACACAGGAGCTTTATTTACACTATGGACAGGAGAAATCGTTAACAACTGCTAAATTAATCATCAGCAATTAAGCAAATATCACTCAACACCGTAAACTTAACGGTTACACACGTATTTACTTCCAAATACGAAAACAACACAGCGAAATGCCTCGCTATAAACAGAGCAAATACGCTCTCAGTTCGAAATCTCAATCGAAACTCCACTCTTTATCACGCGGGACCCTTTTATAAACATCGAAAGAAATCTCTCAAATATTCCAAACGCTTCTAGAAAATAGTAGACCGTTATCAAATTTTATCAATGAACAGAAAAAGAAATAGGGGGATCGTATACTTTAGCCATATGTTAAGGGGTTGTATATTCATTACGGGAAACTATTTACAGGTTACGGTTACTACAATAATTACTATTTACAGGATTTGTAACAATATAATAGCCAATTCACTGATCGGGTAATGCTCTTCTTAATACTCTATTGGCAGGAAAAAAGAGAAAAATCTACATTGAAGTAAGAAAAAAAAAAGGTGATCCTACCCTCACCGCGAATAAAACGATTTTAATTGAAACACGCATCAAATTTGACCCCCCCCCCCATTTGAAAATCCCCCCCCCCCACCCTGAAGAAAAATAATTTGCTTAAAATGATGATTTCAATTTAAAAAAAATAAGAAAAAAGAAAGGAAAAAAAAAATCTTCCCCTGCAATAAAAGCGAATTCTATTATACAAGGGGTGATCAAATGAAAAGGTATGAAACGACAAAGATGAAACAGTTAAGTATTTGCATATTCCGCCATGGGAGAATGTAGCGAGACATCTCGGGATGCTATTGGAGGTTCTGACTGGGTATCGGAGCATGCGCAGGCGCCCACATGAAAAGGAGAGAGCGAAGGCTCTTATAAAAAGCGGCGTCCAAATGATGCTGCAATAGCGTTCGCGTTGCAACATTCGACGATTGAGGAACAGCGAAGTGTTTTCCGATTTTTGACAGCGGAAGATAAGAAACCGGCATGTAATCATCGGCAGATGGTGATCGTTTACGGGAGAAATGTGTCTCTAACAAGTCTGTCAGAAACTGGACAAGTTCAAATGGGAGACGTTGGACCATCCGCCCTACAGTTCGGACATGTCTCCTTGCGATTTCCATGTGTTTGGTCAACTGAAGAAACACCTGAAAGGAAAGCACTTCAACTCGGACGACGTACTCAAGGACACTGTGAAGGACTGGGTCTCGTCACAGCCACAGGAATTCTGGGAACAAGGAATCCTGCAGCTTGTTCATCAGTGGGATCGTTGTGCTCAGGCCTATGGTGTATATTATGAATGAAGTCTACATTTTTCCCACCGTGTCGTTTCTTCCTTTTCTTACCTTTTTCTTACCTTTTCATTTGATCACTGCTTGTAAAATCCGCATAACAGTTAGAAAAAAAAATCTCTCCCCTCCCCCCGTCACCGGTAGAAAGAAGAATACCATTACAAAAATAAATTAAACTCATAAATGAAGACATAAATAAAGTAAAAACCCTTTTACTTCCCTAAAAAAAGTATTTATTTTAAGCACGTAATTATTTTAAACACATGAAAGTACAAAACGAAAATCGTCTGCTTCGTAGAAAAAAAAACTGAAACATGCAATGCGCATATCACTTAAAAATAAAGATTTGCCTTCTCTCTCCCCCCCCCCCCCCAAAAAAAGAATAACTTACTTAAAAGACGCTTTGCAATTAGACACCACAGGACAAAGAATTTAATTGAAATACGTATGAAAAAGAGTTCATCGCAATCAAGAAATACATGTCTGCCATACTTTTGTAATTTTGTGCTTGAATAGGTTTGAATTTCATCATTATTTATGTTTTTTATACCTTTTGTTTCTTTTTACTTCCTTTTACAAAAAAAGAAGTATGTATTGTATTCGCGAAAAAAATTTCACTCAAAAATCGGCCTTAATTTCCAATTTGCTCCCCCCTGAATGAATGTTGAGTTTTCTTTTTCAACCCGACCACACGTGGATAAGTGCCTAAGAACGTATAGACCCCCGAAATATCCATTTTGACAATCCCCGAATTAATTACAACGAGTTTTCTCGTGACGTCCGTATGTACGTATGTATGTGCGGATGTGCGTATGTATGCAGCATAACTCAAGAACGGTATGTCCTAGAAAATTAAAATTGGGTATGTAGACTCCTAGTGGGGTCTAGTTGCGCACCTCTCTTTTTGGCTGCAATCAGGTGTTTCTAAAGGGGGCTTTTGCCCCTTTTTGGGGGGAAATCATTGTTAATTTCGATGCAAACTCAAATAGTGTTGTAATTTGGCGGACACTTGGCGATGTATCGCCAGTCTTTTGGTCGCCAAGTTTTGTCGCCAACTTGGTGACAAATTTGTTTTTTTTTTAAATTTTTTTTCTCATCTGGTTTCAATTTGGCCTTGTTGGTGATATTTAGAGAGTTAACAATTGAATCACATTAAAATTGCCAATAGTGGGGAAATAATATTAAGTTGGTGCAAAAGGAAGTCATGTGATGCACATATCAGCTCGTTTCCTTTTGTACACTGGTGAATACTATATCTTTCAACTAATTTAGAACCTGTACAAGTTTTCAGGAAACATAACTGCGACAAAACATTTTCCGTTTTGCATGTCAGTGATGACTATAGGAGCAATATATAGTAGCTCTTTTTTCCCCTATTGCATCTTTTATTCCATCCAATCACGTGAAATAAATCAAAGTTCTTGTTGTTCTTCTCCCAAGAAGAAATGAAATTGAATGCAATTTATCGATAGCTTTCGTTTCTGGGCACCATTAATTAGTTAAACGTTTGTTTGCCTGCTATTGGCTGGCGATAATTTCTCCCGTAATTTCGATCGTGACAAGCAGATTATTTTGTTCTCAAAGGAAACCTTCGTTTGTTCGCGTTGTTTGAATTATATTTTCAGGTAATTAGATAGACCTTCTGAATTATTTTTGCTTATAAACATAGCATTGTGTACATGAGAATGTGGTATAAATTATAGGAACCAAGTGGGAATCTAGTTGGAAAGAAACAAAAACTGGAAAAATTAGGACTGATGTGAATTCGTCAGTCTGTTGATAAAATTCCATCAAATAGGGCAAGATGAAGAATGTAGCACAGTTTATAATCATTAATTGTTGTGTAAATTAACAGGGTGCCCAAAAAAATGTTGACTCATTTAAAAAATTACTTAGAAAATCAGCGTTGTATCAATATGTAGTTTGCACCATAATATTTCACAGGTTCAAGATCTTTTTATGAAATCGAAAAAAAAAAAAAGAATGAAAGAAAGAAAAAAGTGCAATTATATAAATAATTTACACTGACGGCTGTATCGTCACATTCAGAAAAACAAAATTTTACAGTGACGATACAGCTGTCCATGTAAATTACCAGATTTTTCACTTTTTTTTAAATATATATATATTTTTGACGATGTCATGAAAAATTCTTAAACTTATGAAGTATCATGTTACAAACCGCGTATTGATACGAAAACTTGTTGCTTTTCTATGAATTTAGAAAATATGTCAAGGACTTTACGGACTCCCTGTATAACTAACTTAAAGTATAGTTATAAACTGAAATTGGAAAATGTCATCCAATGTGACATGGTATAATACGATATAATATTCCTATTAACTTTTTTTTTTTACATGCATTCAATGTCTACAGAAAATGTTGGCACTAGTTGCGTCCTAGTAGCGTTAGGACCATTGAGGAGGAATAAAGGCTGGAAAGAGTGAAGCTTTCAATCCTTGAAGCAAGGACCCCAAGTCACGTGATATATTTAAAAGAAAACTATTGGAAAAAATCAGGTATCTTCCACTCGTTTCACGAAAAACGTGTCTCCCATTCGTCGAAGTTGAGTCATGTGACTTGAGATCTTGACCTCAGGATTTCCTAAGCCAATGATTAGATTTGCTCCCATCAATTACGAATTCCTGCTCTAGGATTAGGATCAGAAAGTGTTATGAGCTGCAGTTGTGGATGTTACATGTATTTCCTTGGTTAAGATTTCCAATAAAAATTTTACAACACAGCTACAGTAATGAGATTGCACATCGAAAATTATAATCTTATAAGTTATAATTTCTTCTGTGTTTATGTTAGTACGTGTTTTTTTGAGCAATCACGATTGCTTATTGTTCTCACTTGACCGTTTTTGGCGTCCGTGCATTTTTCAGCTTGGACCAGGCCTGCAGCACCACCGTCCACCGGCGGCGGCGCGGCTGGTCCTGAGCACTGTCCCCCCGAAATCCACTTTTGCTGGGCGGTGGCGTCCATGTCCCACACACACGAACGTCTACACACACACACGAACGCCTACACACACACACGAACGCCTACACACACACACGAACGCCTACACACACACGAACGCCTACACAGACACACACACGAACGCCTACACAGACACACACACGAACGCCTACACAGATATGCACACGAACGCCTACACAGATACACACACGAACGCCTACACACACAAACACACACGAACACCTACACGCACACGCACGTACACAACACTCACTCACACACATGCATACATACACTTACGCACCCATGCACCCACACACATGCATACATACACTTACGCACCCATGCACCTACACACATGCGCCTACAAAAACACACACGCTCGTAATTGCGAAAAACATAATTTGAATTCAAGATGCCAAAAATTCAAATTATTTTTTTTTTAGTATTTATTCGATTTCCAGTATAGTTAATGTATGTGATTAAGAGTTAAAATTGGGTTGGAGGAGCGCACATTACAGGAGAGCGAACAATATCGAGAAAAATATAGAAAATAGGGTAACACATTTCTCTCTTTCTTTACAAAAGGAATGGTAAAATATATGAAGATTAAAATAGTGCTGTGTGTGTTGATTGCGCAAGGTCATCTTCAAATGATCATGAGAGTTTAGTATCAAAAATGTCTCAAAAAAGTCTCTTATACTCACTAATCGGAAAAAGAGTTATTTTTTTATGAAACGGAACTTGTATTTTAGTGTTGTTTTCGTGGTACCTCACAATAGGACACATTCCGTGTAAGCAAAGCTTTTTTCAGTTTTTTTAAAACTAAAATTCATAGCTAAATCTTCTGTTTGCAGCTTTTGAACTAATTTTATTCCAATCCCAGAATCCTGAATTTTGTTTTTCACTTAATCTTATTTTCTTTGCGGAAGCATATTACTTGCCAGATGACGAAAACAAACGATAACCGATATTCAGTGCTTTTATCCTATAGGCTAGTTCAGAATTCTTATTAAAATGCATAAAACAGTATAAAAAATAACTTATTGTGTTCTTTGTACACACTTGTAGAGCAAAGACTATATTAAAATGAAAAGTAGAAAAATAAATAAATAAAAGCTAGTTAAGTACTAAATATCGAGAGCATCTTAACCCTAACCATTCGAGTCGTAAATAATTAAAAACATAAGTTTACCATTTTTTTAGTCTGTTTCAAACAAATCAGTGTAAGTTAGCAGACATTTTCTAATCTTTCCATCAAAAGTAAAAAACTAATAAATATGAGCACTTCAATTGTAGTGGGTGTTAAAAGAAGTGCTCTGAATAAATAGACTATTAGAAGTCAACAATCTATCAAAAGAATGACCAGTTTTCTGAAGTTAAAGTCAAAAGTTTCAGAACTACTGGACATTAATTTGTACGAGCGTTAGTAATACGTTTTAAATGCTGTTCACTTCAGAAAATTTAATGTGCATTGTTTGCGCATGGTGTTCGAAGATAATAAGCAAATGTAGTTACGCAATCATTCCAGTCATATATGTCTCTCACACATCGAATCACTGTCGGCTTCATCATTCGCGTATTCCCTAGATGACCAAAGGAATAAATGTTGGCATACACAATTGATATGGCCATTGCGACTCGCTTGTCACACTGTATTTGTTAATTGGATCAGCCCAAGAAGTTTGTTGAAAATTACCAATCTATTGAAATTTTCAGTCTCCTCATAAGCAGGTTTATTTCTTTTTGTTTTACTTTCAATTGTTGAAAGAAATGTTTAGGAAATCATTTACAAAGTTTTCGAAGTTCTTCCTAGATTTTATATAGTCCTGGCTCCGAAATTTGTTGAAAAGATCGCAATTCGGTCCATAAAGAACAGGATGGCATAAAATAGAAAGCTACTAGCTGCGTCGCCCGGCTTTGCACGGTCTACCTCGAACATAAAATTTATGTCAAGTGACGCTTGAAAAAAAAAAATCAGTAAAATTTTACAGCACATTGCTGACAAATAACCTAAATGGAAACATTTTAAATCTCCTGATTACAGGAGAAGTCTCAAAACAAAATCCATAATTTTATTTGCTCATATTCGAGAAAAAAATGGCAACAGATCTTTCTTCTCAATGATTTTCCTTATGCTACAAATTTCAATAGCATTGTTACGGTAAGTTCAGATGAAGCACTAAATAATTATTTGAATGGAGGAAAGCCTTCGAAAATAGGGTTTTTATGTCGCAATCTAAGTATTATAATTAATAATTTTTAATTGATATCTCCGCTAATTATTATCGGATGATTATGTTAAATAGCTAAGCATAAGGACGGAAAAATTACGAATCCATCGATACCTGGTTCGATGGTCAGTTTACTGGCGTTCGGGAGAAGTAACTCGGACATAGATAGATGGGTAGGTAGATAGGTACATACGCTCAGTTTTTAATTATGTAAGATTCTGAAATGGCAATAGAAAGTAGTATATGTATGTGAGCAATTGCACGGGTAAAAGACTGACATTGACATTTTTTGCACAGAACAGTTAGTATTTTACAACATTTAACGCAAAATATACGTTGTGCAAACGGTCTTTTCTCCTGGATTATTGTATTTTTAAACTGACATTAATGGTCTGATTTTGGTTGATTTTTAAAAACTTGTTAAAAACACTGTAACTGACTAACATTTAAAAAAGGACCATGTCTTAAAAAATACAATAATCCAGGAGAAAAGATTGTTTGTACAACGAATATTTTGCGTTGAATGTTGCAAAATACACACTTTGTTTCTAAAAATGTCAGTCGTTACCTGTGGAATTTCCCATATATAATTAAATGAAGCAAGTTTTGGAAGCATTTTAATTTTCCTCTTGTTTCGTTAAATGCATAGCTGTGGTTCTCCTCCCTTTTTGAATTTATTTTGATTTTCTTTCCTTTCAGAAAAATTTAAACAAAGCTGAAAAACTAAATTTATTTCTGACGATTAATATTTTTACAATCAAGGATTCCAACTATGTTTTGAAACTGTTTTTCCCTTTTCAAAAACCTTTTTACCCCCGAATTTCTGTGCTCTACATTAGAAGATGTCATTTTGCATAAATTTCAGTCTCTTCTATCTGATGTTAAATTCATACGAAGTATCATACAAAACAAACACTTATAAATATTAATATTTAAAAAAGTAAATCATAATGCATGAAGCAACCATCAAAAAGTAACTTTTCTGTGCAGTCAGAAATGTGCACACCTGTAATATTAAGTAAAAGTTCCTGCTTAAAATATTGTAATGTAAGAAAAGAAGACACTATACTACAGGGTGATTCATAATGAATGGGACAAAACAAAAACGTGACTGTGAACGTTGTAAATAATATATTTAGAAAACTGAAATATACCTCAAAACCAGAGATGGGCAGATTCGTATTCGTAAATCCGAATCCGAATTTGATTCACAGCACCTTAATGTGTCAATCCGAATACGAATACATTCGTATTCACAAGTGTGAATCCGAATACGAAATTCGGATTCATACCTATGAATCCGAATCCGAATCTATTCAGATTCAGACCTATGAATCCAAATCATTTCTGATTTACATCTGTGAATACGAATCCATTTGGATTAACACTTGGATTCACTGAAAAATTCATTCAAAATAAATAAATAAATGTGTCTGTACCTCGCTACAGGTCGAGTTTTCCGTGTTAGTGAATTTCTGAAGAAAAGTGACGATATTGTTATGGGTCCAAAAATTTAAAAAAGGGAATTCTACCAAAGTCATGTAAATTGAAACTTGATTTGTTTATATAATTTTACGACAGATAATTTATCTCAATTTCACAACTTTAAAATATAATGAATATACAGTGATTGATGTTACAAAGGATCAAATTTGATTGTAAAAAAATGTTGATGTTACAGATACTTGTAGAGTTGAAAAAGCAGATTCTCTCTGAAACGTTTCGTTTAAAAAAAAGAACAAATATATTATGATGGAAGAAAACGGTTTTTTATTCAATAATGCAAACATACATTTCAACACTCCATCTCCGGAAGGAAGCATCGATCACAAAGATAATTATTTACTGATAGTTCTACTAACCAAATTTCTCACGAAAAAACAGAAAATGCGTAAAAGAAAGCTAGGTTGTATTTTGTATTGCCCATTTATTTTCAACTATGGCAACCGTTGACTACTGCGAAAACGTTCTTGTTTGTACCAAAGAGTTCTATAATAGGGTAGAGGAACAACTCATATACTGCTTCCATTGGCCGCCATGACCAAGCACGGAGACCGGTTTGAGAGAGATTAGAGTGGCAAGAACGGTAGTTTCGCTATGAAACGTAATGAAAATTCAAGCGGCGATAAATATTTTTTACTGAGTCAAATTGCTGAGATTTTTCCTCAAATGCACTTTCAAATGGAAATAACGATGGAATCTTCTGGCAATTTGTCAAATAATTTGAGGTTAAACTGTATAAAAAGTTTTAATGAATGATGTATAAAAACATAATGCACTGACAGACTACAGTGATTTTCAGCAGATAAATCGGGAAATTTTTAATCAGTACTCAAGAACAGCAAAAAACTCTACATATTTTATTAAACAGATTATAAAATAGTGTTTAAATTGTTGGATCTTACTTCATAACAGGGTTGATAAAAATCACGATTTTAAAAAATATATATAAAAACTCGGATTTTTTTAATTTAAATCGGATTTTTCTGATTTAAATAGAATTTTTGAAATTTAAATTTATTTAGATATAGTAAATGATACTAACACGTTAAAATGCTCAAGTTAGATGTTAAATTAGATAATTCTTCTCCTATATATGGTTAAAAATTGATAAAATCTAAGTTTGAGTAATTCAGAAATCAGTAAAAAATAATTACACATCTGAGCTTGATAAAATCTTGCTATAATATAAAGTCCCATATCCATATGGGTGTATTTCCCAGAATTTTTTCAAACAATCAAAATAAATAACACCTTTCTTTTTTCTAAGGAAAAAAAAGGAAATAATATGAAAGTACATAAACTGAGAAAGAATAAAAATAGCGTAGAACATTGAATTATTTTCCTTTTTTTTTTTTTTTTGGAAAAATAACACTGAAATAAAATGTAGGAAGAAAAAAGGAAACCATATGCTTCTTGTATTTTAAATATTTTAATAAAAATCATCAAAGACTGAAAAGAAGACTGTTTTTTAGAATTCTCATCTTATAAACGCATGCATATTTTTTTCTCTCACTGTTTTGATTTACTGTAAGTTGAGGACGATTGTATGTTCATTTTTTAGTTAATAAGTAAATAGCTTAACTAGGGTGGTTCAAAAATACATGTAAAAGAAAGTTTCTAATAGATAACAGGACACCCCTCAATATTTTTAGACTTATGGATAGTAATATTCCGGAAGAATTTTGACTTCTTATTTAAACTGAAAGAGAGTGCTCAACTCCCTCCCCCAAGCATCGTAAGTATGAAGAGGGGCGTTAAAAATTACATTGAACTGAAATAACAATGCTACATATTATAATATACAAAAGTAATATACATATACATTGCAAAAAAAAATTATTTACAAAAACACAGCTGGAGAAATTAAATGTTTCCAAATTTGTGACATTTTCCATGCTACGACTAATGTTAAATTGAGCACTCTCTTAAAATTTGAGTAAGCAACTAAAACTTTTTCAGCATAATACTATTAGTAAGTCTGAAAGAAAAAAAAAAGGGTGTGTCTTGGACTCTAGCTAAAAAAAGTTTTTTTGAACCACTCTAAGCTTAACTCTTAATAGGTACTATCCAATTTAATTTATTATTTTTAATTTCACTTATACATTTCAATTACATTTATTTAATAACAATATGATTTTTTTTGTTTCTTTTGGTAAGATTACTTATTATTCCGAGGACAATTCTTTGAATTCGGAATGCGAACCTTTTCAGAAATTGCGATTTTCGCTTAGATCAGCACTAACTGGTGATTATTCAAGCCGGTGAGTGATAATGCCGGTGCTATTTCCCTAGAGAGAGCCTCTCATAAATCTATTCGAGCTTTATGTTTAAAATGTGATGCGAATGTTCCCTCAAAAACTGAAGAAGTTCAGGTGAACATTTTGAATATTTCGAATTTAATACGCCATTTACAGCGATACCACTCCACTAATACTGTGGAAGAATTCAAAGCTAGTCTTATATCTGCTAGGGAAGAATTCGTTATCATGAACCCCCTAAGGAGGTCCCTAACTTGGGAGAATGAACATTTTTTTGTTTTATTTTTAAAGGGACAAATCTACACACTTATACCTTGTCTTGAAGGGACGTAGTAAGGCATATCCTGAAAATAGAATACTTCGTTCGAATCCAAAACGTATGATTAATATGCTACTAGAGGTAAAAGTTCAAAACTGTCCCAAGTATGGGTGGGCACTTGACTGTGCGAAAAATTAGCGAAAATTTTTAGTGTTCTTGACCATAAAATCATGATTTTTAACTTTTGATGGACTTCTAAAAGCTGGGTCCAGTAGTATTCGACTTGGGGCTCCAAATAGTAGGAAGTTCATTTTTGGGTCAATTTATTAGTTTGACGCCAATAAATATGCATCCCAAAACTTGCTAACACCCAAAACTCGAACTGTAGCGAGGTACAAAGAAACACTTATTTATTCATATTGACCTTTTAAATTAAATATTTCAGTGATTCCAAGTGTGAATCCAAATGGATTCGTATTCATAGATGTGAATCAGAAATGATTTGGATTCATAGGTCTGAATCCGAATACATTCGGATTTCGTATTCGGATTCACACTAGCAAACATGAATCTATTCGAATTCACACTTGTGAATACGAATGTATTCGTATTCGGATTGACACTTTAAGGTGCTGTGAATCAAATTCAGATTCAGATTTACGAATACGAATCTGCCCATCTCTGCTCAAAACTACATTTATTCAAGTTTCTACAGGTGTTCAATATGTGCCCCTACGGGGCAGGGCGGCACCGTCCCTATGTGCAAGGTCGTGCGGCGCACGACGGCGCCAGAGCCCAAAAAGCGCCGAGCTCTACCGATCAAAAAACTTTAACCAAAAAGTAAAATGGAATTCTTAATGATTTCTAATGGAGGCAGTAAAATTATACTGCTCATTAATTAATCCTTCTCGCTGAGAATCTCAAATGAAACATTACTGACTTGTTGTGTCTAAACATGCTATTCAAAAGCGCTATCTTTTGCACTGAAAACAAATCAAATTTAATTAATGCATACATTAGCATTTTGCTTCTTAATGTGGAGACATGAATGCTATTTCGGTATGTCTTTATTCAGAACGTTGAGCATACGAGGAGCAAGAAATTTGCTTATCCCCATTTTGGTTCTTGAGGTGAATATCTTGTATTATAATTTGTGCAAACATAGTCTTTTTGTGATTTTTAATTCGTTGTAATTACATTGCTTCATGTTATCATACATTAAAAAAAATATGATAAGCACATTAGCATATTACTTAGATGTGTGTAATATTTATAAATTGTACATAATATTTTAGGTTAAATTTTTAGTTCCAAAAAGTGTTGACCATAATTACTTGATTCTCTTCCCACTCCCTCTTTTATCTTTTTAACTATTTGTGCATTAAATTAAAGAAAAAAAAAACAAACTTTAGAGAGACTATGTATTTGTTTTGGATCTTAAATTCAATGTTTTTGTAACGGTTCCGAATTTAAAAATTTTTAATTTTACTGGAAATGATTTCAGTTTCAGGGAAATATCCTCTGCTTCAGTTTAGAAATCTATTCAGTACTCTGTTGTCATATTTTTACCAGCATAACACTTTAAATAAGTATTTATTAATTAGAGATATATTTAGAGCGGTGTTAACTTTGATGTTTAAAATATTTTCTTTTTCCAAAAACGCATTAGCATATCACAGACCAGGTTCGTAAAACCGGCTCCAGCCTGAAAAAACCCTCTATCTCGGTAAAGTAGTTTTTTCAGAATTTTCTATATTTTGAAACATTCTCTTCAGAAACAAACTAAATATCGATCAATATAAAATCCAGAAATAGACATCTTGATTTCTAAACAGTATATCAAATACTGGAAATGTAAGCTGCATACTAGCAAGCAATAATTATTTCGATCACATTGCAAAAAAAAAATAATAATAATAATTGTTGGTGTAAAATGCTTTGATTAACTGAAATTGGACATCTCTTTTATAACGGCAGCTCAATGCAAGGTTTCCAATAGAAAAAAAGTCAGATTCCAAAAGTCAGTTTAAATCGCCCGTTTCTTACACCCGCCCATACTCGAAATAACTTAGAAATATGAAGTAAACATGTACATTGTGTTCCAAAATTGAAAATTAACAGATTTCTTTTTTATTTTAATAAATTAAATGCCAAACGTATTTTTTTCCGTATTGCATTTGTTTACAAAACCTGACCCCAGGAGTTAACTATATTTTGCTTGAACGTCACTGCATAAAGACGCTCAAAAGACAATCACACCGCGGTGCCGATCAGGCATGGCGCGGCCCTGCTCCGGGAACACGACAAATGTCTACACGATAATCAAACTCCTGCCACACTCACGATTGAATATCCCCTGTGATGGAGTTCAACACTGCAGTTATATCCGCTGCTTCAGTTCCTCTAAGTCCTGAGGAAGTGGAAGCACAAACATCTTTTCTTTAAAGCAGACAAAACATTTAAAAGCAGACAAAATAAAAACGAAAAATAGGTTCGAAATGAATTTATTTAAATATCTTTCTTTAGTTCTTTATTGAAAACACTTGTATTAATCTTTCTCAAAATACACTACATTCTCGAAAAAATGAAAGTTCTTGAATTCCGTAGTTAAATCTTATTTAACCGATTATTTTTTTATTATTTTATGTAAATAACATTTATGTTAATAAAATAATGAGACGATAGTAGAAAAAATAAATAGTAGAAAATAAAATAAAAGAAAGGAAATCTAAAATGAGATTATTAAGACTTAATCAAAAAATAAAATACTAGTGAAAGAAGATACTAGGTGGTTTCCTTTCCGTGTTCACGAAAAGAAATGCGTAATGTGTGATTGAAAGGTGGAAACAAGGAACAAATTACTTCTCTCACTTTTTGTACTTTCTTCAAGACCCCTTCTTTCCACTTCGCAGTTTGGATGTAAATACCTTTGCATCAGCACATTTTTTCTGCTTACTTTTATTGAGATATATTGCTCTTTTATTTTCAAGTACATGGGTTTTACGGTCGAACTGAAACTGCTATTTATCTTTTTCATCTTGAAGGGAAGTGACAAATTTCAGGAAAAAAAGAAAAATGTATTCTAATGAAACTTTAACCTACACCGCAACACATTTTAAGGTTGTTTTTGTTACCATTAGCAATTTTGGTGAACCCTATTTCCTGTGAATAACTTTTGTACCTCAAAGTCAGACTAACGTAACTCACATTATCACTACTTTAAAGGAAGCAGTAAAAACGTTTGTTTGTTGCAGAAATAGGTTGGGACTCGCACTCTTATATCACTAATAAATAAGTATGATGATTTTTATTTTAAAATGTAGGATTACCTTGTTATAACTCAATGTAAAAAAAATCTACAACGCGGGTAAGAACTTGAAAATCGTAGACTTAAGTACGACTTTTTAGGCTTAAGTAAGTTTGGCCCAGAGGAGCAGAAATGTTCTTCCGTGTATTCCTTACAGGTTTACAAAATCCGGACGAAATAGAAGGATTTACACGAGCTAAGCGTTTTCTTTTTATTTATTTTTTTTAAACATCTTACAAATTCTTACTGTAAGTAAAACTGTATCCAACTTTGATACTTATTCTTTAGTACATAATAATGGTGTTATGCTTACAATAGTTTTTGTTCACCACACTGTAAAACGTGTTTTTCCTCAACACCGAAAATGGTGATAAATTCTTTAACAGTTAGTACTTTTAAAAATCTCCTGTACAACTGTTGGCACGTGATTTGTCAATTCAATAATATTTTTAAACAGTGGTTTCCAAAGTGGTCCAGTTATGACCAAACGTTTACCAATGTATTTTATATTTATCTTACAAATTAACTAACTACGGGTATGTTCGAATCGAGCGGCCGTTTAACCGATGACGAATCAGGTGCGTTCCTACAGAGCTACCGGTTAGCCGATCTTGTTTGAAAATATTCAACGAATCCTTGCAGCTCAAGTCATCAAATCAACCAACTGGTTAACCGGTTTTCTCTATTTAGACACACCGGACATTTCCCCCCATCTCAATACCCTGCTTTCCAATTTTTAATTTTTCGATATTTATTTAATTATTTAATTTTTTACTTTTTTTCCGCTATATTTTAAAGATGTATTAAGCCCTCTGCCATGCTTTTTTTTCTTTTTTCTCTGACTTTTACTGGGAAAGTAGGCTAAAAGCGTGGTAAATTAAACAGGTAGATCTACAGACAAAACGATTGGGAACTTTTGCTGGTAAGATTTAAAAGTTTTAGTGGTACATTGTTATGATAGATTCAGTATTATCGTCTGGTTGGGATGGTTTTAAAGTAGCTAAATTGATTACTTTTAATTCCCAAAATAATATTTTGAATATATTTTTCAAAAAGCTGGTTAGATGAAATTCTTTAAAAAGCGTGCGAAAGTTTGTGGCTCCCCACCCTTTGAACAAGCCGTTACATCTTCACCATGATAATACATACCGCATAGTTTCCACCCCTGAAACTGACTTTTTAACTAATGTGAAAAACAGAAAATACTGAATATTTATTTTAAAATTAGAACGTAGAAAATGACGAAATTATTGAAAACAGACGGCAGATAATGGGTTTTGCCTGGAATCGCATAAAGATGTACTTCACTCTGAATTAAAATAATCCTGATTTCTAAAAGTCTGCAGATGGTATAATTCGAAATGTGTTCGTTTTTATTCATACTTTCAGCATGGTAACGAGATTAGCTTTGATAAGGCTTCTTGAAATAGATGCTGCGGAAAAAGGTCGGGAATTAATCTTGATTGAAGCGTCTGTTTTGGATGAAACAAAATTGGAAGCGACACTTATAAAAAGATTAGTAGTTTCTTTGTCTGCATTTCAAATTCGATTTTATTCGAACGTGCTTTGATAAATTTATAACTCTAAGGCAATGCAAAATTTGCTTGAAGAGAGAATCCCAAAAACCGTAAAATGATTTAAATCAAATATAACCGGAGTTCCCATGGCTGCCATATGGCTCACTTTTCAAATCCGACTTCGGACCCCCTTTCCATTTTTTAAGTTTTGAAATATATATCGCTAGTTTGAAAGAAGAGTATCAAAATACGAAATTTTTAATTTTCTTTTCTTTTTTTTTTTTTTTTGCTTAAATGGCTTTAAATGACGTTATCTTCTTTGGAAAATAATGACAGATTTTTTGTTCTAACACTGGAGAGCACGGCAAATGTCCTGAAGAGTTAAACTTCAAACGATTTTCCTGTAAAATTTCATTTCTTCGTATTGTGGCACTCTTCTTCCAAATGAGCAACATGTAAAAATCCGTTGTAATCTATTTTTTTTAATCCCGGGCCCTTTTGTTGTTGTTCCTCATAACCTCCCGGAGGGAAGGGGGGGGGGGGGGCTGTGAAGATTTCTACCAAGAAGGTCATGGTGCATACTGCTGGCTTTTTTATGTGCTGTTTTGGCTTTTTTGCAGTGTAAATTTGTGAGTGATTAAACTAACGATCGTATTCACCATCCAATTCAAGTTTCTGTTATGCATTCGAACCGTCTTTTGAAGTCTTCTTCACCCAAAAAGCTTTAATCGATTGTTCAGGTGCCTACCAGAGTATTAAATCAACTGGTGAATTGAGCAGTAAGGAAGTTTGAATACCGAATCAGAAGAGCACTCAATATTTAATAATAAATGTAAATCACTGGCACCTAAAGATTTTTCTTAAAAAAAAAAAAAAAGAAGGAAAACGAAGTTTCAATTGGAAAAATCTTGTTATGCGCATATCATTTTGACGTACAGGTTTGAGCGATTATTGTGGTTCAATAGCATCATGCTCGATAATTGGACCAATTTGTTAATCCGGTGCTCTCAATTAGTTCGTAATAATGCGTTTCCATTATGCTCCAGCTTTTTAGCTTATCTGTGTGGAACAGAATAATAATTTCAGTTAATACTATATTCATTTAATAGCAAAAGAACAAATTGAAACGCTGTAATTGTCAATACCCAAGAACAGGGGTGGACTGGCCAGGTCGGCTAGTCGGGGATCCCCGACTGGGCCAACCGCCGAGTGGGCCACTTAAAGCAATTTTTTATTGAACTTAATACATCTAATTCACATCTAACATTTTTTAAAGTGTAATAGTAGAAGAAAAACTGAAATTTGTTCACTCTATGGGAAAAAAAGTGTTTGATAGCAGGATTATTTTTCTCCCATCCTTAGCTCAGGGGCAAAGTAGCTGAAGACTACAGGTGCGAATGCTTTCCTCTCTTTGTTCAACTTTCTCTCTAGTTTTTAGAGCTCTGGGGTCCATGGCTCCCACATTGAGGAAACGGGAGGGGACCAGAGAAATTAGGGTCCGACGCGGCCTGAAAAAAAGCCTGGGACGAAAAAAGAGCTTTCAAAATCTTACATTAATACGTCTGTTAACAACAATTGGCCTGCACCATTAGACAAAGCGGCCCCGGCCCTGCTATAAATGTGTGGGCCATGCTTTGGGATGTTGATACATGAGCAGCGGCATGCACAAGGTTGCGGGGGGGGGGGGGAGAAGGAACATCTGTTGGCCCGGTTCCAAGCCTAAAGGGGCCCGAGATTTTTTTAATGTGGGGTGAAATATACATTAGGGACGTAGTGGTAAGCAAAATGGAGGGGGGACTGTAAAAGTCATTTGTGACGGGCCTCAAAAATTTCTGTACACGCCCCTGGCCTGGTATTTACTGGTTGCGGCAGATTCAACTAAATGCTGTCAGTTGGGAATCGATTTCATTAGTCTTATATAATTAATCGCTATACGAGTATTTTCATCTCAGAATCGCATCTGGAAAGCAAGTCTGGTCTACGATAAACTGAATCTGAAACAGGACAAAATTTCAACTTAGAAGGGCGAGTTCCTGAATATAGGCGAATTTAGGCCTGCGTTCCAGGGGGAAATTTTCTTTCTTTCTTTCTTTCTTTCCTTTTTTTTTCTTTTTTTTTTTTTTTCTTTTGAGCAACATTAGTTGTAATCAGGGCCAGACTTAGACTTAACGGGGTCCCAGGGTTGCCAACCTTGGAGAAACAAATTAAGGAGCATCTATGCTGATTTTGAGGAGCAATTTAAAATTTTGCGGAGCAGTTCGGAATTTTGTATAAAAATCAATAAAATTAGTTAAAACAACTCATCTGATTTCTTTTAGAGCTTTAATAATTATTTTAAGCTTTAGTATGAAAATAATTATTTCTAAATTAATAAAACAGCTTTTCATACAATTTCAATCTTTGTGTATAAGCATCTTTAATTTCCCATATTTACATATTTATTATGATAAAATAGCAAAATTTAAGCTGGAAAACTTCGGCAGGGAAATGCGGAGCAAAATAACTTATTTGCGGAGCCGCGGAGTTTCGCCATTTTTGCGCAGCAACTCCGCAAAATGTGGAGCAGTTGGAAACCCTGGGTCCCTATGGTATTTCAGGTATGAGGTCCTTTTGTAGTCCTAAAGTCACGAAAGTGTTGAGTCTACAATTGAGGACTTTTATGCAGGAACGAGTGAAGTCCAAACTTTTCCTTTTTTAAAAATTCATTTTTGCGTGTGGAGAATTGGTTGTTCCGATTGGTGCAACCACGGGTCACAAATGTAAGATTAGAACACTGCTTTATAGTAAATAATGTGGGAAAGATATTGGCCTTTCGATCGGACACTAATGTTATTTATTGGTCTTACCAAAAATGATTGAGTCTGGATTTATCTGGTTTTTGCATCAAATCCCAAGAAGAAAATTCTGTATTACAGATTTTAGGTGGTCAGGGACATATTTTGAAAAAAAATTGGTATTAAACAATTTAGAGTTTTGAAATTTTTTTGCCCTGATTCACCATCAGTTTGATTCGCAAAATCATAACATAAATATTTAAAAAAAAATACTTAAATTTAGTTATTGTTTTCTAAAAAAATGGGGTTGCTTTAAATTGCTAAAATTCCAAATATTCTTGGTCAATTTTCAATTTTTTTTCAAAAAAGTATGCACAAATATCTAAGTTTTAATTTTATTCGACGATTTAAAAAATATTAATTCAATAAAAATAAAAAATATTTGAAGAAAAATTTCGAAAAAGTCAAAGATACTTTTTATAAAAAACATCATATTTTTTGAAATAATGGTTTTTTTTTTTTTCAAATACACCGTATAAAAATTAAAGTAAACTGTTTGAAAAAGATATGCTCCAAATTTCATTACTTTATCAGTTCTTGACTTATAAGTGTTTGAATGCGAAAAATCGGGAAAAATTGCATCATGGAGAGAAACGAGTTTGAAGTTTTAAAGTTAAATATAATATTAGTTAAAAGAATGCAACAAAAATAATTATATCTTTCGTTCTAATTAGGATAGAAACAAGATTCAAACGCCCTTTTAAGCAGAAAAAGACGGAGAAGTTTTTTAAATGATTAAAAAAAATGCAAAATTTGACACATTTTGTTTCCCGGACCTCCTTAAATATCGAAAAATTGCCAAACAAAGTCTTCGAACCTTAGGCATTCCCTTAAAGTCACTAAATATAGCTTAGAATTTCACTGATAGAAATTTTCATGGGAGAGCTTCGTAGCCCTTTTATTTGCACTATAGCCAAAAATTGATTTCAGTTTCAGAAAAAAAATGCCCAGAGAGAACTAGTGTTTCCTCCAGACCAAAAAAGGGGCAGTGTGCTTTCAGATAAAAGGGATGAAAGGGTAGAGAAGTTTTGTTGAATAAAAAAGGTGCTTCTTTTACTTTTTGGTATACTAGGTACATACAAAGTTCAAGTGTATTCGATAGTAATTATTTTTAAAATATTAAAGTTTTTTGATGTTTAATTTTAAAGGTAATGCAAAAAACATTCAGATATATTCTAATCAGATTCTTGTGGATAAATGATTGAAACGAAAGAATGACGTTTCAAGGACAGGGGTCGAAGGTTAGCTTAAAAGCGGAAGGGCACGGCGCCCTTCTAAAAAATCTTGGGGGAAACCTTTCTCTTTTCCTTTCAATGTTTCCAAACATATTATAAGATTATATTTTTAAAATTTCAATGTTGGAAAATTTCGAAGGAGAGTCGCCAGATTCCCTATAGGAACGAAATGTAGTTTAAAATTGGGTTAAGTATACTTCAGTTTTTAAACGCTTCTAAATGCCATCACTGACCCTCCTATTCTATCAAACGTGACCAAAGTTAGTTTTGCGTTTTTTAATAATTAGTTCAAACTCTAAACGTTTTTGTAGAGAGCTCCCTTTGCTGTTCCATTAATTTTACTAAGGGTAGCATAAAATTGCATTTCTAAAACTTCCCATTTCGGAGAATTTCTGGGAAGAGCCCCCGACATTTTATTGTAAAGAAAGATAGACTAAAATAGATTTCAATTTTGAAAAAAAAAAGTTAAGAAAACAAAATTGTGCGGAAACCCATTGTTTTCCCTCTCCTTTAACGCAACCAAAAATTGTAAAATTGCGTTTTTTGACATCAACTTTGAAAATATCGCTTGGAAGGGAACTAGAACCCTGTGTCCCGATTCTTTTCTTAGGGCTATATAGATCAACCAATATCAAAAAATTTCCGGGGAGGGAGGGGGGGGATTTACCTGGTTCCTCATCTCTTTCCTCGTGTCCTTCCTATGTTGTCAGTATAGAAGCCTAAAGATGTGCCTTTTCAGGCTTATAACCATAAGTATCCTTTCAAGGCACATAAAAAATGTGTCAGTGTTAGCTCTACTTTACGTTTAACAATTTTCTATTTTAGAACTTTAAATCTTGTTTTAGGAACTTAAAGAAAAATAGGAACTAGTGGTAGTTTAATGTCTTTGCTCGACTAATTTACAGAAGTGGGCAAAAATATTCTTTTGCCGACTGGGCCAAAGTCAGCCAGTTCGCCCCTGCCCAAGAATATACTCACTGAAGATGTTATCAAATTAAAAGTTGTAAATACCAGAAACCTAATGAAAAACAAATAGATTTTTTTTTCAAAACTTGCAAAGATAGTTTTTTTCCCTACTTTAGTTTAGTGCGCTTGAAAATATCTACTTGACATGGTTTAGTTCAAAGTGAATACATAAACTACTACTTAAATAGTAAGGCAATTTCCCAATTTCTATTAATGTTTTGGGACATTTGATGGCTAATTATTTACTGTTTTTTTTTTTTTTTTGTTAGAGCTCGATGCTGCCTAGTGGTTGTGTTTAGTAATATACCATACCTAAAATAAACTTTGATTTTTTATTGTATTTTTCTCATGGTTTAAACCCAAAGAACATAGTTTAAAGTTTTTTTTTGTATCTAAGGGATAACAAGGAGTTCGAGCCACAACTGCAAGAAACTGATATCGAAGACGCTGTTGTCTTGCAACAGGATGGAGCGCAAGCGCCACTTCGTGATTCATTAGCAAAATACAGAACCTGACGACAGCAGGCAACACTCTGTGGGTCTTCATAAAGCAACAAGTAAAGAACACTCGATATCACACAACGCAGGAATTAATTACGAGCAATCGTGGAACACCCTCATGACTCCGGAGTATCTCTGCAAAACATCTGCAAGATCCTTTAAATGAATTTGAAAAAAACTTGTTAACTAAATATTTTTGATCAAACATGAAGTAGAACAATTAATTTCATTGTTCTTGATTATTTTACATCATTTAAAAGATTACGATTAAAGAACTGAAAAAAAGTAAATGAAATACAGTTTATCATTACTAATGACATATTTTTTTAATTATCGAATAAATGCTTCTTACATTTTTAGAGATTATGATTTCTTAATTAAAAAAAAAAAAACTTGTTAACTAAATATTTTTGATCAAACACGAAGTAGAACAATTAATTTCATTGTTCTTGATTATTTTACATCATTTAAAAGATTACGATTAAAGAACTGAAAAAAAGTAAATGAAATACAGTTTATCATTACTAGTGACATATTTTTTTAATTATCGAACAAACGCTTCTTACATATTTAGAGATTATGATTTCTACTGTTCTTTGGCAACGAGTGAATTTTCTTTCAAAGCAGGCGATTGATAATTAAATTTGCAAATATCTTACTAAGCTTTTGAAGTTAATAGGTAAATAACAGTATCGTCTAATAATTAACTCGCTCAACTTTTTCGTTCGTTAACATTCGTTTACAAAGGGCACCTTTAGAGAAAAGAAGAATGGTTTTGCTGAAGATTACTTATCGAATTACCTATATTTCCATAGCTGTGCAGCAGAAATGAGAGCAGGAAAACATGGAGAAGTATTGAATGATGGTAACAAATATTGTGTGGAAAAATAAAAGTTTTCCATAAGCTGTATTTAAACGTTAATTACGTTTCTTAATAATACAGATCAAAATAGAAAGCTGGATACTATTTTCAAAATTTTCTTATTTTTGAGTTGTATGTATAATTACAATGAGTTTATAAAGATTCGCTCTAAAGTTTTCTTTCTTAATGACGACGCCTTAAGCCGTAAAACGTTAAATTAATTGGAACAGTATTTTTTTTAGTAAACTATTTAACGATAAGTATGCTTAGGGCAGACTCTGATTCTCTTTGAAGTAATCAACGTATACTATTGTTTATAAACTAGTAGATTCATTAAAAAAAATGAATTGATAGTTAAACCTTCTTAAAATCCGGAATTAACTCCAAAAGCTGAATATTTTTAAAAATTTTATAGTCTTTTGTCCTGAATTAAACAAGCTAAATGTATGTTATAATTATGAAAATTTTTTTGGCGAGATTATTTTGTCAGACCAATAGTTTTATGGAAATATGGTGACTTTGCGTATTTCTGCTTATTGTGGTTGGATGTATGACAGGTAAGAATGATAGGGAACAAAAATTACATAAAGTGAGTTTACGCAATGATTTTTGTGGACTCCTCTTTAGATCTTCTATCCCGTGAAGCAATTACGTAAAAAATTGCTAAAATATGTTAAAATCCTTTTCTTGGCATTAATGATCGCAGTCTTTACCATTTCCCGATTTTTTTCACAAAACATGTAAGTATGTGTCAGGATAACTTATGCCACTTTCGTTTCAACTACGAAATGTGATTTCTGTCGCCAAATCGGAATAAGTAATTGGCCTTCAACATCTACCTATACGTTTAGGAAATCAGACTCCCGCTCTCACAAACTCAAATCTCTAAAATTCTCAATAGTTAAGGGAAGTCGGGGCGCGTTTCACCACACAGTAAAGTTGTCCTGATATCCACTACTTTAATACTGTTAATATTTTTTGCTTAAATTTATTTTCAAAAAAATAAAATTTATAATCATAAAATCCAATAAAAATGTTATTTTGGTACTGCTAAGTGACTTTCAGAAGTCTGAAATTTGATTTTTTTAACGGTTTTCACCAAGATTGGAGCAATAAAGTTCAAATTCTAAAGTAAATTCTTTTATTTCACGATTTTTTTTAGATTTTTTTTTTCGTTTTTGTTTTTTTTTGTAAAGAAAAAAAATATGGTAGGGTAACACCCCCAGTAATTGGCAGGTCACCAGTGATTGGCACTTCCAACAAAAATGTTCCATGATTCGTATTCAATCTTCTAAAAGTAGAAGGCTATATACCAACTGAACGTACATTTACTTTAAAGATTGCAACTTCAATTCATATTAGCAAATGGTAGCAATGCATAGGAAGAGAAAAAATTGTGGCTTGTGTCGAATCAGTCATTTTTGTTGCAAAAGCTTCTTCTCTGGCTTAAGGGAAGCATGCTCATTAATCCATTAAAATCTGACTTAAAATGTATTTTTAATTTTTGTTGTCACAAGTTTTGTTTAGTTAAAAGGTGTTACTTTAAGTGGGTAAAAATAACATTTTGTCCCTTTTTGGGTTTTTGAAATAATGATGGATGCCAATTAGTGGTGCTTCATTTCTGCTAATCTCCAGTAATTGGCCTATTAACACTAATGTGTTTTGCAATATGTCACTAGTTTGATTTCTGATGCGTTTGTAGCAACTATATTATGTAAGTTCTACTACTGATTTGAATCCTATCGAATATACTGTTAAATTTTTAAGAGAAACAAGAAAAAAAAAGTTTGGCTATTTGTCAGATATTGCGACTGTAGAGAATCGGTTAATTTTTTATGGTTTCTTAGAATCATCGGGTCGATAGTCCTTTTTCTGTAGATAAAATTCATAAAATCCAAAATGCATACCGACTAATGAAATAGCAATAATCTCAATATTTTTTTTCCATGCAACACTCCAAATTTATTTTTATTTCGCTAAAATACTTTTTCAACGTCAAGATGTGTGATTTAACATTAATTTATGTAAAATTGCCTTCTTTAAATTAACATTAATTACGTTTCTTATGATGATAAAATTTGTATGTAGTATAAAAGTGAAAAATAAAGTGATTTTCCAGTTTTATTAACATGTGCCAATTACTGGATCACAAGGTGTCATACACTGGGGTATTAGGTGCCAATTACTGGTGATTTTGGTAACTTTTTATACATACATTTTTAAAAAAAAATCTACTCAAATGTTTTTGATTTTAGTGAACTAAATAGATGCATAGATGTGCATTCTTTAATACAAACATATTTGCAAGTGAATATTTTTTTCCAAGTAATGAAAACAGAGGTCAGTTTAAGGACAAACTCTTAAAGTGCCAATTACTGGGGGTCGTTACCCTAGCCTTTTTTTCACACCAAGAACTTGGAATACGTTGGTCTACTTTTAGAATTACCCTGAAGCGAAAACTTTTGGAGGAATAAGAAAAGCTGTTATCTAGTAATCGCAGCCGTAAAGTTGATGAAGACCCATTAGAACCGGTTCTTGTGAAAATGTGGAAATAACGATCTAATTAAATAGCAACGAGGTAAAAGTTGGTCAATTTACTATTAATTTTGATTCAATATCTTATATTAATCCTTAAACATTATGGTTTTCAACAAAGAAACATCATAAGAGCACAAGTCAGTTACAAATATTGCATAATAATTATCGTTAAAATTGTTGCAGAAGTTGTTTGTGTTATGCAGCTCAGCATGGGCACTCGGCATGTGACACGTTGGTTTTTTTTACGAAGTTCTGTTAAAAATTAAACTAAAAAAGATGTAGTGAATTAAACACTGTGCGAGAGCCTTTTGTTACGCAGTAAAAGTTTGATCAGAAATTAAGTTCGTTCTTCACGCCATGTGATTTCTTTTTTTTTTTTTTTTTGGAGTTAGGGCAAAGACGCTATTTGACAATTCGCGATGCCGAAAACACTACAAAAACTTTAAGAACGCTTTTATGCATCATTACAAAATATTGACAGTGTGCTACTCTAAAATGTGTGGAATAAATTGGGGTACAGGTTAGATGTTGCATGTAACACAAAGCTCCAACATTGAGCATTTTAAACTGAACGTTTTGCTCGATGTGTTCAATCATTGCACATCTGTGAAATTGTTTTTTGTTGGGGAAAAAATCTGATGTGGACACCACACTACTTGATTTTACACCTATTATATAATCCATGTTTTTAATAACTCAGAAAATGGATGCGTGCAGTTATGTACACTCCCATTATAGTCTAGTAAACGAAGGCGAAAATCAGGGTGAAAAAAAGCAAAAAAACACGCAGTTTTGCGAATTGGCACCCGAGAAGGGTTCCTGATGAATATACTAAAAGCCCCCGGTATTAAGGGAGTAGAGATCCTTAATACGGAGAGACTGGACAACTTCGGAACGGCGGCCATCTTATGTCCAAAGATGCTCACTCCCTGTAGACCATAATGCATCTTCTGCCCCAAATATCACTCTAAATTGTATCGAAAAAATTGGAAGGTAGTTATGATATTATGAAATGCAATGTGCAGATCACAAATATCTGCTTGTTTTCTATCTTTATGAACAAATTTTTTAGAAATAAAAATTTCTTTGTACGCGCTATGACGATGCGAAACAATTGGGGCCGAATTGTCAGACTTGGCGCTCCCTCCGTTTGATGAAAATACGAGGAGAAAAAAGAAATCAGTTTGTTCTTTAAAGATTTCATGTTCTACATTCCGTGAGAAAGCTAGAAATTCTTACAGCACAGTATTTCGAGTTGACAACACTTGGACACATGGCGGAGATCGGCGCGCCGTTGTCCAATCTCTACGTATATAGGATCTCTATAAGGGAGGAGCTCGCAGCGTCACCTAGGATTTTAAGTGTCTTTTTTCAGTTTTCGTCTTTTACCCCAAAAACTACTTACTTGCGAACAAATTTGTTGTTTTAAAAATTAAAGGACGTAAAATTATCTTCAAAAAGTTTTTTTTTTTTACTTTTATTGTATCTATAATAGTTGACAAGAAATTAAATTTCAGTTAGTAAATTTTCAGAAAACTGACCATGTCTTCGCTCTTTTCTATTTTTAGAGGATTTGTTTGATGCGATTCTTTCCTCTTTTCAGTCTGAAATAGTGCAGGCTATTAGAAGAATTTTATTTCTTGAAATTAGAATGCAGGTGAGGGAGGAAGGAGGCGAGTAATACAGAAAGACAAAAAGATGTGCAGGTGTTCTTTTTATTCTTTTTTTTCCCCTTCTACCATAGTTCAGCAAACGAAAACCCAAAATGAGAGTAAAAAATAAACGTTTAGTTATAAAACTTGGTACACATGTACAAAAAGGTCTCCTAACGAACATACTAAAAGCCCCCGGTGGTAGAGGGGTTCTGAGGGGTGCTCGTGCCATTATCCTTGAATTCCGTTTTTTTGGTTTATCTTGGATTCCGTTTTTTAAGCTTTCGACTTATATCTCAAAATCTTTTTTCTTGAGAGCAAACTCATCAGATGTTAAATTAAAAAGAACAAAATTAGCTTTAAAAATGTGCTTTTGTTTTTGTTATATCTGTAATAGGTGCGGAGAGAATGTGTTACCAAATTCGTGAGATTTCGAAAACTATCTACACTTTTAATTTTCGGGAGTCTGCAAAAGATATATTAATCGCTTTTTTATTTTAAATAAATGGACTCTTATGTCATTTACGTCAACTAAAACCCAAAAAGACTTCTACGCATGTAAGAAATAAACGTGTATCCTTGTGCGGTAAGGATAAATGATAAAAAAGTCAAACATGCAAAAAGGGCATTTTCTTCCTTAGATTGTTAAGGCGTTATTCTTTGGTGACCAACCGTTAAGGTCAGTTTTTTTTTAAAATCCTGATAGTTTATGCAAGAAACGCTACAATTTACACTTATTTTTTGCAGCCACATTCTGTGCTACATCCTTTCGTTATGAACGAATTATCCGGAGAGAATTATTATTTTGCGAAGTTGTCGTAGGTGAAGACGTGAATCTTGTTATGCTATTAATAGCTCTGAAACCAAGTGATAATAAAATTCTATTCGAGAAAACCAGGGAAAGGTAAACTGGATACCAAGATATTTTGCACACAAGAATTGCAAAACACTTGAGAGCTCAAGGATCAAGTTCTTTTTATTCATGCTTTCTACGGTTGCAACATGATATCTACTACATATAACAAAGGTAAAACAAAATCCATAAAATTGTTGCAGAAAAATAAATGGTCGATCTACATTCCGGAAGCGTTCTCTAGCCGCCTTTCTACCCCAGATCAGGTAACGGAGACAGGTCAAACATTTTTCTTGGCCCCATATGGGGATGTTTTAAATGCAACTTCTCTGGATGAATACAGGTTTATCTTTCCCAGACTACGATGTAATAAAATTTCATACGTTAAAAATATACCGACACGTCTAATGAAAGAGTTTGGGAAGACCATTACCAGCTGATCTTTGGGATAAAAAAAAAAGCCGGTACACCGTGGAAACTCATAACAACTTCAAGTCGTTCTGCTCCTTACTCCATTCTCTCCGGGTATTTAATTCATAAAGAAAGGATGTATAACTAGATGTGGCTGCAGAAAATTAAGTGTAAACTGTAGCATTGTTTGCATAAACTTCCGGGAAAAAAAAACTGACCTTAACGGTTTATCACCTAATAACACCGGCAATATGTGTAGTAGTTTCGAAAATATAGTTTTTTTTTTTAAATCGGGTTCCAATATTTACAATACTTATATGTATCTTTACGAAGGAGAAGGAACTGAAATTCGTGCTCTCATAACTAAAATATCTGTATATAAAAAGAAAAAAAAAATGCCAGTGTCGTTACTTTTAATTACATGCAAGGATAAAGTAGGAATGGCACTTTAACAAGAAGAAGTAAATAATATTTATTCAAATCATCAAGTTCAATTAGGTTATTCAAAATCCTGAAAACCTTACGTAAATAGCTAATTTCAGTTATCAAATTCCATTCCCTGTTTAATGGCCGAAATTAAACTGTTAGTAACAATCGTTACTCTCTCAATAATCGTATTTACGACTCTAGACAAATACACACAAACTCATCAAACTCCGCCGTCATTTCCTCTTCATCCGCTGCGTTTACTCTCCTTGCATTTCGACTGAAATGCCATTAAACTCCAGTCGGTAATGTGATTTGCAAATAGAAAAGAGAATGTGTTACAGAGAAATGACTTTAAATAGAAGATATAGTTTTATAAGTAATGCGAAATGTTGTCAGTTTCAGTTTAAACATCATAAGCTGATTTCACACATGCTTGTGGTAAAAAAATATTGATGTTTTATACTGTTTGACCACGGATTGTATGTAATTCGGCAATTGGCCAAGTTAAGACGATTCCATCTGAATGAATTTAGCAGGGAGAAGATAAATAGCGACGGGATTTTGATTCACACGTTTTATAATGTCACTGGTGCCTAATTAATTTATTGCATTATCTAAGTTGAAAAAGAGCCGAAAGAAACATTTTCTATGGAAACAACAAAAAGAAAATACATTGTTTTCATTTCGTCAGGAAAAGTAGAATCAAAATGGTAAGCGCGAAATTATGTTGTTAAAAATTTATCAATTACTTTTTGTAGTAAGAATATAGATCGAATATAGTTTAGATTTAAGACATGATTCGGTGAACGAACTGTCATTTGCACAAAACTGCGTCTAAATAGGCAGAAGCGCACATCTGTGACGAACAAACTACCACCCCTGCAAACTAACAAATGCGTCATTTCCGCCCATAAACCGGATTTTAACCTTTCCATGTAATCGATGGTCAGATAGTACATATAATTTTGTTAATACAGTCAAAATATAAGTCATCCAACTTGCTTATTAATTAGCTGCGCGAGGACCATATATTGAAGTTTTTCGATCATTGTAGTCTTTGGTGATTGCAAAAAAAAAAAAAAAATACAATTTTGTTTTTATGTTTTCGGCTAAAGTTGGAGACTCCGGTGTCTCAATAACAGGGAAATAATATTATCTATCAATGGTATTTATTTGATGATTTTTTAAATAAGCTTGAAAGAAGGGGACTTATATGTCCCATAATGGTCCTTAAAGCTTTGAATAAAAATTTTGTAGACTCCCGATTATTGGCTCTCGGATTATCCGCGGATCTTTTCAAATTTTTTGAAACTCTCATTAAATGTTTTAAAATTATGATTTCGTTCTTGTTCGTTTTTACCTTTTGCATATATTGTTTACAACCAATGTTAGTTGATGCAATGTAGCAACATTTTTAGCTATAATTTAACTATAAGTGTGAGTGCTTTTGATATTTTTTAGCTATTGTATACAGTTTAGTGATGTAAAATACCCGGATATTTATTTTTAGGGGTAAATACCCAGGGTATATACCCGGGTAAATACCCAAAATGGGTATTTACCCGGATATTTATTTCAAAAATTTATATTCAACTAAAATACTTTTCTGTATGTATTCCACTATGTATATATATGAACAACCATATACAAAACAATAAATTTTTGCTCAAAAGTTGTAATTTGATCACATATTTAAAGAACAATTGTGTGAAACAATTTAACAATCTAATTTGATATCCACATTAGATGTGTTGGATATGCCTGATCAATGTTGATAGCCAAATTTCAGATATAAAAAGCCATTCGACAAAAAATAAAAAGCTTAACTGGTAGCAAAAAAAAAAAGCAAACATCAATTTTTTAAGGTCCTTGTCTTTTATATCCCAGTAATATGTCCCTGCATGACATCAAAATGTAACGAAATGTTGCTCAATTTATTACTACTGTTTATTTTCCTACATCTTTTGCAGAAATTTCCTCCAAACCTAGTTCAAGTGTTCAGACGTATTCTGCATATATATAATGGCAAATAACAAAAAAGGAATTAAACATTTAAAAAAGGGGGAGGAATAAAAAAATTTATAAACAAAGCCAAACACAAAGAAAAACTGCTTTGAGATTGAACTCATCAGCATTGGAAATCTCTAAGTTTTTTCGTACCAGAACTACAACGCAACACAAATGGATAGTTAGGCAAATGCACTACAAATCCAAAAAATGCATATTTGAAGCGGCAGCCAAATTTTGAAAAAATAAAAAATGGGGAGATAATGTAATGTATATGTATACAAATGCCTGGTGTGGAAATAATCATTTACCACCGGCAAAGACAAATTCAGGAAAACTATATCAAAATTCTCTTTTAAATTTTCCTGTCATCCTATTTAAGTTTTAGAATAGTTCATTTTAAATTCTGACAGTTTTTTTTTTTTTTTGATAAGATTTTACTAAGCCTTTAATAAGAAAAAAATTATAATATATAAATTTTTATATTTTTAATCTTTCATTTTACGGTTTATGTTTTAAAAAGAAATTCATCACCTTTTGATACCACCTATTTTTTTTTTTTGCAAAATGTACAATTACTAAGGGATTTATTTACCCTGCCTTCGGTTAAATACCCAAAAAAATATTTACCTTCCTACCCTACATCACTAATTGCGTGTATTAAAAATAGTTTGAATCGTGAAGTACTGCGGAGCAAGTGCAAATGAGCAAGGCAACGGAAAACAATACTTTGATTTATTTTTGCTTATTAATGTGAAAACTGTTTCTATATTTGCCACGTTATCACCTAAACAGAAATAAAATAAATAAAAAATATCATAGTGTCTTAATAACTTCTCAGTTTATTCTTCCAAACATCCCTCCTGCTTCCTTTTTTTTTTTTTTCATTTTGGATATGACTAACCTAGATTGTGATTTTGAAATCCTTGAGTTCATCATTGAATTGCTTATACTTCTCCAAATATGACACTGAAAAGAAAGATTCTTTGCACACGATATGTTTCTTTCATAATTTCATCAAGTCTTTCAATAAAAAATATTATAAACTGTGTAATACATATGTATGTTTCAGTTTTACCAATTATTTCATATTTAGATTTTAAAAAAAAATTCCATTCACTTTTTGCATTTTTTTGTAAAATACCCAGTTTTTGGGTATTTACCCAGGCCTTGGGTAAATACCCGGGTAAATACCCAAAAAATATTTACCTACCCACTGGGTATTTACCCGATCCACATCACTAATACAGTTGTATCTTTTTTTACTATAACTTGGATTATCTGCGGTTCTCTTTTATCCGCGGTTACTGTGCAGCCCTATTCCACGGATAATTGGAAGTTTACTGTACAGTAGAACCTCGATTATCCGAGCTAATTGGGACCACTAGGGCCTCGGATGTCGTAAATCTCGGTTAATAGAAACTTTGCATAAAAACCTGTCAGGATCTCAGACTTTTAAAAAGTATTAATTAAAATTTAATAGAATATTTTTAAAAGATAAAATGGGCCATGTAAAAAGCAATGTTTTACAGTTAAAAAACTAAAATAATATATAACTTGTAGTAAGTTTAAAAAAAATATTTATTTATTAATTTTTTACAATGTCGAGTTAAATGTTGAAAGATGCATTTAAAGAAAAAAACCTTCTAGAAAATATTCTTATTTTCAAATTTAAAACTCTTTATTTAATATTAAATTAAAAATTTTTTTTAATAAACTTAGTTATCGGCTTGGTTATCAGAAACCTCGGTTAATCGAAGTTCGGTTAATTACTGTATTTGAATACAGTAATTAAGGTTATACTGTATTTGAATTGCACCATACTTTCAAAGTTTAAAGTTATTGAGTTTCTATTTAGCTGAGTAAATTTCTTCCGCATCGGGAGTGTTAATTGTTTTAGATTTGCTAAAAAATTACTCTTAAAAACAAATAAAAAATGGCATTGTTTTCTTCAAAAGCTATTTTGAATAAGTTTATCCGAAGCAAATTTCCCTTTTTGTTCGGGAAGTATGAAAGCTTTATTTTTCCCTGTAGCCATCAATGAAAACTGTTTTTAACCGTTCAAAACCGAGATCATTGAAAAAAAAAAAAAAAAAAGGTAAAAATGTTTTTTTTTTTTTTAAATCCGACACTATTTTTTCAAAAGCTATTACGGAAAGGGGGGGGGGGGGGGGGGTAGGGTAAGAAAAGATTTTCTCGTCTAAATTTTAAAAACCTTATTTTAAAATATTAATTGTTCGATAATATGTAGTTACTTAATTTATTTTGCTTTAAACGACATTTTTTCTATTCCTGCATGCTGTTCTAGGACTTTTTAGACTTGGAACTTATACGAGAAATTACATTGTTTAAAAAATCCTGAAATTTTAGGGAAAAATAATGGCATGCGACTTGCCAGTGACTTTTACATCAAAATCTTATTTTACAGTAAAATTTTACTGAAACGTAGAATAAATGCGAGTTGAAAAACGCAACTTGGAACAGCAGGTTCGATCTCGGGAACTCCGCATTGGCAGGTGGCATTGCTGACCACCACATCAGTTGGGACACCTGGAGAAATACGGAGGGACATATTTGGGGATAAATACGGTGGAAAATGATTCGCACTGATAGTCACGTGGTGTACCGATTGGCGCTGCAGTTGTGTATTCTTTTCGGTACAATTTACAGTAATTTTTTTTTTCTGTACTGTAAACACTTCATTTTACAGTAGTATTTACCATAAAAATTTTCCTGAGTTTTTAAGAGTGTCATCTAAATCTGACTAATTGAAAACTGTTCCACTTCAAAAATAAAAGACTTCTTACGTTTACACCATCTTGTATTTTGGCTGTTAAATTGTTTTAACTTCGTTCTCACAGATCTGCTTCTCTTTCTAACTTTAAATTTTTATTTTATTTTCTTTGGAAAATAAAACTCTAACAAGATGTTCTGTATAAAACTAGACGAGCCTACTTTCCCTTATACCCATACTACTTCCTAGTACCTGATCAATATTCTCAAAAATAGCTAAAATCGCAAATTTTTTCAAGTATCTTTTATAGGACTCGACCGAAGCATCGGCCTGGCCGATGCATCGGCGCCGATGGTTCAACAATTTAGCCATCGGCATCGGCATCGGCGGCCGATGCTAACTTGCAGGAAACATCGGCCCATCGGCCTTAAAAAACATCGAAAAGCCGATGGAATTGGCCGATGTTTTTGGAAAAAAAAAAGTACCTTAGTTGTTTTACTTTTTAATACAAAGTAAAGTGAGTTATTGTTTTCACATAAAATTGTTTACTTAAATTTCAGTATGAATTTTTATTTTAATCACCCCTGAAAGAGTTTTTAATACTGCATTCAGGTACCAAACAAGTTAATTATTGCGTTGTTTCTTGCGGTTGGATATACGTAAGTATCTCTCATAAGTCATAACTCAAAAATGGTAAGCTGTAGAAGGCTAAATTTTCGCGTGTGGGGTGTGTGTACGTTCCAGTTGTGCAATTCCCTTCTTGTTTTCAATCGGGTGTTCTAAAAAGCCTATTTACTCATTTTTTGTGGCAATTAATTACTTATTTCAAGGCAAAACTAATACAGCGCCTCAGACTGACGATCATTTGGTGATTTATTGCCGAATTGGAGACTATGGAAACAAATATGAGATGGCGAAACCGGTTTTGTTTCATTTTGTTAGATTCTCGTTGAACCGACGGTAATTTTTTAATTTTTCGATATTTGTGATATGAATCACAGTAAACAGTCTTTTTTGTATCGCTTCGGCGGAGCTACAAGTTTGGGGCCCGTCGAAATACATTTTAGGGCCCTATTTCTCTATCATAGAAAATGTAAAACATTTATCGTAAGCATTTTTGTGACTCGGGCCCCTACGGTTATGGGGCCTCTCGTGCAATTGCAATATTTGCTATATTTTAAATCCGCCACTGCGCGTCAAAACTAACTCGGGTGCAAGTTTTAAAAGAGTTTTTCTACTCAATGTTTATGATTACTTTGAACTCTATTTTTTACGACTATTTTTTGTATTTCCGAGAACACTTGCGTGCCCCTCCTCCCACTCCTTCAATTCCTGAAATTAAACTGTAGTTGTACTTTTGAGTTGTTTAAAAGTAACACCATTCATAAAATTAGAGTTTTTTTTTTTTTTTTTTTTTTCAAGCTTTATTTTTTGTTTAGGAAAAATTTAGAGGATTAATGTAACAAAATTGATTAAAGACGTTTTGAATAGTAACATAATTCGGAAATCAAAGGGACTTTTGAATTTTTTCTTCGTAAGTACTGAAGTAGATTCAGAAATTCTTCCGAGGCGTTGGTGGTAGCGGTTCTGTACTAAAAAAATGAGGCCGAAGTTGAATGTTGTGAGTAACCCCAAAATCAAAGGGTGACCCTCCTAACCCCCCCCCCCCCCCCTCGTCGTGTCAAGCATTTCTTACATATTTAGCGATTATTTATTTTGGTCAAGAAATGTCATTTTGCGTATTTCTTATATTTGTTTCACCTATATTTCGTAATGCGCCATCTTTTTTGCATCATCAATAGCGTTCGATTTTTTTTCCTGTTATAAGTAACTATTTTTATGTATTTATATAAAATCAATGAATAAATTATTTTTGTTTTCATCATATTTTTAATAATATGTTATAGAAAAGTTTAAAGGATTTTCTATTATGCAATTTTTTAAATTTCAGAAAATTATTGTTAAATTGAAAAATTTATTTTGAACTTGTTCGTAGTGCTTCATAAAAGATTAAACAATCAAATTATTCAATATTACGTGTGCAAACATCAGATCAAGTAGTATATGTATTCAGTTATTAACTTGGTGTAAATATTGAGTTTGTTTATTGTAGTTGCGTTTTAAGAACCTCGCTCTTTTCATGGCTATTTCTTTTTTCAGCAAAATTTATGTCACTCATAGCTTTTATGAAAAATGCAAACTTTTTCTATTCATAAATTTTAAATAAGTATAAAAATATTCCTAATATGATTTAATATTGAAATTTATCTGTTACCTTTTTTGTTTAATTTGATGACTAAAAAATGTCTACGTGCAATTTTTTCCACTTTAATTGCGTTATTTGTTGACGGTATCATAGTTTTATTCTTAATTTTTTTTTAATGATAAAACATAATTTAATGTTTTTTAACTATGTTTAATGTACCTAAATCCATACATTATTACAATATTACTGAAATCTTAGTTATATGTTCAATTTAAAAAAATCAGTTGGTTATTAAACAGTTTCTTTGTTTTTCTTCCTTTTTTTCTTTCTTTCTTTATTTTATTTTATTCTTTTTTTTTTGGTTGTTCTTTGTCTTCCATCATACAGCAGTCAAAAAAAGGAAAAACATAACTACACCCTATACAGATTGTACGTACTACGATCGAAAAGTTCGGGGGGACAAGCTGTGTAAAACCTTACCCAGAATAGTTCACATAACCGAAGCACATCCACCTTCAAAAGGTCACCATGAGGGACTATGTCAGTGTTGCCAGATGGTCAAATCCAGATTTCCCCAGTTCCCTTCCAACTTTTCCCCAAAAAGCGATGTTTTCTATCAAAATTCCCCAAATTCAAAAATTATTTTTCCACTAATATTTTCATAAAATGAATCGACTTCCCCTGATATTTTTGTCTCCTTGAAAAAAATCCCCCCCCCCCCCCAAATAGCCAAATTTTCTTACAAAATTCGTCAACTTTTTTTTTCCTTCCCATTTTCGCTTTTTTTTTTTTTTTTTTGTCTTTATCTTTTTTTTATCTTTACTAATAATAAAGCTGAAAGTCTCTCTCTCCGGATCTCTCCCTCTCTCTCTGTCAGGATCTCTGTGACGCGCATAGCACCTAGAACGTTCGACTGATTTTCATGAAATTTGGCAAAGAATCAGTTTGTAGCATGTGGGTGCGCACCTTTAAGCGATTTTTCGAAAATTCGATTTTGTTCTTTTTCTATTCCAATTTTAAGAACACTTTCCCGAGCAAAATTATCATAAGATGGAAGACTTAATTATCAAGTTATCATAATGTGGAACCGTAACGTGGGCAAGCCAATTGGCGAGAAATTCACCATGCATTATTTGTAAATATACAGGGGAACCAAAATACCTTTTAATTTTCTACTTCGGGCAAAGCCGTGCAGGTGCCACTAGTCATAAATACAAGCGCCTGACCGAAAGATAAGAAATAACCAAAAATTTTTTTTTTCTACTCGCATTTACTACTCTGCTTCTTTAAATTTTAACTATGATTTTTGTATATATTTATCCAAGAATATTCTTCATCACACCTATTTTTGCCTGTTTCACGTATCAACTAGTAACTCACGCAGAACTATTAATGCGAATTCCGTACATAATATTCCACATAATACGAAATGCGAATTCCATAAAGTAGAAGAAAACTAAACCAACGCTGTTTGATACAAACAATGCAACTACCAGATGTCAAAACGCAAATTTAATTACAAATTTTCCCGAGGTTTTTTTTTTCCCCCAGGTTTCCCCCAAGAAATTTTTTTTCCCCTCATAACCCATTTCTCCAAAATTTCCCCAGAGAGCACCGGATTTCCCCAAAATGGGGAAATTTCCCCCAATCTGGCAACACTGGACTATGTACTACTTCCAGCGTTCATATAACTTTTGGAAACACTCCTGGAAGCCATTTTTCGCTACCTTCTGTGATGAAGCTTTATCTTCTCCTGACGGAAGAAAGCGGCGTCCATGCAAATCTTTTTTGCTGGGAACAGGTAAAAGTCATACGGAGCTAAGTCCGACGAAACGTTACGTTATTTGTTTGTCATATCAGAGTATTGGCAAACCAAACCGTGCATCCTCAACATGAAAGTCGCCTTCTCACGATGAAGTTAAAGCCTTACAGGAAGTTGCGAAAACGGCTGCCAGTGCTTCTAAAAGCTATACGAACGTTGGCAGAAGTGCATAATCGTTCAAGGTGACAATTTTGTAGATAGATGTGCTTCGGTAATGTGAACTATTCAGGGTAAGGTTTTATAAAGCTTGCCTCAAACTTTTAGATCATACTACGTACGTATGAGTTTTCAACTTACTATTTCATAACGTTTTTGAGTGACGCAAGTTTACGCGGATGAAGACATCACAAGTGAGTTTGCGATAATTAACTAAGGAGGAGTTCAAAATGGAAATTTCGGTCATCTATATGTTCTTAGGTACATATGCATGTACAGACGTGCCGAAAAAACTTGTGAAGTTTAAATTGGGTGATCGTAAAATATAAATTTAGGTCGAAATCTGATATATATATATTTTGTGATTACAATTCCTTATTCGTCGAAAGAAAGTAAAGTGAAATGAATCAGTGATCCTTTAAACCTGACAATCTTATCAATTTATTTCTGTTAGATTTTTTTTTGCCATCGGCCAACAACATCGGCCATCGGCCATCGGCAATCGGCCATTTGGAGGAAAACAATCGGCCATCGGCCATCGGCCATCTTTGAACAATCGGCCAACAATCGGCATCGGCCCATCGGCCAAAAAATGCCATCGGTCGAGCTCTAATTTTTTAAAAATACTTTAAGCTGATTTCTAGGAATAAAATATTCCTCACTCATCTAAAAGAAATTAGATGCGTAAAGAAAAAAAAAAACCGAACAAATAAAATAGCAGCAACTTTTAAACAAAGCAGCTAATACACTTTTTTCCATTTAAAAAAATCTTTAACAGCTTTCAAAACAAAAAAATAATAATTAAAATTAATAAGCTCATTAAAATAAATACATCATATCAAAAAAAAAAAAAGTTTCTTCTTCCCCTGTAGCCAAAAACATTTTTTAAAATGAATTAATGCACTTACTAAAAAAAAATAAAAAAAAAATTAAATGTCAACTTAAAGAAATAATTTTCTTTGTCAAAAAAAAAAAAAAATTCTTTGTCAAAAAAAAAGAAAAAAAAAAGAAAAAAAAAGAAAAAAAAAGAAAAAAAAATCGTCTGCGCATATCTTTATGTAGAAACATAAATGACTTCGAGTTTATTCGCCAATAACTGAATACCTAAATTCAAACTTTAGCGTGAAAATAAAAACAAGTCATATCAACAATAAATATTTCACAGTTAAAACCATAGCTGCGGAGTCGGAGTCAATCTCATTTTGAGATAAAGGAGTCGGAGTCGAATATCCAAGAATCGGAGTTAGTCATTTGTTCTTCGTGTATAAATTTTTGCCAAAGCTACGAAGTCAGAGTTGAAGTCGGGGAGTCGGAGTCCGATTAACTATCGGGCACAGGAGTCGGAGTCGGAGTCAGGTGTCTATAAATTCTTGGAGTCGGAGTCAGGCGTCAAGAGCTATTTCCAACAAAATTTGTTTGAAGTAAATCCGTCTTCAAGTACGGAATCTACATTGACTTTTAGTTTCCCCGTAGGCGCTAATGTTAAGGGATTTGAACTGTTCAAAATTGAACGGAAAATTGTTCAAATCAAAAAGATATTTCATATATACGTTTTTCATCAAAAGCTTTTTGCTACAACGTTTGTTTGATGCAAATTCGCCTCACAGTTCGGAATTGCCTTGAATTTCCCCGTAGGCGCTAATGTTAAGTTTTTTTGAACTGTTCAAAATTGAACAAAAAATAGCTCAAATCAAAAAGTGAAATATGGGAATGAGGTGTCCTCGCCGATATCTTTCGAACAAAAAAAAGTTTGTTCGAATCGGACTATTCATTCAAAAGTTATTAGGGGGGGGGGGACAGACAGACAGACCGACAGACATTTTTCCCCATCTCAATACCCTACTTTCCAATTTTTAATTTTTCTATATTTATTTATTTATTTTATTTATTTTTGACTTTTTTTTGTTTTTCGCGATATTTTTAAGATGCACTAAGCCTTCATTCATGCTTTTTTCTTCTTTTTCTGACTTTTACTGGGAAAGTAGGCTAAAAACGATGAATAAAACACATAAGCTTTCAATTACTACTTATCAACCTTTACTTAAATATCTTTTATCCGTAAATTTGAAAGTTCGCATAATTAATTCATAGTTGACGACACAAAAATTTTGAAATAAAAACAATTGAGGAGTGCCAGTGTAAATGAAAAGTAATGTATTTAATGATAATATATTTTCGAAATTATTTCTACGAAATGTCATTAGTCGTCGGTATATTACCAAGTTCATAAGAAAGAGTTCATTAAATTTGAGTTATGAAACACAAAGTATTTTTATTGAGAAATTCTCTTCTCAATATAATTACAAACTAGTATGTTGTGGTCATCATGAAACTTTCTTCTACATCTTTCTTATGAATTCTGATCCATCCCCGTGCTTGATGAGAACGCAATATTCCCAACAAAGTCAAAATTACGCAAAAACTGAGTGACCATACCAATATCCAAATTATCGCAAAAGCAAAGCAAAGAGCGAAAACTGAAACTTATTTTCAAAACCTCGCTTGAATTAATTACAAACATTTTATTTGTTAACAAACACAATATGACAACAGTTACAACGTTTAAATCGGAGATTTTCCAATAATTAAAATTCGCGTCGATGAAACGAAACGAAACTTCCCAACCATATAAAAAAAAATCCATAAATGTACGTTTGGGTATTTTTCGTTGCCGATTTCTTTTAAGGAAGTTAATACCATGAGGAGTTGAGAAAAGGAGTTTTGTCATTTTGGAAACACAATGGGATTGTTTTCTCAGTCATACCAATTTCCGCGAATTCAGGAATATTATCTGAAATTGATAAAATTAAAAAAAAAGCATGGAGCCAGAAAAAACTTACCTTTTCCCAACAGGTTATTATTTATTTTTTTTTTTAACTTCCGATTTTGGAAACAAAATGTGATCTTTATAGCGTCACAAGTGATTTACTTTGGCGCGCTACTCCACTACCATGTTAATGTTAAGAGCCATTATTTTGAAATTCAGACAAAAAACGGAAATTTTGGCAGTGACCATTTTTGATTTTCCTAATTTTTTTATGTGTCAAAGTAGGTCATGAGAAGTGAACATTCTGAAATTTTTAGCCTTCAAAACATTTTTTTCGCTCGTTAAAAAATCCCAAAATTTGAGGTTTTGCAGCGCTTTTTTAGAAAAATTATAAAAGTCGCATTTTAGTGCGCTATACCTCTTTACAGAAACACCACCTCACGGTTATGTTTATATTTATTGGTTGTACTGTATCTACTGATGATGCCTTCATAGTTATTTTGGTTGGGGGTTGTTGCTTTCTTCAGATAAGGGGTCGCAAGCTATGGATTTTATCCGTTTTCGAGATAGTTTAACCTGCGTTATTTCCCCCAAAAAACCACCCCCCGAAAAAAATGTAACATATACTGAAAGTTTATACTATGAAGAGAGTAAATGGCACAAATTTGTTTGAGGTTTAATTTTTTTTTAGGAAAAAAATACCCTGATATTTTTCAAATTTTCAAAAATTGCTTTTTTGATCGCAATTAAATCAAAACAGCATCACTAGGGAAAAAAAAACTTTTTATATATTGTGGTACCTGGCTGTGTGTAAAACATCAAGAAAAAGAAAGCAGCATGGGATCTCTTCTTGTTTTCCAGAAAATAATTTTTTTTGCAGCTCATTTTATGCGTTTTCTCCTACGTAAAACGTGTGTCCAGTATGCAGATTAGATCTGCGAAAACTTAAAGGGTGTAGTAAGAATGTATATACCTGTGTATAGAGAGAGAGAAAAAGACTAGCAATACTTTATTTTTCTGATTTTAACACATTGATGGTATTTCAATTGCAGGTAAATCAGAAGACGATAAATCAATATTATATATATATATATATATATATATATATATATATATATATATATATATATATATATATTGATTTACTGTATCAATCCCAAAATAATTCTTTCTTATTTATGTCCATAGCAATGTAAAAAATTTCATGAACAATATCTGCTTCACTTTCCTCTAATTGTCTATTTTCTATGTCATCTCCAAATACCTCTAAAAAGCTGTCGGTTCTTGATAAATCAGTATTATACGCTTTTTTTTTTTTTTTTTTTTGCTTTGTATATCGGCTAAAAGCAGCTTGAATTGGACTTTTTGTCAGATATTCGTTCGGTTGGAATATTTTTATGTCTTCAATTATCTCTGTTCTCATTGCATGTTCTACTTGGTCGGGCGTCAGTTTTCTCTCGGTTTTCTCACCATAAAGGAACTTTTCATAATGAAACTCTTTTTGTTTCAATAAAAAATGTGTACTTTTACGAGTTGGGACAGCCCACCCCTCACATGAGATTTGCAAAATGTTTTCTTCTTTGTTTTTTCCTTGTTGACTGGTAAATGCCTGACCAAGACCATAAGAAACATAACTTTTATGTCCTTGCAGCATGTTGACATAGTTTTTCTTCACTCCATCTGACGATGTTGCTACTTTTACATAACTGTGTTTTCCAGAATAAATGTGCTGTTCGTTGTTATATTTTTTGAGAAATGTGCTCATGCAATCTGGTTCTGAGCAAAAATAGGAAGCAGCATACTCCCTGTCTAATCTTCGTCGTTTCTGTGCTTTGACAATGCTTTGAGGACGTTGATATTCCCCAACAGAGCATTCCGAAATAATTGACCATATTCTAAGAAAGTATCTTCTGTAAATGAAATTTCCTTTCCTTTACCGACGTCGAAATGCTGCCATACTTTTAATCCCGCGTTGTTTATTTCCACCGAATAATATAAATTTATATTTTTGATTTTCTGAAATTTACATATTGTTTTTGCGTCATTAATTTTATTAATGGTCACTTTAGATTTGCTCACACCTCCCATGTAAAGTAGACTCTCCTTCAAGTCTGAGGCATTACTAATGTCTCTTCCCGAATTCAGGAAAGCACTACGATAATGCTGAGCATTTGCTGCCTCCCTGTCACTTTTTTTAACTTTAACGTTTCTCGAATAGGTAAGTGAAGTTACTTTAAATTTCTGACAAATAAAATAAAATTTAGAGAACAGCTTTCTAGAATTAGGTGAACTTTATGAGAGGATTAGAATTGACAAACATGGAACGTAATAGGCAAATTGCTAGCAACTATTTTGGTTTAGAATTATGCTCTATATTAATACTCTATGTAAATATAACCACACTGTGTATGGATAACTGAAAGAAAATTATATATATATATATATATATATATATATATATATATATATATATATATATATATATAATATCGATTTATCGTTTTTTGATTTACCTGCAATTAAAATACCCTCAATTTGTAAAAATCTGAAAAATAAAGTTTTGCTTGTTTCTTTCTCTCTCTCTTATACACACATATATACATTCTTACTACATCCCTTTAAGTTTTAGCAGATCTAATCTGCATGCTGGACACACGTTTTACGTACGAGAAAACGCATAAAATGAGCTACAAAAAAAATTATTTTCTGGAAAACAAGAAGAGATCTCATGCTGCTTTCTTTTTAATGATGTTTTACACATAGCCAGATACCATAATATATAAAAGGTTTTTTTTCCTAGTGATGCAGTTTTGAGTTAATTGCGATCAAAAAAGCACAATTTTTGAAAATTTGAAAAATATCAGGGTATTTTTTTCCTAAAAAAAAATTAAACCTCAAACAAATTTTGTGCCATTTACTCTTTATCGTATAAACTTTCAGCATATGTTACATTTTTTTCGGGGGTGACTTTTAGGGGGAAATAACGCAAGTTAAACTTGAGCGAAAATGGATAAAATCCATACTTTCCGACCCCTTATCTGAAGAAAGCAACAACCCCCAACCAAAATAACTGTGAAGGCATCATCACTAGATACAGTACAACCAATAAATATAAACATAACCGTGAGGTGGCGTTTCTGTGAAGAGCTAAAGTGCACTGAAATGCTACTTTTCGAATTTTTCTAAAAAAGCGATGCAAAACCTCAAACTTTGGGAATTTTTAACGAGCGAAAAAAAAATTTTGGAAGGTTAAAAATTTCAGAATGTTCACTTCTCATGACCTACTTTGACATATTAAAAAATTAGAACAATCAAAAATGGTCACTGCCACACCTTGTCTGAACTTCAAAATACTGGCTCTTAACACTTAGCTGTAAACCGCGTTACCAGGTTATGATAATTTGCGCTGTGCGCTAATGGCATCATTCTTCACGTATTTCATCACTTGTGATGTCATGTGCAGAAGCGTAAAAAATGAATTTCAATCTGCCCACCGATTAAGATAAAAGTTAAGAAATATTAAACTTTGTCAAATTATTTAAAAAAGTTGTTAAATGCTACGTTTTTAAGCATGCTCTTCAAAAAAAAAAAAAAAATACTTTTCAAATTTCGGAAACAACCTCATTGGCTAATTAACGAGATTGCACATGTAAAGCTAAATAATATAATGTTTTAATGGAAATACAGACCTTTACGTGTTCTAGAACTTTAAAGAAATTGAACAGTTCAGTTGTTAAATTTGTTTTTTAAAGAAAAATACGTCTATCTGCTTTGAAAAAGTTACAACATAAAAAAAAAAAAAGGAAAAACAAAAAACAAAAACAAAAGACAATAGACTTAAAAAACAGTCTAAAAAGAAAAGAATTGATAAAAAAAAACGTCAAAAGTTAAAGCGACAGAAATAAAAAGCTTTTTCAAGCCATCAAATTTACTAATCCATCACTTAACTAAAAACTTGTTTCTGATTTTACTATGGTATACGATCTTCTTTACCCCGTGTGCTTCCCCGTGAAATCCTGAGTGAAATTCGGGGGAAAAATTGAAAAATTATTTAAAAGGATTACATTGAGTTTTGATGGGCATCAAACCTCGCATCAAAATTGGTTGTCAAATATTTGCATAAAGGATACAGAATAGCTATTTAAAATGCATTCCATGTTGCATAATATAAGATGCTCTTTCAGACATTAATCGGAAAAGCATTTTAATATTGGTTAAAATAAGCTTTTCTCTTTGTGGATATGACATTTGTTGCTGAATCTGATTTAAGACGTAAAAACATCTTTTTCCCTTTATAGGTTCTTTTGCATAATGAATTGAAAATTATTTCTTTCTTATATTTATGGCTGGGAACTTGCGTCAAATAATTAAGACTAAATATTTCATTTCTGAAAGCACTGTTACTGTCTGCTTTCCTTAGCTGAGACCTAGTGCCAATTTGCACATGCGTCAGGTCTGTTCTGATTTTACCAAAATAGGGAGGGAATCCCAGAAGTAAAAGATGCAAAATAACGTTATCTTCGGTACTTCCAAAGTAGGGTCGAAAAATGCAGTGATAGCAAGTACGAGTGGAAAGAGCCCATCCTCAACCTATCACCTCTGTTGAAAATGGAATCCATCTTGAGTGCTTTTCTTCGCTTTCGAGAACGGACAGTACTATGGTGTGTTTGGCTTTCACTTGCAAGTGCTATTACTAACGACATAAAAATAAAGCTTAAAATTTTGCTGCATTATCTAATTAATGAGTGATTTCCCTTCAGCTAACCTATGAAAACCATCAACACTCAGAAAGCTGAATAACCAATACAGTATTCTCGGCGATCTCTAATATACAACGGATCACTACTAATTTGCACTGAACTTATACGACTCATGCACTTTTAGCAATAGCGTATCCTATAAATCACATCATATAGACACACGGCAGTGTTTCAGCCAAGTTCGGGAATCAGGCGACATATCTGCCAGTGTGTATCTTACACGAACCATTTCAAGCTACTTTTAACCCCCTCATTTTTCATTATTTTAATAATATCCAAAAGTGAATGTGATGTTAATTTGTTTTGGGTATGAAAAAAAAAAACACTTTGAATGTCAATAAAATTCAAGGTAACATTTAAGGTAAAGACGCCACATTTCGTCCCAGTGCCCAATTTCGTCCTAATACGTTTCTATGCTTTGACTCTAGGTGCAGCTACCGATGATAGTTTTTGTTCGTTGTAGACAAGAATACTAGTTATTGGTGGTAGTTTCATGAGTTTAGTCCACTGCGTGCCCGTTTTGGAGCACTTTTCACGATTTTTGAAGTTTCAGTTCTTAATTTCTTTCTGATTTATTAGAAATTTTGTTGCATTAAAACATTCATTCAGAATAAGTACACTGTTAATCCTGCAGGTTGCATTTGGCACCTTTCAAGGGTGAAAAGCTTGTTCACCAGTGGCACTCGATACGGTGCTGAAATTGCACCCATAACAGTGAAAAGAGTGAAAAAAAGGCACCCTCAACCGAGCGTGCACCGCGGTGAGAAATGGAACCCTATGGCAGAACATTGGCACCCTTTCTGTTTCCTGTTGCTGACCCCCCCCCCCCCCCCCCGTTGTTGTGTGCATTTTTGGATACAATTGTGTACGTTATTATTTATTATTTTGAGTTATAAAAAACTAAGTCTTGGTACATTTTCCACATTGAACAGTTCTGAAATAATCCAAACTTGTATTGTCCACCATTGATTGTGGTTGAACGATGTCAGAGCGCATGCGCCAACTTTTGGCCCTTGCGTTTAGGAGGTCCTTCTTCATATTTATTAGCGTCATTCACCTTGTTCAAAATTCCTAGTCTACAGTGCACCCTGAGGTACCGTGTTTTCACCCCAAGGAACCAAATAGCTTTCCAGAGGCACCCGTAGTTCTGACAGTGTAATAAACAGAACTATCTAAGCTTTTTTTCCATGTTTGGTTCACGTAGGGCAGGAAGCCGACATATTAGCAGATATGATATTTCTATTTTTGTACTACACCACCTTACGATAATTTTAAAAGATTCAATTGAACCTCACTTGAATATTTTTACCACATTCCCGGTATTTTTACCCACAAAAATTGTAAGGCGATGTAGTAACTGCTACTTTGATAACAATTTTATTTAGCAAATGCAATAGTAAACAAGAAGTTCTGTCTAGAACTAAACGAGCCTACTTTCCTGTATACCGATATCGACTTTCTAGTATCTCATCAGTATTCCCAAAATTAGCTAAAATCGTAAGTTATTTCAAGCATATTTTTTAAATATTTTTAGCTGATTTCGAGAAATAAAGTATGCCCCACTCATCTAAAGAAGTAGATACGTAAAAAATGAATAAAAGAACAAATAAAATAGCAGCACCTTTTAAACAAAGCTGCTAAATACATTTTTTCCATAAAAGAAAAAAAAAATCTTCAACCGCTTTCAAAAAGGAAAAAAAAAAAGAATTCAAATTAAAAGCTCAATTAAATAATCATATCAAAAAAAAAAAAAAAGTTTGTTATTCCCCTCTTGTTAAAAAAATTTTTAAGAATGAATTAATGTACTTTCAAAAATAAATAAAAACAATAAAATGTCAACTTAAAGAAATAATTTTCATGGTAAAAAAAAAAATCGTCTGCGCATATCTTTATGTAGAAACATAAAGGAATTCGGAACTCCAGCGCTCGAATACGCTACCTTGCGGTGATTTACAAAACTGCCGATGGAACTAAAACATTGCCACGTTTTAGTTCCATGTGTGTCTGTTGACGTAAACACAGGCAGTTTGTTCTGAGTATTTATTAACGCAATCGATGTGTCTTAGTTTGCTTTCAGCTACAGAAATTAATTCGTCCCCTAAGAGTATTCTCGAGCTTCTCAAAATAATGTTAGTTTTCCTTATTTCTTTCAAAAAAGTATTAAATGGTGGACGCGTAAACAAGAAAACTCTGGATTAACAAAATTGGATAACGTTATACCAGGTAAAATTTTTTATTGTATGAATTTGTAAGAACATGAGTTTTTTTTAATCTTAAATTAATTTAACTAATCATATTTTACAGCAGCATTTAGTTGGAATGGACAGTATGCAAAATATTTTCTTGGATTTATTATCGTAGAACAAAATGAAAAATGTTTAACGTAGAAAGAATTTACTTTATTCCTTTTATTCTCAGCTGAAAGGTTTCGCCAAATTTGTTTAGGGTTATAATTTTGGTATTGTGCGAGCAAAGTAGCCTTGGCGAGATTTCGCGTTTTTAGTTAAACCATTTTTAATTTTATCATGAGTGGAATAAAATGGTAGTAAGATTACAGAATTCGTTAAGTGAAAAGAAATAATGGTCAATCAAACTGAAAAGAAAACTACCACCATATATCCGTGAGAATTTTGTTGATGATTTGCATAACATGACACAATTAAATCGTAACTCAGAAATTAGAAAAATCGAAACAGAAAATTTTTAAATGAACCGATTCGGGAATTCGAGAGAAATAACTCGGCTACAAATGGAAAACAATAAGCGCTAGCCAAGCAAGGCAAAAAAGTATCATCTTCTTTCGATAACAATTTGTAATGTCATAATGAATTTTCTAGCATTAATTGTTATTCTTGTCAGGCCACAATTATTATTTAGTTTTATCAAGAATTGATAAATATCGAATTCAACATCGTGGAAATAGCTGCTTAGAACTACGGACTACGTAGTTTGCATTAATCTTTGACGTTTAGTAATGCTTCTTGAATTCTCATTTCTTTCTACGTGGGCCAGAATATCCACAAGACTTTGAAAATTAATTTAAAAAGAATAAAGCGAAAAAATCATACGTACGAACAAAAATCACAACACTTTTAGCATTTTCTTCGTTACCATGTGCGTTTGTTTTAGTTTTCAATTCCGCCATTAGACAGTGACTTCAGTGCCCCCTACAGTTCGTTGGAGTTGCGAATCCGAATTTCTCCGCCAAAAACTGAATACATAAATTAAAACTTTAGCTTGAAAATTAAATCAAAACATATTCAAAACAATTCGCAACTCCAACAAACTATAGGGGGCGCTGCAGCCACTGTCTAATGGCCGATGAAAAAACAAAAACAAACGCTTGCTGTAACAAATAAATTGCTTCTAAACTTAGGAAATGATAGATATTTTTGTTCGCATGTATGATTTTTTGTTCTTTATTCATTTGAAAAGATTTTTCAAAGTCTTTTGGTTATTCTGACCCATGTAGAAAGAGATTAGAAATCAAAAAGTATTACGAAAGTAAAAAATTATGCAGAACACACAGTAAGTTGTTCTGAAGCAGCCATTTTCACGATGTTGAATTCGGAATTCATAAATTTTTGGTTCGCTTCGAACGGCATTTTCATTTTGTACCGTTTTTTCTATACATAAATACATATTAAGTTCACTTTCGTGACATTTCCGGCATTTTTTCACATTTTTGTCACATAGTGCACATACGTGACAGACTGTCAAGAGTAACGTTTAACGCTAGATAATTTATTTCTATGACTATTATGATTGGATATCAAAAGAAATCATGCATTTAATTAATTAGTCATGGAAATGATTTACCTGATATGCGAAATCTTGTCAAGATACATTATTCTTTCACACAATTTTAAAACCATAACCCTATAAACAGATTTTTGGCGAACTTTTATTTTTTATTGTTCAAATTCTTAACGTTCTTTCTGGATTTTTCAATCTGTTCTGCGATAAATATTTTCAAGAAAATTTATTTGCATACTGTCTATTTCAGTAGGATACTGTAGCAACAAAGATTATTTAAATCATTTATGTGGAATTAGGTTAAGGAAAAGTGTCCAGTCAATGTTGTTAAGTTCGTTTTTTTTCCATCGAGTTGAAAAACTGATATTTATTCAAATTCACTCAGAACAAGATAAATAAAATGTGTACTCACAGTTTATATCAGATATTTTTGATGTTACGCTGTTGCGGATGACGATTCCAAATGATGAATTACGCAAATAAAAAATACACATAAACTATTTGTTTTGCCCAAAATGAACACATGGAACGCAATGTTTTAGTTTTGTCGGCAGTTTTGTAAATCTCCGCAAGGTAGCGTATTCGAGTGCTGGAGTTGCGAATTATTTCACAGTAAAAACCATGGCTGTGGAGTCAGAGTCGGAGTCCATCTGATTTTGGGACAAAAGAGTTAGATTCGAGAGCCGAAAGTTTTAAAGACTCGGAGTTGAAATCGGTCATTTTCCCAAAAATTGGCAAGTCTGCCAATATTTGCAGAGACGAAGTAGGACTTATTATTTGATACGGGAGTTGGAGTCAGAGTCGAATATCCAAGAGTCGGAGTCGGTCATTTTTCCTCCGCGCATAATTTTTTGCCAAAGCTACGAAGTCAGATTCAAAGTTGAGAAGTCGGAGTCCGAGTAATGTCCGGGCACAGCAGTCGGAGTCAGGAGAGGCAAAATTGTCGGAGTCGGGAGTAGGTCTTCAAGAGCTATTTCTTACAAAGTTTGTTTAATGTAAATCCGCCTTTAAGTTCGGAATCTATATTGATTTTCAGCTTCGCCGTAATCGTTAATGTTAAGAGATTTGAACTGTTCAAAATTGAACGAAAACTTGTTCAAATCAAAAATATATTTTCGATACATGTATTTCATCAAAAGCTTTACCCTACAAAGTTTGTTTGGAGTCACTTTGCCTCAAAGTTCAAGATTTATTTTTGATTTGAATTTCCCCGTAAGCGCTAATGTTAAGTTTTTTGAACTGTTCAAAATTGAACGAAAAATTGTTCAAATCAAAAAATGAATTATGGGAATGAGATGTCCTCGCCGATATCGTTCCAACAAAAAAAAGTTTGTTCGAATCGAACTATTCATTTAAAAGTTATTAGGGGGGGGGGGGACAGACAGGCAGACCGACCGACAGACAGACATTTTTCTTTATCTCAATACCCTACTTTCCAATTTTTAATTTTTCGATATTTATTTAATTATTTTATTCCTTTTTGACTTTTTTTTTTTTGTTTTTGTTTTTCGGGATATTTTTAAGATGCACTAAGCCTTCTTTCATGCTTTTTTCTTCTTTCTCTGACTTTTACTGGGAAAGTAGGCTAAAAAAAGAAAAAACCGGCTAATATTTGCCCAATATGGTAACCATTTTCTATACACCAATCAAATAACCGCGTGGTTAAGCTAATTTGCTTGAATGATTATTTGACTATCTTGATCGGTGATCTATAATTTATCATCTGTGCTCGAGTTTTCTTGACTCTTCTCTCGCTCTCTTTTTTTTTTTTGTCAATATACATATATATGCTGGAATAGGCTGCTAACTTTCAGAAAACGGGCCATTTCTGCGTCCAGACACAATGTGTGTATACATCGGAACAGGCTGCCTGAAAAGGGGACGTATGATGGTCACCTTATTCATTGGCCAATATGACAGCTGAGGCAGCAAAATATTGCAATAATCTGTTGACATTGTTCACAAACGAGAACTTATATTTTTTTACATATTAAGACGTAGCACCTCAAACAAATCATTGTTCTCTGAGTAAAAGTATTTTTACTTGGGGAACTAATGACAGTTGATGAGTAATCAGAACGTGGGAAATATGTTATTAAAATCAATAGCGCGCGTAGAAAGCTCGTCACGAGTATTCTGTCGCTGTTTCATTCTACCATTAATTCGGAAAAGGTCACTGTTTTATATGTGTATAGTTATGTTTGAATTAAACATAACATAATGCTGTGACATAGTTCGGTTGTTGTTTAAAGCACCAAAAATCACTTTTTGCTATTAGTTTTAATAATTAACAGAACGCAATGGAATTCCAAACATTCGCAATATTGTGTACGTTGATGCGTGAAAAATTTAAAGCTCTCAACACATAAGTGTAAACATCGACTGTCTAGCCGAATGCTTATGCTCACATAAGGGATGTTTCAGCCTAGCTAGAGTATAAATATTTTGGTATCAAAATTAAACAGTAACAATTTGCTTAAACGGAGTTTAGAGTTAAATACGTACTTGAAAAGAAAAAATGTTGCTTAAAGTTGTGATTACGAAAGACAAAGAGCTAATGATTTGTTTACTTAGTTAAAAAGAAAATCACGTTACGAAACTTTTTTATTATGACTGCAGTATAACATAAAAGCTGCTAGCGAGATTTATAGTAATCATTTAGAAAATTAAAATACTATATTTAATTAACTCTGGAGATATTGAAATAAATAATATTAAAGACTTAAACTTATCTTTTACTAGCAGTACCCGCAGAGCGATACATGTGCTAAAAATTTAAAGAAAATCCGTTAAAATCAAGAAAAACAAATTATATCAAACTTACATTTGCAGTAGCTTTTAAATGTAAAAAATTATATAATTCATCGCCAAATTCGCCAAGCGACTTTTTAATTAAAAGGAAAATCAATTAACATACACACAATGAATCTCTACATAGTATATAATGAAGTCTCCAAAAAGCGTCTGTGTGTTTGAACTCGCAAAAATCAAGAACTACCTGGCCGATTTCGCTGAAATTTTCAGTTTGTTCCTTTAAGTCCTGAGAAGGTTTGCAGACCTGTTCGAAAAAAATTCGACGAGTAGTTCTTTTTAATTCCAATTTAGGCCCAATTTTCATATAAATTCCCGAATATGGGGGTGAAAAATTAATTGCACATGTTAAAATTACATATCGTTAGAAAGGGTAGAATTTTCCGCGTTCTACGCAATTTGTTTCAATGCTCTAACTTTATTACAGCGGGAGTTATTTGCGTTTTTAGCTCGAATTTTTTTAAGCTTAGCTGAAATTTGAGTACTACTTTCTTCATTAAATAAATCAATAAAAAGTGAAGGAATTGTCCCACATCTTTCTTTTTGACTCCATTGGAAAAAGCGAGCTTTTTTACTCCAGACCTAACTCGACCTATGGTCGAAAAAATAAGCTTTTATCTCCGAAAGGAAAAAAGTTACAAGCCTTTTTAAATCAAGTTTCAGAAATCTCGATTCCATTCAAATTGTGAACCATTTTCTTTCGCATTTTAGCTCTTAAAATTATTTTATTTTGTGTTTCCATGGTTACGCATTTTAAATCCATCTTTCTGGATTTAATTTCTTAAAAGTATTTTAAAATCTGTCGTCATTGTTTAGAAAGGAAACCATGATGGTTTTTTTTATTTTTTTTTTACTCCTAAAGGTTGAATATACGTCACTTGACACAATTTTTATTTTCATGTTAGACCGGGCAAAGTCGGGCAACGCAGCTAGTTTAAAATAAAGTAATAACAGTAAAATATTTATAAGCAACAAAGGCAACTTCCTCCAAAATGTTTAAAAAGAAAGTAATTGAAAAATTGTCTGGAAAATGGACCTAGTGTTATAGTTGAAAATCGTCTGGAAAGTGGACCTAGTGTTACAGCAATTTCTCGAAAGTGAAGCCTTGAAAATTGGCTCAATTAGAATAACTTATGTCTTCTGTTCTAATAAATTGACAAAAATGGAACAAACATCATCTTGTTTGGGAAGAAAAACCCTTTCCAACGATAGATAATGTTTGGGGGCGGGTGAATTTTTTACCCCCCCCCAATTAGCCGAAATTTAGCTTAATTAGTTAATTAGAAAAAAACAAATTCGAAATTTAGAATTCGGGCTTCGGGGTGCAGCGCCCCGGGGTACGTTCGAATTGTGTGCCGAATTTCAGGGCTGTAGGTGCTATGGGGGCTTCTGGCCATCGGGTACAAACAAAAAAACACCGTCACCTTTACATATATATTCCTTTTTAACCGACTTCAAAAAGGAGGCGGTTATCAGTTCATACCTATGTATGTTTTTTTTTTTTTGTTTGTCCACTCACAGCGTCTCACATAGTGAACCGATTTTGATGATTCTTTTTTTAATGGATGGGGAACGGCTCAACTTAGGTCCCATTACTTTGTTTGACCAGATTTGTTCTTTAGAAAAAAAGTTATGGGCAAAAAACAGTAAATTTCATGCAATTTCCCTATTAAATGCCACGGAAATATGAGATGCATGTTCGAGGCGCCTGGGACTCCGCCCCTTATCCTCAGGTGTGAACTGCTAATGGAGAATTTCCCCGAGGGGAGACGTTGACTGCTATTGGCAAGAATGGTAGCCGTTTGTTGATCCTGGTGGTTCCAAGGGAGAACAATGTCGGAGGAAAAGTGCACGGGAAAGAGGTGTTGAAAAGGTACATGATATGAGAGGAAAAAAAAAAAGAAAGAAAATTAATTTGAATTCTGAAATTTTGAATTCAAATTATGTTTTTCGCAATCACGAACTGAGACAGGACCCTACTCGTTGGAGTTATTGTTTCTAGAAACGGCTCCTGTCCCCCCCCCCCCCAAGTCTGCCTCTCCTCATGGGCGGTTACTTGTGCATAGTTGTGTGTGTCCGTAGACCTGTAAGTATGCACGTAGGTGTGTGTAAGTGTATGTGTGTGAAGTCGTGTGTGTAAGTGTATGTGTGTGAAGTCGTGTATGTGTGTGTGTGTGAACGTGCGTGTGTGTAGGACATGGACGCCTCCAACCAGGAGAAGCGGATAGCTCAAAACCGGAGCAGCCGCGCCGCGCCGCCAGCAGAGGACGGTGGTGCTGCAAAGGCTTCTGGTCCAAGTTGAAAAAGGCACGGACACCAAAAACGGTCAAATGAGAACAATAAGCAATCGTGATTGCTCAAAAAACAGACAGATTAGTCCAAGTTGCTAAAAACTTGGACTATGGAGGATAATTTATTTAAAATATTTTCCTGACTTTTTAAGATAGGGAGGATTGACTTAAGGGCAGCTATGAGTTTATTAATATTGATGAATTTATTTATTTCTTGAATGACTGAAAAAAGGTCTAAAAAATTTTGATCTGGGATATTAGTGAGATTGGGGTCAGTTTCAGTGGCTGGAATACCTTGTGCAGTGTGGGAGTACGGACGGCGCGAGTCCACACGGGCAGTATCCCGGTTGAAAAAGCGTCGTTTGTCTAGGGTGATCCTGGGCTTCGGGAAGGCCTTGCAGCCCCTGTAAGAGGCTGCATGGTTCTCCCCGCAGTTTGCACAACAAGATTTATCCTTAACGTGCCTGTTAGGGCAATCTGCCTTAGTGTGCGCTTGACCGCACACCACACATCTGACTTGCCTGAAGCAATTCTCCGCCAGGTGGTTAAACCCCTGGCAGGCGTAACATTGCAGAGTAGATTTCCTGATATGATATTTTTCGACTGAAATTTTGGTATTCATTACGTTTCCCAGGTCCGAAAAAGTGGCCGAATCTTTAGAGTGGGGGAGTTGAACCTGGAAAAGGGGGAGTGGGGTTTTATCCTTCTTTTTTAGCTGGGCTACCTTGATTATTTTGAAATTGAGTGAAATAAGTTCTTCAAGCAAGTCAGAGGTGTGGGTTGACGAGGGCAGTCCCCTCTAATGACAAATTTAAGAACCTTTTGTCCATTTGGCCTACCAATGTAAAATTGGGCATTATTGGCTTTTAGGTGCATAATCACTAAGTTACGTGCTGTGGGATATTCCACGAAAATAGCACTTTCATTACGATTCCTATTCCTAATTTGGAAGTTTTTACAGTTTTGGTTTAGTTGCCTGACAAAATCAGCACAGTTTTGTGGTGTTTGCACCACAATAGGGGGGAGTTTGGGGGGGGGGGAGTGCCTGACTGGGAGATGGGTTATCCTCCGCCTGTTTTTCCAGGGGTGAAAATTAATTACTGACCTCAATTTGAGGAGATGCAGTAGGGGGAGGACTTTTACAGGTCCGTTTAGCTGGGGAAAAATCTAGCCGTGCTTCATTAAGTATTTGAAGGTATTGGGCCATACCGGCTGAATAAAATGTTGTGTCACCCAGGATTTCCACCAGGCGTTCAGCAACTTCAGCTTGGTCTACGTCCTGTTCGGCCATTCTCTTGAGTTGTATCTCCACATTTCTACAGGCTTCAAAGCCAATACTACGGCGAATATATTCGTCCGTTAGTCCAAACTGGGCTGTCTTAAGGATGCAAGTTACATCGCTGTAAGAGAGTGGCGAGTCACACCCGAAGGCATCTTCCATAAGGCATCTTCCATTTCTTCTTCAGGGGATATTTCGATAATTGGGAATCTGGCGCGGTGGCCAAATTTTTTGTGATACTTATTTATTTTGGCAACCCGCTTCCTATCTGTTGCTTTATGGTAACCGCACGAGTCCAAATATTTCCCTATTTTTTTTCCCCTACTATTAATCTAAAGGATTTGATTAAATTTTTGTAAATGTCGCGAGTAATTAAACTCGTGAAATAAATTACGTTTTGAGCGAGAATTATTTTAATTTGGGAACTACTTTGATATACCCCCCAAATCGGAAATTTGGCGACTTTTTTTTTCGCCAAGCAAAATACTTATTTTTGTTGCCACAAAACTTTTTGAAAAAAACTCGGAACTACTTTGATATACCCCCCCCCCCCCCCAAATCGGAAATTTGGCTACTTTTTTTCCTCGCCAAGCAAAATACCTGTTTTATGGCTCAAAATTCCCTGAAACTATTCAACAACACTACATACAGTAGGCATATTGAAAGTTAAAAGATAAAAATAATTAATAGAAAAAAAATATAATTGGAAAATACAACCAGATTTGCAGCAAAATACAGCAAGTCAGAAATCTGCTTGATCACTTCACAAAGAAATGGCGAATGAATGAAATGGAGCTAAAACATATATGAAATCCAAAAATTGTTGCCACAAAACTTTTTTTTAAAAAAAGAAAGAAACTCAAAAACTGGTACAAAATACAAGAAAATACTAAATTTGGAACCAACAAAAACCTAAAAGCTGAAAAATCCTAAATTGGCAACACCAAAATAAGAGACAGCAACCCTAAAAAGTCCGTAGGGAGTTCCAGATTTGGCGCGTAATTTTTTTTTGGGGGGGGGGGGGGGGGGGGGTATATCAAAGTTATACCAAAAACTCAAAAAATGGTACAAAATACAAGAAAATACTACATTTGGCAACAGCAAAAAATCTAAAAGCTGAAAAAACCTAAATTGGCAACACCAAAATACGAAACAGCAACCCTAAAAAGTCCGTTGGGAGCGTCAGATTTGGCGCGTAATTTTTGGGGGGGTATATCAAAGTTATACCTTAATTTGATCTTAGCTGAATTTTCACAGCATTAATATTCAAAAGTTCTTAACTTAGTTACTCCTGCGCAATTCTTAATCGTTTTGCAGAAGTTGGGATATACTTGTAAGTTTATTTTTTTTATATTCGTTGATTTAGTTCATTTTTAATTTTTCCTGAATTTATTTTAATTATCGAATTTTGGCCCTAGATGGCTAGTGGTTCCCGAGACGATTTGCATCCTAAATTAAGGCACTTTAATATTATTTCTTGGAGCGGACTGCTAGAATCGGAAAATGTAGCCCTGAATTTTTTCAGAGATGGGGGTTGCCCCTGACCCTAATGAATGTCCTCCTTGTTCTTGTGGAAAGGAAATGCATGCCAGAAAAGACAAGAACAGAAAATTTGGATTCTATTATTTCTGTCGACCATGTAATAAGAAGGTATTTCATTTTCTTCCCCTCTTTTAGTAAGTTACCTTACTTGATTTTTTGCTACTTCTTCATCATCGGGCTTACCATAAATCTCAAACTTTCACACAGATTGTAGCCAAGTTATTAGGGGAAAAAAATCGGTAACTGAGATTTTTGGTGACTTTTCTAACTGTCGTCAGGTGATTGGATGCCAAAGGCTAATGTTAAATAGACTGCCAGAAAATAACGCTAAAAAGCTAAAGTTTAATGAATATTTTAATGTTATTGTATTATAGAAATGCTTAAAACTTACAATAGTAATATTTATATGCAGTGAGGTATAACTTTGATATACACCCCCAAAAATTACGCGCCAAATCTGGCATTTCCTACGGACTTTTTAGGGTTGCTGTTTCTTATTTTGGTGTTGCCAATTTAGTTTTTTTCAGCTTTTAGGTTTTTGCTGTTGCCAAATTAAGTATTTTCTTGTATTTTGTACCATTTTTTGAGTTTTTTTAAAAGTTTTGTGGCAACAATTTTTGTGGCAACAAAGTTTTGTGTAAACAAAAAAAGTCGCCAAATTTCCGATTTGGGGGGGGTATATCAAAGTAGTTCCTGCAGTGATAAGCCCGGTAATGCGTAGCTAACGATTTCTCGCTAAATTTGGTGTACTTGTTTTAGATTTCTTCCGCCAAGAACACCTTTTTCGATGGTCTGCGGTTGTCTTTTCGGGAGATTTTGGTGGTTATTGTGGCATTTTTAATGAAGTTTCCTCTTACGCAAATTCTGGAGGAGGTGCGTGAGTTTCGGTGGGAAAGTGAAGCCAAAAATCCTACGATGTCCACTGAAACCATCGTCAACTTATTCAGCTACATGCGAGAGGTTGCTGAAGTCTTTTCCTCCCACCATTCCAAACTTCTAGGGGGAGTAGGAAAAACCATTTGTTTAGACGAAACGTACCTTACGATTAGGAAATATAATCGAGGAAGAATTACACCTAATATGACTCAGGTCGTACTAGGAATCTATTGTAAGTATGTGTTTTAGATGTTTCCGCTATTGATCATTTTATGTAGTGTGCACGTTTTGCTTATTCGTTTCTCCTTATCTTTTTAGAGATGATAAAGAAGGGCTTTTTTTCCTTGTAAATGGAAGAGTAAGAGAGATTTGTAGCCCCTTATTAAAAAGCACTGCCACCCAGATAACGGCTACATATGTACTGATGAGGCGAAACAGTATTTTAACGTTAAAAATCTGTTTACCGATGCGGTTAACAAAAAAACGAACCATAGCAAGGGTCAATTTGTAGACAAATAAGATCCCACAAATACGATCAATCCCCTTGAAAATGAAAACAGGATCCTAAAAACAACCCTGAAGTCGCGAAGGTCGATGCCAATGCTTCGCCAATATATGGCACTGCATTATTATCGGCGTTTCCGTCTTCAGGGTTTGGAAAACAATGGCGCTCGACTTGATCGATTCCTCAGGGACATCGCTGCTGTCTATCCTGGTTACGGCAAACAAGGGTTAGAAATGCAATATATTGATCTCCCAACTGCTGAGTCTGAAGGAATTGAGCATTTGATGCCGAAATATAGAGTTCCGACAGATTTTGGTACAGAAGATTTGGAGGGAGACATTCCCTTTTTTGAAGAAGATGATGATGATCCGGACTTTGATCCGTGCCAAATTTGAAATATTTTTTCTCCAAAAATATTGGTGATATTTTTTTTTTCATTTTATTATTAGCACAAATTCGTATGACCTACTGCAATGTAAATAGTGGTCATTATGTTCTTTGTTTAAAAAGTTGTAACTTTTTAAACTTAAAATTAAAAAAAAATATGTTTAAATGTGAAGATGTTGTCCTGTTGAATTGTCTTGGGAAAATGGTTGTATGATTTTATAGATAACTAGCGGGGGGAGGGGAAGGGAAGCTTTTGCTGTTCCGTGTGATTAAATGCTCGTTGTAGCGCTAGTTTTTCTTGTTTGTTTCTTTTGAATTCCTAAACTTTTATGTGACACTAGCATTCCCGTACCCGGCATTGCTCGGGTAATGGAATTAGAAGGGCTTAACAGTGCTTGGTGCACCTAGGTCCGAAAATCCCCTATAAAAATTACTTATTACCTATAACTTTTTCTAATTTGGGGAGGATCCCGGGGCCCTTGGACTCCTTATATATATGCCCTTGTCCTTAACCGATCTTTAACTGTTACTAACGATCCTTTTAAAGTATTGATTATCTTTGAAAACACAGGCCATCCACATTTTATAGTTATACCTATGTTAAGCAAGAACTTCTTTGTATACAACATTTTTAGTTTTTTTTCCTGCTACTAAAACTATTAAGCTGCTTGATAAACTGACGTTGGAGTAAGCTGCATAATATTGGCCGTGTGAAAAAAAGTCTTCTCTTAAATCGATCCCTGCTACTTTTAATGTCTGTCCTTGTGACTTATTAATGGTTATTGCAAAGCAAACTTTAACAGGAAACTGTACTCTTCTAAACTCAGAAGGATAGTCTGCCTGTGATGATGTTCTTAAAAACTTCGTTTCTAGTTTTGAAAAAACGAAAGCAAAAGACAGAAACATTATGATTTGACTTGAGAAAAGCCTCGAAGAATCACGTGAGAAACAAAAACAATATCAAATTTATAGTTCGCTATCGACCAAAAGTTGAGATGAAGTACTGAAAAATGATTTGATTGGAGGAAAGCCTTCGAAAAAAAGGATTTGAATTTCAATGACAGGTTTTAATTTCGCAGAAATTAAGGGGTTTTAATTAATTTCTCCCGAACTAATTGAGATTTCGAAAAATCCTTTCTTAGTGGTTACTTTCGTAATCACGCGGACATGTCTGCCAAATTTCAAGTCTGAAGCTTCAGCGGTTTCAGCTGTGCGTTGATATATATATATATATACTAGCATTCCCGTAACCGGCATTGCTCGGGTAATGGAATTAGCAAAGGTTAACAATGCTTGGTGCACCTAGTTTCGAAAATCCCCTATAATAATTACTTATTACCTAAACCTTTTTTTAATTTGGTGAGGATCCCGGGGCCCCTGGACTCCTTACATATATGCCTTTGTCCTTAACCGATCTTTAACTGTTATTAACGATCCTTTTAAAGTATTGATTATCTTTGCAAACGCAGGCCATCCACATTTTATTGATATACCTATGTTTTAGCAAGAACTTCTTTGTATACAACATTTTTAGTTTTTTTTTTCTGGTGCTAAAATTATTAAGCTGCTTGATGAACTGACTTTGGAGCAAGCTACATAACATTGGCTGTGTGAAGAAAAGTCTTCTCTTAAATCGGTCCCTGCTACTTTTAATGTCTGTCCTTGTGACTTATTAATGGTTATTGCAAAGCAAACTTTAACAGGAAACTGCACTCTTCTAAATTCAAAAGGATAGTCCGCCTGTGATGATGTTCTTAAAAACTTCGTTTCTAGTTTTGAAAAAATAAAAGCAATAGACAGAAACATTATGATTTGACTTGAGAAAAGCCTCGAAGAACCACGTGAGAAACAAAAACAATATCAAATTTATAGTTCGCTATCGACCAAAAGTTGTGATGAAGTACTGAATAATGATTTCAATGGAGGAAAGCCTTCGAAAATAAGGGATTTGAATTCCATGACAGGATTTAATTTCGCAGAAATTAAGAGGTTTTAATTAATTTCTCCCAAACTAATTGAGATTTCGAAAAATCCTTTCTTAGTGGTTACTTTCGTAATCATGCGGACATGCCTGCCAAATTTCAAGTCTGAAGCTTCAGTGGTTTCGGCTGTGCGTTGATATATATATGTATATATATATATATATATGTATATATATATATATATATATATATATATATATGTTATCTCAGGACATTGATTTTTATATATTAAGATATATATATGTATATATATATGTTATTTCAGGACATTGATTTTTACATATTAAGATAAGTGCTTAGATTACATTGAAATTCATTATTATCTTGTTTTCTTTCTTTTGCATAAATCTTGTTGAGCCTTTAAAATCATTTCAAGTTTTGGTAAATAAAACCCTACGTTTTCCCCTTTGTTTACGTTTTGGAAAGGAAAAATTATCCCCGAGCATGCATTGGTGCCAATGATTTGACGCCAATAGAAAATGATCGCCAGATTCCCAATTATCGAAATCTTCCCCTTCTTCATTCTCAGACGGAACTTGATCCGCCCAAGAGGTACTAGCTAAAGGCTTAGTTAGCGTTTGTTCGGGAGCCGATGAGGGGATAAGTGAATGCGCTGGGTTCGGCAGGTCAGAATTACTCCCGGCCGCCTCTGCGCTGGCCGACACCGCATTCCTCTTCTTTACTCCGGTGACGGGTTTTCCCCATAGATCTTAAAATAGAATAGATGTGCCTTCTCCCCACTTTTCTCCTCAGAACGCGCGTCAACATCCCCGTTGGACGTCACGTGATCAAGGGACACCTCTCACAAGAAACTGTTTCCCCTATCGAAGAGAATAACTTTGCGCCGCGATCATTTGCACAATTAAGGGAAATTAAAGCATTTAACCCATGGGTTAAATCCCATAGGTTAAGCATGAGTTAAACTCCCCTTTAAGCATGGGTTAAATTAAAGCATTTAACCCATTATCAAAGAAAAAGGGAACACTCTGTCTCTCACGTAACACTTCATATTTTTCACTAAAAGTAATAATTAAAAAAGGTAACAATGTTTTTTCATTAAGAAATCGCAAATGTATTTGTTGTACTTTTGCAAAAAATGTCCTTTGTTACTTTTTAAGTTATTACTTTTTAATGAAATGCGGGACAAAATGACAGCTTTTTCATGGAATGGTCCATTAGATATTTTCCCAATCATAACTTTTGAAGCAGACGCACAAACTATTTAAACTTTTTTTCAAGTGCTTTAAATACTGAGTAGAAATAGACGTCTTCAAAAATCTTAAACAAAAATTGACCTTATAAATTTTCTTTTATTTCAATCAAATTTTTCAAATACAGATAAATGGTTTCAATGCATGCTTTTTCCCACAACTTTTGAAGCCAGTGCAACAATTTAACATAAAACCCGATCTAAAACCATAAACCAATTAGAAATACAAATGTAAATAGTATCGAATATCAATTAACTCAATTAAATAATATTCTAAGATTCGCATGCGTTTCGCACCAACACTCTATTAGCCAAACAATTAACTTTGGTTTGTTCCTGATTTTTAAGCAACTTCAGTGTTTTTTTTTTTTAAGTACTCAGAAAATAAATTCATTTGCAATTATAAACTACATGAATGGTCATTTTACTTCCGCTCCCTCCCCAATTTTTCTTTTCTTTTTTTTTTCGTCCTACAGGATATGATAATTTTGACAATTTAAACTCGAGGGTGAAGAAAACTAGTGATTGTTGTCCCCCAACAATATCAATTTTGTCACTTTCCTACTTATTGGTCTTTGTGAATTATTTTCATTGTTTGAATTGACTGCGCGATACATTCTAACGCTTCAATATTTAGTAACGATTAATTTTATAAACTTGTTAACGAGAAAATCTGCTGCTTCTGTTTCCAACATATGCTTATTTAAACTTAGAAAAACGGAATTAGAAATTTTTCTCATAACTCTTGTGGCTTCATGAGTAACATTATATTTTTGTGTTTTATTCCCAAAACTTTTTCACATTCTCGCTCAATTGTTCTTCACAAATGTACATATTTCAATGGTTGCAATCTTGCAATAAGTTATCATACTTGAATGTGTCTCAAAATTCTTAAATTTTATTATGCCTATTTTTTGGTTTATTGTAGTCAAGACTGCGTTGCAGTCGTCGCAGTTCACAACAGAGTGCACTTGCCGGACAAAAAATCCAGCGTAGTCAGAAACATCATTAATATAAGTGCACTTGCCGGACAAAAAATCCAGCGTAGTCAGAAACATCATTAATATACTGCGTCATGTTAATTGAGATGATTTCTGAATTTTCCAAATCGTCGTCAAAGGAATCGGAAGAAAAGGCTTTCTTTCAAAGCATTTTTGCTACGCTTCAAATTTAATCTTAGCATTTGAAGGTTGTCAAAATCAGCGCAATTTAAAGAATTGAACTTCTTAATTTCCGTATGACTGAATAATCTTTTTTTCGCACTTCGAAATTGTCCGACGATTATTGTTGAATCCCCCCTCACAACCTGATCGCACTGAAAAAAGTTTCAAGGTGATCCTGAGTAAGCTTATAAGTCATTACGCAGTTTAGAACTGGAATTCGGGCACCTACATACTTTTCATATGCTCCCAGCACACTTTTCATAGAAATTAGGAAACTTAAAAATCCAGTTTTTCGAGGACATACTATAACTAATTTCCCATCGCTTGTTTTTAGTGATTTAATATAATGCTCGGCATCTACAATAAATTGTTTAAAATATTCTTAATTTCGACTCTGCAGGGGACTTTTTTTGCCTTTAGCAGAAAGAAAGCTTTCTGTTACTCACTACGTCTTTATTTTTTAATAAAATTAATTAAACCTTCTTTCGCGAGAAAATCTCAGATTCACACATATAGAGATTTCTCACATAAGTATAATGAAAAATCTTCAGACAATCCTAGACTTTTAACGACGCTTCGCATTGTATATCACTGCTGACCGAGAACAGGAAGACACCAGGGCTTCCGAGTACAAGGGCTAGCTCGTTCCTTTGATCTTTTCATCCGCCGCGAAGTGGACAGCGAGAGGAGAAAACTCGTTTTTGACGTCATCGGGTACACTCCGCGGGACAATATCCACAGCGTATGCCGAAATAACTGTAGTATGCCTTAGCTAAAATACAGTTTAAGATTTTTTACTCTGTACAAGGGTTGTTTATGAGGCAGTTGAAGGGGCCGAGGTCACTCCCAGACAAGGCTAAAAATCACTCATTATGAATAAGGATATGAATATTGTTTTCAAGGTTTAATTTTAATTTGGAAATGTCTCATAACATTTGACTAGGGTTTCTTCAGAAATAAGCGCCTGCTCCTGCGCTAAACCTGTTGGCAGGTTATTTTTCCTTCATGTTATGCTAAAGTAGACATAAAAGTCACATATTTTAGAATCGAAAATATTTGTGTGTAATTATATTTGAAAGTATTGAAAACGCCTTCACGTGCTGATGGCCTAGTTACTGAAAAAGTTCTGGAAACTTAAGCTTTCCTTCAAGATTTTCAAAGAGCTCAAAACACATCCAAAAAATAGGAACACAACCTTCCTTTCTGTTTTTTAATGCTTTTTTTTTATGGAATACTAACTTTGAAGCTGCTTCAATAAATAATTGGGGGAAGAATTTTAAAAAGTTAAGGTAAAGAGCAAGACAAATTTCATAAAATGTGGTGTACGAAGTTATTTTTTAATGTAGGATTTGGTTCAACCCTGTCACAATGCAACTTAATATTATATATAATGATATTTAATTAGCTGAGTAATGGCACTGTGAGACCGTAATAAATTTCCTTTAACCGTAAAATTACAATGCATTTAGATGCAATGCATGAAATTTCTTTGTAAATATTATTCAATAGATTTAACTTAATTTCTTGAACACTGTATCCCCATGCTTAAAATAATTAATAATTCGCATTGATGCGTCAGTGACTTAAAGATGGGAGAGGGGAGATGGAAAATGAGCACTATATCTTGATTATCTCAATCGTGTATCTGTTTTTGTATCTTTTTTTGTATAGGAGCTTTTTTTTTTTTTGTGATCATTTAAAGCTTTCAAATCAGATACATTAGAGTTTTTATGATTATACAAAAGCTAGGCCATTTAATTGTTCTTCTGTATTGAAAGACCAATTTCCTGACCCATATAAAAATGCTATTGAACTTTTTTTTCGAGTAAGAACATTTGGAAGAATTCGATATTTGAATGAAAAACTTTCTGAGGACAAAAGGTAAGCCGGCAAAAATATTTTTTTTAATGGACTTTATCACAGAAAAAAACTTTGTAGAATATTCGGAAAGATTTCATTTATTACTGTAACGTAATGATTTGTAGAATTCAGACGTGAAGAAATTTTTCAGTCTACAAATAAGTTAGCTTTATAAATTTAGTGATAATCATTGAAGATTTAAATTTGGTTTACGTTGCTAAATTTCAATATGTTATTTTTAAATTGAAATGATTAAAATGCTGATTAACAATTTCAGTAAACACCTATTAATCTAAACTTCGCTTTATAAATAAATAACGCGTTAGCGTAATAACGTATTTTTGTAAGGCTGTATTTTTATTTTTTAAACTTTTTCTAATGCAACTTTATATTTCATTCTCTTGAATTCAAAATACAATTTTTACTGTGTTCAAGTATTTTACTTATGAACATTGCTTCAATTTATAGGTTATTTTGCTTAATTCGTTTTAAACAATCTAGATGACATGGATCCTCTATTAGATCTAGAGTCCAGGTTAATGAGGTTCTACTTCAGTTTTCAAAAACAACATTTGTTAAGATTCTTGGTCTGAGTTATAGTTACTTCGTAAAAAAAACTTCCTCTAAAAAACATCGACAGTATTTAGATTCAAATAGGGTATCAAGAAATTCCAATATGTTTTAGTTATTCCTTATATCTATCTTATCTCTTTCATTTTCTTTGAGACAAGTTGGAAAAAACAATATTATAATTATTTTTTAAAGTCTAAACTGACAAAATTATGTACACACAAGAGGAAACTTGACAAGCACAGTAAATTATTTTCATTTCTTTATAAGCTCAATTTTATTGTGCGAAATTTCCACTTTCTACCCCTTTAAAACACGCATATTGGATAAAGAATATCCAAAACTACACAAGAGAAACTAAAAATTTGTATTGTAGATTTTAATTATGTTTATTGTAGATTTTAATTATGTTTTTGTTTTTAGTATCGCTTATTAACTTGTCGATGGGACTCAAAACATTTACCCTTGTATTTTTTTTTTTTGAAGCTTAACCCTCAAGAAATTTTTAAACATAAAAATCGGAAAAGAGAATGAAGAATTACGCAAGCAAGCACTATACAAATGTCCCAGATGGAGTGTACCCGGTGACGTCACTGGCACTTTTCCCCTCGTTCCTATCTATCCCTTTTAAAGATCTATGGTTTTCCCCTTTTAACCATCGCTCTTTGCGAGACGTCCGTCTCCTACGAGAACCAGGGCGGGAAATCAAATGATGGACTTCAATGAAAATGTATGGAAATGATAAGAAACAAATGTTGCTAACTCTCAGTGAATTTATCCATGAATGTATATTATTGCTGAATTTCATGCACAAAATTACATAACTGATTCCCATAACTTCAAATGTTAACGTAACGATTTCTCCATTACTCACAAAATGGCGTTACGAATTCTTGACCCTGTGTGTATCTCCCCTATTCGGAACTCCAGCGCTCGAATACGCTACCTTGCGGTGATTTACAAAACTGCCGATGGAACTAAAACATTGCCACGTTTTAGCTCCATGTGTGTCTGTTGACGTAAACACAGGCAGTTTGTTCTGAGTATTTATTAACGCAATCGATGTGTCTTAGTTTGCTTTCAGCTACAGAAATTAATTCGTCCCTTAGTAGTATTCTCGAGCTTCTCAAAATAATGTTAGTTTTCATTATTTCCTTAATAATTGGTGAAAGCGAAAATTACGGATTAACAAACTTGGATAACGTTATACAAGGTAAAAATTTTTATTGTTTTGTATGAATTTCTAAGAATATGGGGGGTTTTTTAATCTTAAATTAATTAAACTTACCATATTTTACAGCAGCATTTAGTTGGAATGGACAGTATGCAAAATATTTTCTTGGATTTATTATCGTAGAACAAAATGAAAAATGTTTAACCTAGAAAGAATTTACTTTATTCCTTTTATTCTCAGCTGAAAGGTTTCGCCAAATTTGTTTAGGGTTATAATTTTGGTATTGTGCGAGCAAAGTAGCCTTGGCGAGATTTCGCGTTTTTAGTTAAACCATTTTTAATTTTTATCATGAGTGGAATAAAATGGTAGTAAGATTACAGAATTCGATAAGTGAAAAGAAATAGTGGTCAATCAACTGAAAAGAAAACTACCACCATATATCCGTGAGAATTTTGTTGATGATTTGCATAACATGACACAATTAAATCGTAACTCAGAAATTAGAAAAATCGAAACAGAAAATTTTTAAATGAACCGATTCGGGAATTCGAGAGAAATAACTCAGCTACAAATGGAAAAAAAAAATAAGCGCTAGCCAAGCAAGGCAAAGAAGTATCATCTTCTTTCGATAATAATTTGTAATGTCATATTGAATTTTCTAGCATTAATTGTTGTTCTTGTCAGGCCACAATTATTATTTAGTTTTATCAAGAATTGATAAATATCGAATTCAACATCGTGGAAATAGCTGCTTAGAACTACGAACTACGTAGTTTGCATTAATCTTTGACGTTTAGTAATGCTTCTTGAATTCTCATTTCTTTCTACGTGGGCCAGAATATCCACAAGACTTTGAAAATTAATTTAAAAAGAATAAAGCGAAAAAATCATACGTACGAACAAAAATCACAACACTTTTAGCATTTTCTTCGTTACCATGTGCGTTTGTTTTAGTTTTCAATTCCGCCATTAGACAGTGACTTCAGTGCCCCCTACAGTTCGTTGGAGTTGCGAATTAAATGATTAAATATGAAAGCCATTCTTATAAAAGTTTGGGGCCATATAACTGTAACATTAATAGTAATTGTAATGATAATTTTGGATAAAGGCTTCTCGGAAGCAAGCATCAAGTTTCTTCAGTGTCATTGCTCCATAGTGGTGGTAAAGCTAACCTGGAAGCAAGGTGATGCAGTGATCAGGATCTGCTTAGCCTTCACAATAATACCAGGTTATGTTTGCCTCAACTATACAGGACTGAATCACAAGCAACTAGTATGCTGTGAAAGCAAATTAGTTAGGGATATTTAAATGGTTATAATTAAATTTACCCACAAATGAATTCCAGAGAGGAACAAAGATACATTTTTAGTGCCAATCGATTAAAGTTTAAGACGTGCTTATAGTTTTTTTTTTTTTTTTTTAGTGTGGAGCATTTTTAGGAAAAAAAGGGTAAAGTTTCATGATGGTAACTTCTTACTTTTACTGAAATATATACATTTACACTAAAAAGAATGAAATAAAAAAAATTTGGAAAAAAATAGAACCGACTTCAAAATTGCTCTAAAAAGGGAAAAATAATTTTATTCTTTAAACACCATCGATAATACTTTTAAACATAATTTTTGAAGTTGGAGCAAAAACGGTAGAAAAGATCACTCACAGCCATAACTCAACTACAACTATAAATTTAACCAGGCCAAGTTTCTTCACTACCACAGACATTAAGCATTGATAACAGCATATTTGAGTAACGATATAAATGTTTCGTTTCCAACTTTGGATGATTTTCTGAAAAAAATATGAACGAAGCATGGTTACACTGGACTTTACTTTTTGTTTTTGCGCCAACTTCAAAAATTATGTTTAAAAGTATTATCGATGGTGTTTAAAGAATAAAATTATTTTTCCCTTTTTAGAGCAATTTTGAAGTCGGTTCTATTTTTTTCCAAAATTTTTTCTTAAGTATTGATTTTTGTTTAACTTCTTGTTGATTGTATGCATAATAAATTAAAGTAAAGTGAAATATTTTGCACAATGAATAAGAAGACATTTATAATCAAGTTTGTAGAGGTATTTATAATCCTTACTTTTTTTAAACAGAACTATTTACTAAAAAAGTAATTTTTTCCGAATTCAGATAACAAAAATCTAGAAAGATACTTTATCTTATGTCAGGTATAATTATCTTTTAACTGCAGTAATGCGATGGTTATATTTGCTTGGTATTTATGGTTTATATGATTTACAAGCTCTGTTGCTTATAATAAGAAGAAGAACATTTTAAACTTCCTATCTATGATGAATTGAGCGGGAGGAAATATATTTATGAATACGATTTTTGTGCAGAAAAAGTAGGACATCATAGCCGCGGTGAAATTTTTTTATATGAATATATGATGCAAAAAGAAAATTTATAGCTTGAAGCTCTCCGCCTGAAAGACTCTGAGAAACTTTCATACATTCATATTTTATGCGATATCATAACATATATCATGAGAAAGCTACGCTGGAGGCATTTGTGCGAATTTTCTAACTGCTTTACGCATGTAAATAGAAGAACAATTATATAGCACTTTGATGAATTGAAATATTTCACACTCCGCTGACGAGTAACAATTAAATGATAAATGAATATGTAAAAGGTCTGACAGAAAAGTGAGCGACTTATTTTTTGCGAAACTTTGAAGCATATACATCAAGTGCGCTTGCATGAGCTGACCTCGAACATTTCTAAGCGTGCGTTAAATTTTTTCTATCCTGCCAATAGCATCACTCACTGGGAATCTGCATTTAACTGAAGCAGTGTGTAATACTGTCGTTTTTTTTTTTTTTTTTTTTTTAATTTTATATCAAGCAAAATGATGGAACAACTGGAGTAGCGGCACTGCACCACATTTTGTCAGAAACTGGGCGACAACCAAAGGAAATCCATTCCTTACGTTTCCGAGGCCTTCCGTGAGGATTTGTGAGCACAAATCCTCACATTTTGTTCTTGATTCTTATGTTTTAGGCAAAAAACGAGACTCCTGCAGTTCTACAAGGCTTCTTATTCTCTAACTCTCCTGATATGCCGCCTGAAACTTCCAACTGTTCTTCAAGCTCAAAGGACCAATACAATGAAAAAAAAATCAGATAATGGCGGATATTATTGTTTCAACAACAGCTGAGCTAAACTGCATGAAATGGACCTCCTCGGAATGCTTCCTACAGTGGCAGTATCGCTGGGAGAAGTGTGTGGAGTCCTAAGGAAAGTACTTTGTATGGGATTCATTCAAGTTTAAAACGTTCCAGGGTGTGACAGTTTTTTTCTTCGGCCAAAGATCACATACTTTCAAACAAATCTGGTATATTAAGACCAAATTCATTGAATATTTACTTTAAAATGATAAATTGTTCTATCCAATAATATAAAGCTTTCATTAATGCGTAATAGAACCTCTCTCGTCATAGTCACAGGGTCTTAGCTGCGAGTCACAATCATTACGTGACAGAATTGTGACGCCTCACATAAGTCACACTGTGACACACTGTTGACGTGTTCCATCTGATTTCACTGTAACGTTAAATTGCCACCGGCCACTTTGTAACCTCGTGAAGACGTCATTGCACCGTGTCTCCTCGGACGAACATTCTTAAGTTGCTGCATCATGCTGTGACTTCACAGTGATGTTTCATGAACAAGGGTGTAGCGACAGACTAGCATTTTAAGGGGAAGAGGGTGGGAGTAATTCTGGAAAATTTTGGAGCATTGAGTACGAAAAATTACTGCCACGGTTTGGGTGCCACTAAAAAGTACCACATCAGCAAGGATATATGTTTACGTCGGATTTCGACCTAATTTGGCAGAGAGGTACTTGGGGGCACCCAATAAGGAACGTAAGAAGGCTTTCGAAAGATAAAAAAAACGAACCTTTCGAATTTTAATTTTAGAATACAAAAATGGCGTTTTTTTAAATAATGTGAGGGTGAAAAAAAATGTCTGCAAAAATTAGAATAAAATATCAATGGAAACCCCTGATTTTTCTGCATCAGATAAAATTTGTACCAACGTTCCAAGGTAAACTAGAACTTGAATTACAACTGTTTAACAATTTCATGCTAAACTGTAGGTAAGCTTTCAATTAGAAATTCATTATTTATCACGGTCATTGTTGAATAATGCTTCTATTAAAATTTGTAGTGCGAAGAAAATCGTTGAGAAGAAAATTCATTGCCACTTTTTTTTCTCGAATATGAACAAATAAAATTCTGGCTTTTGTTTTGAAGCTTTTCCTGTGTTCGGGGGATTTTATTATTTTTCTTTTTGGTTATTTTTTTGCAATCTGGCGGGAAATTTTAGAGACTGTTTTTGTTCAAGCCTGATTGCAAAACACGTGTAACTTTTGTTTTCGAGGTAGACCGTGCGAAGACAGGTGACTCAGCTAGTAATTAAGAAAGCAAAAAGATTACGTAAAACACTTAAATTTATTCATAAAGTATTGAATACAATGTATAATAATATGCATGATATTCTACATCCATCCATCTCGTATTACACTACAAGAACATATATGTGACCGTCATGCGACTTTCGCGTAAGAGCCCCATTTCAGTCACTGTGCTGTTAAGGTAATATTTAATTAAATGATTTCATATTGAACTATACATTTTACTAATTTTAATTTGGTTGCGTTCATTTTTTTAACCCATTCTTTGCCCCGGCCGATATAGGATCGGCCGCGCAGTTTGTATTAAAACTTCCCCGGCCGATTCAGGCTCGTCACAAGAAAATGGTTCCTAACTGCCTTCGGCGAACCTGTGTCGTCACGGCGTTTCTTGCAGTTTTTGCTTCTGCTGAATATGTGTCGGCGATCTTTTCAGGGGCAGAACCCTGTTATTGCGTTTCTCTGTTGGGTTCGGGTGCTTTTAGGGGAGCGGTAATCAAGCTCTTTTCCTTAATGAAAAGAACCTCAGTTTCCTTTGCTTAGCGATAATTTTTCCTGACGCCATTACCTTTTTATGACTTCATAAAAGAACATGTTGGTTCACTTAACCAATTTCAAGGGAACAGAAAAAAAGCAAACCTAGTAGCACGATAGTCCATGGGGGCCAAAGCCTACTGTGCCCATCTCAGTCTTCCTGACCAAGGACTCTGAGGTGCTAGGTAGATGTTGCGATTAGGTGGTCAGCCGAACGCGGAATCCCTAGGGTTTAGTTCCCAAGCACCTTGGTACTCATTTCATCAACCCACTGAAGGGATGAATGACTGATCAAGAAAACAGAATAATGTAATCTGAACCAAGTATGGAAAAAAGCAAATACTATACTCTCGGTTCCCTTAACACAACACGTGGTTTAACCGGTGTGAAAGCCCTGAAGACAGATTTTTTTTTTTTGTCAAGCATCCCTAGTTTCAGCACCCCTAAAGGTATTGGTTTCGTTCGGGAACTTGGGAGACTTTGTGACCACGACATATTTTACTTTTTCCAGTCACCACTAGCATAAACTGCGAATCTTTAGTCGTGACATTTCAGTTAACAGCCCAACGTCTAGCCGATCAGATACATTGGCAAAAAAAAAAAAAAAAGAAGAAGAAAAATTTGCATCTCTTGCCCTTTACCTGCCCAAGGCAGTCATAGTCACGGAAGATTTTAAATTTTACATAGTATGTTAAAACCCAAAGAAAAAGGAAATCATGTATATTTTTATTTTTTCCCTAAAAAAATCCTCTTTGGCAGCCAAAGATGGCAATCTGGGTGCTATTTCTCATTTGTGATTGTATACAGAATTTTCAAACTGCTTTATCTCCGGGTACGGTGTAAGGCGTTTCGTTCAGGTTTTTTTATTTGAAAGACAATCATTTTTGTTTCTTTATCGTTCTACATAGTTTCGGAGAAAAAATTAAACTTAGTTTAAAATTTTTTCGAGAATGCTAATTTTAACCGTTTTAATTTTTAAATTGTTCATCCGTTCCATTGAGTACTAAATTCACTAAAAAGGAGTTTTGAGTTTAGCAGGTTTAGAGAATATTGCAAAAACAGATTTTAGAGGACATTGCAAAGCAGGACAGGATTTGCTAAAAGGATCGGTTTCCGAGAACTCTACGTGTAAAGGCAGACTTGAAAATTCCACATTTTACTCAGAAGTATTTTTTCACTTTTTGTGAAAACAAGAAGGCACAACGTAAAATGTATCTCTTAGCACTACGTTAAAAGGTTTGAACATAGAAACTGTTAGGCCAATAAATTGGCTAAATATCACGCTCTTATTTGCATAAAAAATAAAGGGGCATTTTAGGATGAAGGGGAAACCAAAAATGAAAATAGTACTATTATACTGAATTGAAAATGTTTTCTGACGACTTGCTATAAAATAAAATTTTGAATTTCCGAGTCTATATTCGTCCTACTATATACGCCCTGTATACTATGCATAGAAGTCCTGGAAAACCCTCATTTTTTCAAATGCCTTTAAAACCTGATAAACTCAAAAGGCTCCCCTTCAGAGCATACAATACGGAATGATACTAATCAATAGTAAAAAAAAAAAAAAAATACAAATTTATAAAATCGGTGTTTTTGAAAAAAAATCAAAAATTAGTTTAATTTTATAAAAATATGCAAAAAAATTGAGAGCAGTATTTTCAAATTTGCATATTGTTAAAAAAATGATTTTTTTAAATAAAAAAGTCGTACCAAATATCATGTATCGTTCCGGGGATAAAGCAGTTTGAAAATTTTGTCAAAAATCGCAAATGAAAAATAGCGCCCAGGTTTTTGGCCCGCTTGATCTCGAACCAGATTTTTTTGGGGGAGGGAGGGGGAAAAGATATGCCTGCAACTCTTACTTTTAAAGCACGTTGAATTCAAAAACTTCGGAGACTGAAGATTATATTCAGTAAGACATACATAAAATACACCACCAGCTCAGTCATTTCCAGCCGAGGACTTCAGTTTCATGCTTATTAGCACTCATCAGCTCGGCATAGGAAAGTGACTGAGCTGGAGGTGGAAAACCTCTTAAGGAAGCCACGAGTGCTAATACAGAATTAGCACAGACCAGACAAGTGAACGAAGCAATGGTTCGGTTCAACTCGAAGATTGAAGGCAAGGCAGGTATATCAGTAAGTTACTGCCTATAGCCAGGGCTAAGGCATTAGCTACCAGTTTGTTTGGCACTCTTGGCTTCCTTAAGAGGTTTTCCACCTCCAGTTCAGTCACTTTCCTATGCCGTGCTGATGAGTGCTAGCAAGCACAAAAATGCCGTCCTCGGCTAGAATTGACTGAGCTGGCGGTGTATTTCATGTATTTCTGCCTTAGTCCTGGCTATAAGGCGATAACTTACTGAATATACCTGCCTTTCCTTCAATCTTCGAGTTGAACCGAACCATTGTTTCGGTCACTCGTCTGGTCTGCGCTAATTCTGTATTAGCTTTTAGTTTGTTTGGCTCTCTTGGCTTCCTTAAACGGTTTTCCACGTCCTGCTCAGTCACATTCCTATGCCGGGCTGATGAGTGCTAATAAGCACGAAACTGTAGTCCTCGGCTGGAATTGGCTGAGCTGGCGATGTATTTAATGCGTTACTGAAGGTTAGATTTTTCTTTTTCTTTCCCCCAATTGACATGGATTAAGCCATGCACATTTAAATATTTAATCCTTTAAATAACTTTGTTTCTTCATGCGTTTTAGGGACAAATTCTGAACGCATATTCAAAAGTACTTGTCTTTTATAGCAACTTTTATTTAATTCACTGACTGAAGTGTATTACATTATGTTGCTATCTGAAATTACATGTTTGGGATTCATTGATAAAATATTTATCTCACTCGGAAAAATGTTCTTGAGACTAAATTAAAGACAAATAATATAATGTTTTAATTAAGCTGTTGCAAGATTGATTCACAAAATCTTTTTGCTTGCAAAAACTGTTTTCTTGAAATAGAAAAGTACACAAAATTTTTATTTAGGAAGTCTAATTAAATTAATCTTACTTATACAGCGACGCATCAATAATAAAAATCTCAAAGAACGTACAGAAATAAAACATACAACTTAGGTATTCATGTTTCAAAACAATAATAGTAATCCGGAAAATAAAATAAATTTGTAACTTTGAAATAAATGTATTCTGCTTGTTTTATTTGTGACAATATTAACGCATGTGTAAAGCATTGTTCCCCGAAGAATTTATTCTAACAAAAGAAACTTTTTGTTAATCATTTGAAAGAAATGTATATATCTTTTCAAATACTTGGTTAATGTTATTCTTTGCTAAAATAAAGTAATTACGCAAAACGTATATGTCTTGTTTTCGACGGCACGAGGGCCGTTGAGGCAGTATGTTAGTTTTTGGAGCATTTTTCTACTTTTTACGGGTTTTGCTGAGTTTAAACTAAACATAGGTAATCTGTCTGCAGAGTTGCTAACAAGCGAAAATTTCTCTTTGCACTTTTATACGATTTCTTTTATACGTGATTTTCTTCTAGTTAATTTTAATTCTTACTTTTTTGAATGAGAGACCGCGAGAGAAAGGAAAAGAGAGAGAGAGAAAAGGAAAGAAAATAATAATTAGTTTCTTACAATAAAAAGAAACACTTCTCAAAATTTCTTTCAAAGTATAAAATTTTAAATGCAAAAGATTTACGCGTTTTTGTTCTTATTTCACACTGAATGTCAAAGTAAAAGTTTGAAAAATGTTTACTAAAATCCGTATATGTACTTTCATTTTTTAAACTACGGAACCTGATGACTCGTCATATGATTACAATAGGTTAAAAAAGAAATCGTTTTATAGACATCTATTGTAGTTAGATTAGAGAGAAAAAGACGATTTATTTGACACCGTGATGGTAAACATAACATCTTTAATCTTTATCGCTACTGACATCTAAGAAAAACTTTCAATATTTCTGAATTCACTTTATCTTGATAGTGCTCCTTCATAAATAAAGAGCATTTCATTTAAAAGTGCTATTTATCAAACTGTTCAGTTGCTAGACGCACCCTTTTAAAGATCCATTTCTGCCTCGTAGCAACCTAATACCGCCTCTTTACGACGATAAATTTCATGCTGAAATCTACCATGAAAGATGAAAAGATGAGTTATGGCTGAAAACTTGAAATGTCTACCGATTCTCGGAAACTTTTACGAATTTTGAGTGCTTAAGCACATCACATATCATGTGAATTGCCGAAAAAAACATGAAGTGTCAGTTAAAATTATGTTGTTAGATTTCTAAAAATTATACGGTCTTTGGAAAGGCAGCTAGTTAGTTTATCTTAGTTTCCGAAACTAAAGGGATAGAAAAAGTGAAAGGTGTTCCGTTTCTTTAAAAAAAATGTTTTTTTTTTTTTTTTTTTCATGGAATTAGACGTTTACTCGCCCCGTCCCCTCAGCGGAGACCAAATAAGCATGCTTGTACAATAAAGCTAACTTACAGTAGATGGAAAAAATGTAAACAAATGAAAAATGACAAATTTGTAATTTCTACTCTTTACCTGTCCACGGCAGCATGATAAAGAGTATCTTATAAACAATATTTCAAGTACGTAGGTGAACAGTTACGGTATGTTCAATAAACTAGGCATACATTTTAAAATAAATATTTTAGCTAGAAAAACGATGAAACATCATGGAAACTTCATTAAAAATGTTCTCTAAACAATAATAAAACTTAATAGAAGCATTTAGAATGATTAAAAAAAGATTATATAATATTTTAAACAATAAGAGAACAAAAACCTCCCCCTTTTTGTGACTAGAGTCCATTTTTGGAAAAATGTGCCATTCCCAATCTCCCTATCCTTATTTGAGAGTGTTGCCAAACCAAAAGAAAAGATTTTTGCATAGATAATTATAAGCAGAATGTAAAAAATGATATACAGAAAATTTCACGTAATTTTATCAATTAAATAATTAGCAACTATTCAAAGTTCATATCCTGTATACCGGATACCAGATCTAAAGGGGTTTGTAATTCATGTTATATGAAACATGAAGAAATCAAATCATTTAATGTAAAACACTTATAAATTGAAGTCATTTCCTTTATTTCCTATATCTTGCACAGTTTCTGACTTGTAATTTGGGACACCATTGCATGAATGATCTAAAGAACAATGCAAGAAATATTTTAGATGACTCGTTTTTAAAGCTTTTGTCGTATTTTTTATTGTTTCTTTAGGTTATATACACAGCATTTTTTGAAGATGCCTATGCATAAAAAATACATAAGTACTCATACTGGAAAGTACCGAGAGACATTCAAACGTATCATAACCTAAACTAATTTCGTAACTTTTAAATCTTTAACCCCCCAAAAAAAAGTTTCATTTTTTTTTCTTTTTCACCTTAAACCAAAGCAATATCTTCAACATTAGCTCAGATGTATCAGTTGCTTTAATATCGTTCATCATTTTCGTCAGTCAAAGCAAATACAATATTTTCAAGCGAATTACTGTATGATGCTAACCCAACTTCAGTTTCAAATAGACATATGAATAGTATCTAATGTTTCTTTTTCTAAATAGGTTTGGAGACATTTAACATTTTTCTTTCTAGTTTCTGATTTCGAACTTGCATTAAGCTAGCCACGATTTATTTGTTTCTTTTCTATTGAGCAGTAATAATATTTTGAACTTCTTTGTCTTCAAACCAACCGTTTTTGATTACCTGAGAGCGACCTCCGAAAAGGGAATTATTTTTAAAAAAATAAAAATGAAAATAATACTTGTAAAACTATGTCCATGCATTGGCCTCTGCGGAGAATGTTGCAACTAGTTGTGAAAAAGCTGATCTTTTGTGGTGTGAGCAAACACTGTGGTCTGAGAAGCTGCTACCTAAAGCAGGCTGTAAGTGTTTGCTTGTTTTACAGTTCCACATTTTCTTACAGAGCTACAATAAACAGATTACACCGCTGTTTTGCGTTGAAAATTGTACAATAAGTAATTGATTTTAGAATTGCTCAAAATTGGAGTAAGGGGCAATATTGAGAAAACTATACAATATATGTCGGAGTAAGTCTCTTGTTCTTCAGTAAAGGAAGACTTGTTGAAATGTCAAAGTGAAGATGTGAGAACGGTGCTGTGTGTGATTTTCATTTCGGAAGAACATTTTCAAATAAATAGGGGAGAAACAACGAGGGAGGGGTTAACAGGGGTCAACCTTTACGTCTGTACTGTATTCAGTGGGCTTAGTGTCAAAAATTCCTCAAATAAACGCATATAGATTGCGCTCAAAACAAAGAGAATATTACTTGCTTTAAATGCAAATAGTTGAGTCATGAAAATCAAAAAAAAGTTTTAGTGTGTTATTTCGTGGTACCCCATAATAAAATGCGTCCCTTGACAACGAACCAGTTCCCGATAATTATTATTAATATTATCTTTAAAAAATATAATTTATAGCTACGATTTTGGATTTAAGCTTTCAAAATTAAATGATTCTAAAACCAGAAACCTGAACTTTTTTTTAGGCGATGTATTATTATTTTCTCAAACATGTAAATTGTATGTGACAAAGAAATTTAAAATGATATACTTATGATATTTAGAATGACAATACTTTCGAAACTATCATTGTGTAATACTCAAAGAGATCAATATTCCCATACAAACATTGTTATTTCAATAAATAAGCAAATTCGTAATGAAGATTTTTTATATGAGTTTGAATGCTTCATCATTTTGTACCATTGATATATTTTTACTTCTAAAAATAATTCTTGGTACCTCCGGAATTTTTCTGGTTTTTATTCAGAAATATGAACATTTACTGTCATAAATTTTAAATTGGTAATTGCATTGGATAACAGGATATTAATAAGTACCAGCTGGTTGAAATGATATTAAATTCATATGTAACATGATCATAAAAGTCAATCATTTGTGATTTACTAAACCTTATGTATCTTAAACGATTAATTTTTATAAATAAAAACACTTGAGTGGAGTAAAAAAGTTCAAAATTTCAATACCGTTTTTGTAAGAAAAAAACATCCATAAGAATACAATAAAAAAATAATTAAATGTCATAATGGTAAATCAAAAGTGAAAAGAAAAACTTTTTAATTTGATTAAAAGTTATTTAAAATAATTTAATAGACTCGATTTGAAAACAAAAATAAACTGTCTAAAGTATCTCTGTCAAAATTTAAAAAATCCCAGTTTCAAAAGTCTTCAAATTCTTATTAACAAATTAACTTTTTATACATATAAACTCTCAGTCTAATGGCATATCAGAAATAAAAAAGATTAAAATTAAGTAATTCAAAATAATTCAGTTTAAAAATGTTAAATTTTGTAAGCATTAAACCGTTGAAATTATTTTGCTTTACAGGGCAAAAATGAATTGATTTTAGTTTCCTAAAAAAGGTCTTTTAAGAAGATTACTAGTCCTGTTAGACGTTTACCTTTTTAAAAACAGCTGTCATTTTTTTTTTAAACTTCATTTCGTTTGTTGCAGGATTATGTTTTAGTACTAAGTTATGTATACGCGTTAAGCTCAGAAAGAAGTACTAGATTCTTGTTTTTTTTTTCTCATCAAATAGTACAAGATCTTTTTCATCTCCCGAAAAGAAGCTGAATAAAAATATGTTTTACAACGTCAATATAAACTGGTGTAAGTAAGATAAACTGCTTGTCAAGAAACATTTTAAGCAGAAAATAAGAATGCTTTTTGAGGAGAACGCTTTCAACCAAGAACATTCTATGACGATTAAAGACATGACAGCAAAAGGAAACATTACAACTGTTGGATTTAGTTCCAGTTCAATTAGCCGCGGAAATGTCGAAGTTCGTCCAGGCAGTGTCAACCTTGATACTTTCTCCGATATAGTTATCATAAACAAAAGCTTAATAAAGTTCTGATAAGACAGTAAGCTTCTCAATTTTATGTCTGTCGCTTTCTAGTTAAGGGAGAATAAATGAAATCTAATGTTAGCGGAGGTTCTGCGTATTTTTAGTTTCTGCAAAGAAAAATTGCTATAAAGTTATTATTTTTTGTGCGTTTTGTTTTCAGAGCTTTGATCGACAAAGATAAAATGCAGAAAGTGTTGATTGGGTGGAATGAATAGAATGTTTCACCTTTCAAGCTATCTAAATTTTGAAGTGAACATGAAAATTGATAAGACATATCTCCGTTTTAAAATGGTTGCCTTAGCAATGAACAAGAAATATAATTTTCACGCTAGATGCTTTTATAATTTTATTTTTCAACTATATTACACCACAGACATTTATATACATTAGCGGATAACTATAGTTTGTTGGTCAAAATATTTAACACATTTGAAATTCTTAAAACAATGTGTATGTTTATAGAATATATTGCATTTCGTAAAATTAAAAACTGTGTAGGTATCATTTCACATAAACTTTAATACGAAACTCAGTGTAAAAAGCAAAATTCAAATATTTGCTACACAAATCATGTAATTCCGTACTTTTTCAAACATAAGTATGAAATTGCCTGTAATGAATAACTTTAATGACCAATTCTGCTGTGGGCAGGTGTAATTAGGCAGTAAGTGAAAATTTTTAATTTTCAGCATCTATTGTATATTAGCTTTACTGTACAAGCTGTCTTATTCGGTTTTGGCTGAGAAAAAAAAAAAAAAAAAAAAAAAAAAAAAAAAAAAAAAAAAAAAAAAAAACGTCTCCAACATTTCCCTGTTGTTAGTATTGAATCCAACTCACATTTCTTCTAATAACTCGAAAACTCATTTCTGCATATACCGCTGTCTACCTGCCCACGGCAGAATTCTAATGTTATTGTTCTTGACATCAATTAAATGTTAGTAGCAAAGTATGACTTATGTTTAGATTTGGAGCCGGTACTTACTGTGCTTTGTTAGTCGAAGGACTACAACTATTTTGAAATAATAGAAAATAAATTGAAATATTTCAGCTGTTAAGAAAAAAAATCGTCTGATTTTATTTTCTTAGTTTTTATGGAATTATGTTCAGTAAATTATTAAAATATTGCTTATTACAACGTTCTTTCTATAGTGTTTTAATTAAAAAAAATGATTTATTTTGGGTTTCAAACAAAGAAGAGAAACTTCCTTTCATTTAAAAAACATTTAGAAAGTTTCTGCTGGTTTCTGTTAAGCCACATGCTAAGTAATCTGCCAAAAATATGAAAAGATCTCACAAAAAAAAAAACACTTCACGCATAGTCGACGTTAATCGTAAATATACAAGCGAACCAATATTCTACTACGGACAAAACCGTGCGGGTACAGCAAGTATTTTCTACAAAAATTCAAAGTTTGATCATTTCCAAAAGTGTTGTGACACAACCAGAGGCACCCCAAACTTAAATTTTGGTCATACAGTTTAATTTTACCGAATGATAAAGTACGAGCATACGCGCATATCATACGTACGGTGACTCCCAAAAGTGCTCGTACACCTACAACTTTCAATGAAATAGGACCCTATCCATTGGTTAGAATTAAGATTTTGGAATAAGTATTTAACTATAAGATCTATGATCAATTTTCAACAAAACTACCTGAATTTTTTTTAAAACACATTAAAACTTAATTTTAAAAAAATCAAAAACTAAAAAGTGCCGGAAATTTCATCTCACAAAAGTCTACGAACACTTTAAAAAATGTCTTTATATTATTCAAGAATCTAACTTTTTATTAATTTTTTATTTAGTAGAATATCATGCAGTATCAACAACACCTTTTAAACGTCTGGAAATAGATTTCATTCTTTTTTTTTTTTTTTTTTTTTTGCGTAATTTCTGAGAAAGTGTTCAACCACACTTCGAGTCTTACTGTTTCTAGCTCACTTTTCGTTTCAAAATCATATTTTCGTAATCTAGCCTCCAGATATCTTTAAATATGTTACATTAAGTTTAAATCTGGAGATTGAAGGGGCATTTTCTAAAATTTAGGACAATTTTTGAGGCATTTGACGCAAACGTTGAAAACCACGTGCTTATCGTTATTTTGATTTAAAAAAAAAATGTTTCCAATAACCAAATTTTTTGCTAAGAGTTTAAAATTGGTTTTTAAAATATTTAAATGAACAGCATGCTTCATTATTTCATCAAAAAATTCCAAACTACCCAGTTCTTATGCTAATATACACCCTCACAAAAAAGCACCTTCACCGTCCTGATTAACTGATTCAACTAAGTTCTTAAGATTAAGTGCCTAATTTTTCTTCTATTGACAATTATACAACAAGTAAACAAAAAATATTAAATTCAATTTTATCTGTAAGTAAGACGCAATTCCAAGACGTTTTGAACTTATTTATCATTGATTTTGCGATGAAAAGTGTAAGCTTTTTGTTTTACGCACGGCCAAGAAAATTTGCGCCGGAAGTGGTCCCATTTAATCCAGCTAATCAGAGAACGTAGAGAACAATTTTAGATGAAAATTAAATGCAAAAATTTTCATTTAACTCCGCAGAAACTTTTACAGAACTCAAATGTGTATATTTCGTAATTTTTTTAACAAAATCTCCAATCACACTTTGTCAACTTGGCCGGTTGACTTTTCTTACCTTGTTTTTGGTCCGATTCTTTTCTTTAAAGCATTTTATCAAGCACTTTACCATAGAGTGGAATAAATTGACTAATTTAGAGACATTCGAAACTAATTTACCGCTACTGTGAGGAAAAAAAATCAAATTTTGAATAGTGTTTGTGGTTTTTATGAATGCTAGCCATTTTAAAGTAATAAGCAAAATATTAAGGAATAAAAAAAACCAAATGACTTTTTAGGGTCAACACAGTGCAAAAATAGTAAAAAAATGAAATATAATAATTTTAAGCATGAATTTATTCGAAAATATTTGAGTGTACGATGATTTTCGTGGCGTGCTATTTCTCTGTCTTTTCGTTTCTTGATCCATTTCAAAAAGAAGATCCGTCAATATTTTTGAAAAAACTACAGGGTTTTATTTAGAATTACATAGGAATGATGTGAAAAAATATTGGACTTCATATTCGAATTAAGTTTTGCGTTATTTCGGTTTTACTAAAAAATTTCAAAGTGTACGAACACTTTTGGGAGCCATTGTATATACGTAAAATCTAATGCGAAAGCCCATTCGGTAAAATTTGGAACAATTTAAGAATAAAAAAAGAGAAGAAAGGAATCTTTAACTTGCAATGTCGTCTCAAAATTTGCCGAATTGTCAGCAAAATTTGCCGCATAAGGATTGTTTCAGTGAGGTCATAGTGATCTCCCGTGATCTTCCATCCAAGCGCCTCAATGTGTAAATTTACTGCAGTGTATACATAAAATAAGAAGTAATGAAAACTAATACTCATACTGCAGAGAAAAATACATAACATTTACTCATTGCTTTAAAAGCTCGTTAATTTCTGAAATACTAAGTGTTTTGTTGTCAGTTGAAAAGTTGATTGACTTTGATCTCATTCTGTATTTTTTACGAACACTATTCATTTTGTCCCTATTACAAGTCTTTTAAATAACAATAGGTTTTCAAAAAACTACTGGAGCGAACTTTACTTTGACAGATGTACGTAATAAAATGATTCTTAGATTCGTTTTCTCAAAGAAATAATTTAGATTTATGCTCTCTTTCAAGAATTTATTTAGAAGTTAGTTCCGTATTTACAGCTAAAAGAATGCACTTCGAAGTCTCATCTGCAATTTCGGAGGGATTTTTTTTTTCATTAACTTATTTTCAATACGCCTGCTGATTTCCAGAAAAGTGTTGCACATAGTAAATCAAAATAAAATTAAGGAAGCAAATTAGATTTTATCAATAAAAACTGAAAAACAGGACAAAATAAATAAGTTCAAATGCTAAATAATGCTTTCCTAATTCAGGAGATAAGCCTCTCATTAGATGTACAATTAGTACTGATAATTTAAAGAAAGGTCGCGAATACAATCTGACGAAAAGATAATTATGTAGTGAAGAAAACTAAGAAACTTGGAAGAGTAACTGTTATTGAAAGAAATTTGTAAGATTTTATAAGTAAAAAACATTTTTATGTCATGAAGATTTTTAGTTAATTTAAAACATTGTTTTTTCAAAGTATAGAACTTTGTAAGCCGATTTTGTTTCCAGAATTCACAATTATTTCAAATTAAAAAGTAAACAATTCAAATTATTCTCTAAACCTTTTGGACAAAAAAAAGGGTTGTTTGTATTGAACTGATTAATATTGATTTGAATAGCGTTCAAACAACCGAACAAATATTTATATTTTAAAACGAAATTGTACTTTGAAGCTGAGAGCAAAATATTCATAAAGCGTATTTTAATCTTATTTCCTTTTTCGTGGCGGATTTAATTTCAAATTTAGTTGGCGAATGTGGGGGTAGTGTGAATGGTTAAGATTTTTTCCTTTTTAAGAACAATTACATGAGAAACTTGTTTAAAAATTACAGAACATAATGAAAGAACAATGTATCTTGTAATAAAACTGGCATTGAAATATTACAGTCGGAACCCGATTTAGCGAATTCATGAGGACCGAAACTTTTAAAAGGTTATATTGGGGTTATTCGTAGCATCGGAGTGTGAAAAAAACTTGCTAAGTGCAAGTTTTTTTTGTTTATCTAAAGTTTATCTAAAAGCCCCAATAAGCAACTGCACAAAAATATCCATAATTAGAAAGAGTACACTTTTATTCAGGATTCCGCGACTTTTTACTCACCAGTTGATTTGAAATTTTGTGGTTCTGAATAATTAAATGTATGACAATTTCCGTGATACTTGACTCGAAATAGTTCTCTGTTGCCTTTTGGAGGGAAGAAAATAAATACTGTGTCATTTACATCCTGCTGCATTGTTTGCAAAACTTCTTCTCAATGTAAAGCATTAGTCAAAGTAACAGTTTTATTGGGAGTTTCAGTATCGCTTTCTGCATAATAATCGCTATTCATTGGTTGCCCTCTTGCCTGTCAAAATTGCCGATTCTAAGAAAAGTCTTTTTCTGCTTCGGACGAGATGGGTATAGCATTTGGAAAACAATCCAATGTTTCCTAACTCAAATTAACAAAAAATTAAATTAATTTGAATTTAGACATCTTGAATTCAAATTATGTTTTTCGCAATCACGAGTGTGTGTATGTAGGCGTGTGTGTTTGTGTGTGGGGGGTATGTGTTTGTGTGTAGGGGGTATGTGTATGTGTGTGTAGGCATATGTGTTTGTGTGTGTGCAGGCATGAATGTGTGGGTAGTTGTGTGTATGTGTGTGTATGTTTTTGTGTGTGTGTATGTGTAGGTGTCGGTATGTATGCATGTGTGTATGTGTTTGTGTATGTGCGAGTATGTGTTTGTGTGTGTGTGTGTGCGTGTGTAGTTGTGTATAGATGCGCGTGTGTGTAGGACATGGATGCAACCTGGAGACGGCTTTCGCTATAGGTGCAGGCAGCATCGTGAGGACCCGGTCGACGGTGATGGTGCGGAGGGTAGCGGTGGGAAAATAAAATGATAGCACGCCAAAAAACAGTCAAGTAAGGACAATAAGCAATCGTGATTGCTCAAAAAGAAAAAGAATCGGCTGTAAAATTAATTTGTTAATTTGGAGTTTATTATTCGGTAAATAGGGGTTTTTGCTTTTATTTTAGTCGAAGAAAAAACAAAAAATCGCTAAATCACGAAATTCATTAACTACAGCTTCGTTAAATCGGGGTCCAACTGCATTTTTATTTTCCGCGGTAAATTTGAACCTTCAAGAAAAAGTGGGAAATCTCCACTTTTTTTCTGTGAGGGGAAAGAAAATAATAAATTACTTTTTTTTACATGAAATTTTCTATTTCATTCTTAAAAAACATTTTTGATCAAATGGATGAGTAAATAAAGGAATGGAAGAATAAAAGAATCGATAATGAAACAGTATACGAATAAAAAAAGTATATTAATTAATATACGAAAAGGAGGAAAAATGAGTAAATAAAATAGTTAAGAGTAAGAAAATAAGTGAATGAATAATTAAAGACACACAAGTAGATTATTAAATAAAGAAAAGTAAATGAATTAATCAATGATGAATAACTAAGTAATTAAATGATTATCTGAATAAGTAAACGAAATGAAATAGTTCACTTTGCCCAATCCACTTCGCCCCACGTGCACTCGACTAATTGTACAAAATATTTGAAATAAAAATAAACTTAATATTAGCTAAATAAATACTGCACCAAACAATAGTAGATCTGTATGATTAAAATGTCAATAACAATAACCTTATTTTTAAACGAGCTGACGTGTGCATCACATGACTTCCTTTTACTCCTATTTAAAGATAATAGTGCCTCGGAGTGAGCAAAGAAACACTTTAAATATTTTCACCAAGTTTGTTGCGAACCAAAGCAAAGAAAACGTTTTATACAGATAATTTTTGCAATATTGGACATTTTGATGTGATTCAAAGGTTAACTCTCTAAATATTGCCAATAATAGTCAAAAAAAAAAAAAAAAAAAAAAAAACCGCCAAATTTTTTTGCCAAGTTAGCGAAAAAACTTGCCGATTAAAAGCTTGGCAATATATGGCCAAGTGGCCAAGTGTTTGCCAAATTTTCACACCACTTGAGTTTGCATTGATATTAATATTGATTTCCCCCCAAGAAGGTGTGAAAGACTCCACAAAACTAGACCCCACTAGGAGTCTACGTACCAAATTTCAACTTTCTATGACATACCATTTTTGAATTATTGCGAGATACATACGCACATACACACATACAAACATATTGTTACAAATTTGTAAATAGTAATTATTTTCATGATTAATTTCTTTTGTAATCTGGCTAAATTTGGCGGTTATTCCATTATTTTTCATCTAAAATCATCTTAGTAACGTAACCTGTAAGTAGTTTCTTGTAATGTACATACAACCTCCTAACATTCGACTGAAGTGCACGGTCCCTCCGTTTCTGAATGATAACATTCGTGAATGAATAAAAATGAAAATATAAGAAATTGGTAGAAAGTTTTAGAATTTTGTCGAACTTTCCAAAGCAGTATAAAAGCCGTGTGGCATTTGGATGTGAGAGTTAGTTTTTTAACTGTCTGAGCGGTTAGCTCTGTTATTGTGTATTAGCCTTTGCGCTGTGTTTTGGCGTATTTGGGTGTAAATGCGTGTGTAATCGTTGAGTTTACAGTGTTAATTTATATTTACCTAATTGCTGTGGTTGATTTAGCAGTTGCTAACAATATTTCTTGTGCGTAGTTGTAAAAAAAAAAAAAAAAAAACTTCTGTGTTTTCTCAAGAACTGTTTCGTCATTTAAAGAAAGTTTGAAGTGGGCACAGAAAGTGTAACAATATGTACATACGCACATACATACATACATACAGACGTCACGAGAAAACTTGTTGTAATTAATTCGGGGATAGTCAAATTGGATACTTTGGGTGTTTATACGTTTTTAGCCATGTATCTCCGTGTGGTTGGGTTGAAAAATAAACTCAACATTCATTCGGTGGCAAGCAAAATGGAAATTAAGGTCTATCTTTGGGTGATTTTGTTTTTTCGAGAATACAATACTTCCTTTTTTGTAAAAGGATGTAAAAACAAGAACAGTTTTTGACTTACAGAAAAATATTACAATGAAGCATATATTTTTGAAAATTGTGTCATTATAGCCTAGATCTTTACAGATATTTTCTCCCTGAGTGGAATAGCCGACGTGTGTTCCTATATAGTTAAAATATCACCAGATAGGCGGCGCTAAAAACACAGCACCATTTCAGCTTTGCCCCACATTCTCTTACATATGTATTGCTTCAGTTTTTAAATGCAAAGAAATCGATTTATGCTTACTGAACAAATGTACAAAATCTATATTATTTCTTGTTCATATACATTTACATTTAGCGACATAAAAAAAGAACTAAAAATTAAATCTTTAAAGTAAATCGAAATTTTAAAGCAAATTAAATTACAAAATTATTGAAAAAGGTCTAACATGAAAATAATATTAATTTATAATACCCTTAAGTCTTTTAAAGTTTCTACAATTTGCAATTTTGTGCATATGCAAATTAATTCATTTAAAATTTGATTTATTGTATTAAGGATTGTTTAATACAAATCTATAGTACGAAGATAAGTTTTATGAACCAAATACATCCTACTACCCTATTATCTCAGTTTTCTCCGTAATTCAAAGTAACATATTTAAGTAAGATTTTTAAGACACTAGCATTTCTTTAATAGTGTCTGCAATATTCTCTCTTTACAATAAAATCTTTGGCTTTGGGAATCGCCATGTCGATTGCTTATTATTCCGGAAAAACTGGAACAACCTCTGGGGTAATCTGACTCCAGAAATTCAATTTCTTACTGGGAAGCAAAATACTCAGAGTTAATGAGAAAGAGTTGTTACGAGAAACTGAGTATTTTGCTTTACGTAAAATATGTTTTATATAAAGAAATGGATTATTTTTCTAAGAAGAAAAAACGCTTTAATGGAGAATACTTAAAAAATTTTATGCAGTTTAGAAATGTTGGGTAACGGGCTTATTTTTGATGAAAAGGACTAAAAAATGGAAGTAAAAGACAAGTATTTGCTAGTACAGTGACCACCGCTTATTCGAATGTCTTTTGTTTTAAACAGTCTTGAAATGTTCATAAGGCATTAATCTTTATAAGGCATTAATCTTTATAAATAAAATAAAGAATATATGTGTATGGATGTATATATGTGTGTGTGTTCCTTATACAAATCCACACTTTGACTGGGAGGTACTTGGGCACCCGAGAAGGAACGTGTGTGTGTTTTCGAACTCCAAAAAGAACAGAATCGTTCAAAATTAAATTTCAGGACCCGAAAACGGCGTTTTTCTATTACATGAGGATGAAAAATTGCTCGCAATAATTAGAATAAATTATCTTTAAAAACCTCTGATTTTTCTGCATCTGATAAAATTTGTTCCAATGTTCCAAGGTAGTTAGAACGTGAATTTAGCTGTTTTCAACTAATTTCATGATAAAATGTAGGTAAGCCTTTAATTAGAAATTCTTTGTTGATCACGGTCATTGTTGAACAATGCTTTTATTAAAATTTGTAGCGTAAAGAAATTCACTGAGAAGAAAGATTTGATACCATTTTTCTGAAATATGAACAAATAAAATTCTGTCTTCCGTTCGAGACTTTTCCTGTAATCGGGTGATTTAAAATTTTTTCTTTCTGGTTATTTTTCCGCAATATGTCGGGAAATTTTATAGATTATTTTGTTTGAGCCTGATTGTTAAACACGCTTCACTTGACATAACTTTTACTTTCGAGGTAGACCGTACAAAGCCGGGCGACGCAGCTATTTATACATAAATTTAGGATAACCTGATTTAATTTTTAGTCAGATAATATAACGTATCATTAAAAACATGATGTTCACTCAAAATGTTTTTTCTTTGATTATTTCAAGAATTTTATCGTATAACAGTGCTACAGAAAAGCAATTACACAAATTAATTTTTAATTTTTTTGCTTCGAAAAATGTGTCTGATAACAATGAGTAGTAATTAATTTTGATAGACATTCTTTATTCAATCTCATTAAATTATTTATAATTGTCGGAATTAACAGCTCGTTGCTTGAATGTTAAGACTACCGGTGACAATGTCTAGAGCGCAGAACCGTGCCTCTCTCCGATTTTGTTTAAATTTTCCCGAAAGCTGTCCCTAAAACCCTCAAAGTATAAAACCATGCCTCTCCCACTTTTCCTTAGAAAAAAATCCCTCTTTTTTCTAAAAGAAGGCAAAAAAAAAAAAAAAAAGAAAAAAAAAGAAAAACTGTACTGCTGCACGAAGTACCCTTTGGAAATAGTCACACACACTTGATTCATTTAAACGGCGTGTTTGATTCAAACACCCGGCAGTTTTTCAATGTTAAGCTTAGATTACGTTCTGTTTTTGATGATTTGATTCATCAAAGTGGCCGATTTGATTAACAACTGATAACTTCGGATATTAATATACTCTCTGACTATCGATTACATGGAAAGGCTAATATCCGGTTTATAGGCCGAAATGGACGTATCTATTACTTTATAGGGATGTTAATTGGTTTGCTAAACAGATGTGCACTTTTGCCTCTCTATTATTTAGCCTTAGTTTTGTAAAAATGACAATTTACTCTCAGCAAAAATTTTTAAATCTAAAGTATATTCGATTTATATTCTCACGGCAAAAATTAATTGATTTCTTTATTCACAACAAAATTTTAAGCTTACCATTTTGCTTTTAGGTTCCTGAACGAAATGAAAATATTTTCTTTTCTTTTTGTTGTTTCCATGGTAACTATTTTTGTTTTCCATTACTGTATTTTAGAAAATGTAATAAATGAATAAGACACTAGTGACATTATAAAACGCGTGCATCAAAATCCGTGCATCATCGTTATTTTCCCTTCTCCCCTGCTACATTCATTCAGATGGATTCGTCTTTACTTGGCAGATTGCCACATTGCATACAATCCGCGGTCAAACAGTAATTGCAAAGAGTTTTGAAAAGAAAACGAAAACGAATAAGAGAAACTTGATCATATTTAGTGAAATTAATTGCAAATTTTAAACCGAAGGGTTAATGAAAAGAAAAGGCTAACACAAACCTGTCCTTATCAAGGGAAAACCGTTGAAAATGATATTAAAATTGGAAAAGGATCGTCTTTCGAAGTGAAACCATACATAGCTATAAACTAATAAAAAATAAATAAAAAAAATAAAAAAAAAGTACCCAAATCAGGCAAGTAAGTAAGAGTCCAAATTATTAAAAGACTTCGAGCAATTAGAGGAGGTGTATTTCACATTAGTAACAGTACCGTCGACCAGTGTGAATTCACATAGAGTATTTGTGCACTTAAATGGGTTTCAGGCTTAGTGACAATTTAATAAATGTATTTTATTTCTTACTACTATTGATGTTTTATTATAACAGCTGTTCCTTCATTTTACATCTGTTAACAATAAATTTTCATAATTAATGCGTTTTTTGCATAAAATTATGAGATATCGCAAAAAAAAAAGTTTTTGATCATTGTTTTGAGAAACTTAGAACACCGGTATTAAATCACGTTTTGAAAATACCGAACACCGGTATTCCATTTTAGGTCCGGTATTGCAATCCCCAGATATGTCAGATCTATCGCAATTGTGGGAGAAGCGCATTTTGACTTCTGCTTTTCGGATTGTATTTATATAATTTATGGTATTATTTCGCCGAACCAAATTTTTAATGCAATACTATCATACAATAATGAATAATTTCTGGAAAAACAACCTCAAATGTACTAACTAGTTATCATTCTCCCCTACATATGCAGAGATGTTTGTAAACTATAGTATTAGATTGTATTTAAAGTTTAAAAGTAAAAAAAAAAGGGATTTTGAATTTGTTTTAACACAAAATCAAATCGTTGGCATTTAAAAATCAAATCAACATTTTTTTGAGACATTTTACTTCTCAGCTACAAAGTCTTATTTGAAATAAAATGTGCCACCGTTTTTCATGAAAACAAGTATCAAACGCGACATTTAATCTAAGTGATTATGATTGTTGTTCTTGTAAAATCAATTCGTTAAGTGATTTCATTTCATTAAAAAATTATCGTATAATTAACGGCACTGTATAATTCTCCAAAAATTAAAAAAAAAAAAAAAAAACTGTACAGGCGTCCCTCGTAGAACACTGTTAATTCGTTTCGTGTAGTATCGAAACCGTGTTATACGAGACTTTTTTTATAAATGGTTTTTTAAATCATTTTTTTAACCTAATTAGTCATGTACATATCATAAATCATATCAATGTGTACCGTTTTATATCAAAACCATGTTCCGTGTTGTATCGAAACCGTGTTATACGAGACCTCAAAATAATGTGAATCAAGGAATTTGTACCGTGTTATATCGAAACCAAGTCATAAGGTGCAAATTTTATAATAGCTGAAATTTCGGTTCCATGGAACATACAAACGAAAACTGGCAACCAGAACAAACAAAGACCAACTGATTTAAAATAAGAGTTGTTATAAGCAATAAAACTTAATTACTTTACATACCTCAAATTAAAACTGTTGTGCACAACAAGAAAAACTTTATCAGCTTTTCTTTCTTTACTAATCACTAAACGCATTCTATAAGAAAAAAAAATCTGAGCTTTTCTGAAGCAATCATAACAATTCGTCTGAGCAACAATAACAAAACAAAATTGAAAATTAAAATAAATAGAATCATTATATTTATTTTGTTTCATATTTTGTTTCGACTGCATTTTTTATTTATCGTTTGCCAAATTTAGCTTGTGTTTAATCCTAATGTTCTTTTCTCACAATGCATTAGAAACAAAATAATATTTACCTTTTTGCCTTTGGAACGCTGATGAGAAAAGATCAAGTCTCTACTTAAAAGTTAGAAGTTAGCCACTACACGGAAAAACCAAACTTTTGAGCCGAAGACGAACAATTTTGCGTAAAAGTTTCTTAAAACAAAGTAAAAACTCACTACAGTTGTTATCATACATTTTTTTACAGTGTATTGAACAAAAATTAAATTCCTTCTTTTAAAATTCATGTTACATCAAAACCGTGTAGTTATGAATTAAAGTTTTGCATCGTGTAATATCGAAACCGTGTTATAATAATCGCAAATTCGGTACCGTGTAATATCGAAACCCTGTTGTAGAAGTACCGTGTTACACGAGAGCCGCCGGTATTTGTATGTTACAGTAAATACGGTAGATGGATTGGTGACAAAACTTTAGTATGAAAACATACAACTCAAAGCCAAAAAAAAGTGCACCTAAACCTGTTCTTGTGTGGTGGATAGGGACTGCATAAAAAAAGTCTCACGTAGAAAACAACCCAAAAAACTTACAAAATGCCATGGAATTGCTTTTTAAAGGAAGTCAAAATAAACGAAGTGATAATAATTTTGCCGAATCGTCAGGCAAAAGTTGCCGAAAAAGAAATTTTTGGGAAGTCACAGTGACTTTCCATCGGGTTGCCCCTGAGGTCTCTTGAAGATACTACCTCGCACTCGTTTTATAAATAATTTCTTCAATTGAGTCCCAGTCTGAAATGTTCATGTACTAAAAAAAAATATAGCACAGAAAAAGACAGCATAAAAACAAGTTTGAGTGTATACCAAAGTTAAAAAAAAGTTACAACAAGCTTTAAATTAAAATTATTAATGCTTACAAAAAAATTCAGCCCATTCTGAAAACTTTTATTCCAGCGTAACATTTAATACGAAGTTAGTCATTTTATTTTCAAACATTAATTAGTGCTGATTTACAAGTAATTCAGCAACTAATATAATGGGACCTCCGTGGATCTGTGGTAGAAGCTTCGCGGTGTTTAATGGCTATGGACCCGCCAACAATAACTAATATACGAGTAATACAGCTTCACTATGCTCACTATTTTTAGGTTTTTAAATCATCGTTATCATTATCAGTGATCCGACAGCAAAGGGTTGGCCACGGCCTTCTGCAGAAGTAGTCTCTAACGTCCGATATTGGCAGCTCTTCGAATTCTCATTTAGGTTTAGGAATCATTAAAAATTTTGTAGGTATGTTTCATCTTACTGTCACCTAAATAAGTAATTCTCTTACGTGGCGGGAGAAAAGCGGTGCATTTATTAGCGTCAGAGGCCATCGGCTATGAATTTTCCTTCACTTTTAATTAACAATAAGAACACCTTATCACACTGTCGTTTTAATATTAAAAATATGCTAAGATTCTTAAGCAATGTGATAATAAAAATAACCAGTTGATTCTTATAATTTTCTCATAAATATATGTTCATTTATTTCATTAATTAGCTGCATAAAAAATTCATCCATAAAAAATTAAATAAGCACGGTATGTTTATAAGGTATTTTGTGTTGCCCGATATTAATTTGAAAAAGTCAGTAGCATTTTTTTAATGGTTGAAACATTCAATGAAAAGATTAATTAAATCAACCACTTACGTGGAATTAAACTTCTTCATGCCTAGTTGCTTTTGCTTTCACGAGGAATCAGCTTCAGGCTGTAAATAAGCAACTGAGGAAACATTCTTTTTGGAATGCATCGCTTTTTTTTTTTTTGGTGGAGAGAAAAGAAATCAAAATTATATTTTTTTGTCTTCGGATGTTCAGATTAACTTAATGTCGATTAAAAATATGAATAAAATGGAATAAAAGGTACACACATAAAAAAAGATTATTTATGCAATAAATAATAATTAATATTATAATGCTGAAAAAATAACTAGTCGTCCAAGTTTATGTATAGATACAATGCTTTGAAGCAAAAAACTGAAAGATGTTTTTCGTTTTGGTACAATAATGTTTCTACTTTTATTTGATTTTTTTTATCAGCATTAGTAACATATGTCCTGCATCAATAACATATGATACCATAAAAACATACTTAGGGATCTTTATAGTGTTCGTGTCTCCTAAAGTATAAATGAAGATTTAAAAAAAAATCAATTAAAACGCATAGAAGCGGTTTTAAAACTAAAAAAAATGATATTCCTAAAAAAAAAAAATTGGAAACTGTTTATCAACCTGTATTTTTTCTTACTTTTAGCCAATTTCATACTTCGAATTTGGCTCGAAAATATGCAATAAGGGGCTGTCCAGAAATGATGACACACTTGTTTCCCTTCTCCCGCTTTGTCATAAACTGTCGCAATTTCACGAATCTCCTCTCCCCTCAAAGCATGACGGCATTTGTACACTACCCTTATGAGGAAATCGCATCCTCACTCTGGCATGCTGTTTTTCTGCAGCATATTGATACAAAAAATGTGTGATGTCACACTTCACGTTTCCCCCCTCCTCTTTTGACTGTCAGAATGTCAGAAACGTCTCCTTCCCCTCGAAGTGCTACATCATTTGTAGCCGACCCCTTAGCTAATATGAATGGGGGAAAATTATACATTTTTACTATTCATTAAAAATAAAAGCATTAAAAAAATCAGATCTTATACTTCAAAAAACTATCGTTATATTTTTTTTAAAAAATATTCTCTGCTAGTAATTATTACAGCGCGTTATGTGAACATTCATTGGGCAGAAAATTTAGGCGTAAATTTTAAAATTACTTGTATCTACACATGACACTCTTTAAAACATTTTCTTTTATTCATTATGAGAAAAAGAAAAATAAAACACTAGAATAAATTAGAAACTAAGAATTATTAAAAGTTATATTGGAGATATACTCCGTTAGAATCCTTCCGCTTTATTATCTTACATCACAGATCACTGCAGATAAATTCTTTGCTTTTAAATTTGGAGTAAATTACTTGCAAACAGAGCAAGCTAATGATAATTATTTAAGATTTTATCTTTCCTCTTTGTTAGCGTAAAGTAAAAGTGCCGTTAAATTGATAGCTGTTGATATCCTTTAATTTGTTTTAGTGCTCATTTATCACAAATAACCATTACTATTATTATTGCAGTTTTCTACTTGTCAAGAAAACATACTGAATTGTAATTTTCGTTCTGTTTTAGTACACGTTTTGTGCAAACTATGTAAAAAATATTGTCATGTAAATTTACTTGCATAAGTACATGTTCTGAGTTAATTATTTATAATTTAACTACAAACTATTTTAACTCACAATATGTTTTGACGTAGTACAGAGAAACCTGTCTGCAACGATACAGTTGGGATTGCAAAAAATATTGTTATAGAGAGGTTATAGTTATAGACATTTTGATTATTTATATTGACATTTTGCTGTGATAAAGGAAAATATCGTTATAGACTGGTTTATTGTTATAGACAGTGTTGTTATACACAGGTTTAACTATATACTACTAAATTGTACACATTTTCGTAAGATCAATTTTCCTTCTCATAGTTTTTTAAATAATTTATTCGTTTTCATTGTTAGCATTGTGTAAAACATTATTGTTTTAAAACATTTTTGAATAAAACATGTACTTCAACATTATGAAGAGTTTAAAATATATTTATTGACTATAATTACCAATAAAAAATGGGGTAATATTATATTTACAACGAAACCGCATTGCGCAGATGAAATCAATCAAACCTGTCAGCGGATCTCATAATTTCTTCTGGCAGCTTATTGAATTCCTTGGATGTCAACATTCAATACTAAACCCATGGCAATAAATTTCCGATTTCCAAATAATGACAGCAATGACAAGTTGTTTCACCACCAATAAAAATAGAAGATAAAAATAAGAAACTGGAAGAGGAATAAGATTTCAAACTCGGTCATAATGTTGAAGTCAGAATTTTTATCAATATCTTTATTTTGCTTTAAGATAAGTTTTTATAAGTCCCAGTCCAATGTACGAATGTGTTCTTAAGATATTAATATATTCTTGAGATATTCTTTCAGATAAAATTACCTTAATTAAGTTAGATGAAAAAAAAATATGTAACATCCAACGAAATTATTTTTCTGTTTCTGTTGTCATAATTCAAGCATGATTAGACGAAAATACAAATATATTTAGGTTGACAAATTTTAATATTTAGTCAAATTTTTTTGACTTTTCCTAGGCACAATTACAATTTTTAGTTAGTGTATAATATTACTTAAAAGTAATTTTGATGTTACTATTTCCAATGTTAGAGGCAAATAAAAGTCAAACATTTAAATAAACTTCCATTAAATACATCCTCTTGAAATATGTTTGATTTCAATGCCAAAACTTTTAATTTTGATTTTTTTTAAATTTAACTTGCAACCGAGTCTTGAAAACTATTTAACTGGTTACTGACCAAATTATATTTTCACAGTGGCAGCTCTTTTATGCCAACATCCATAGCTATAAATTCACTTTAAACTTTTATATGTTTGATAGTCAATTTGTAGATCGATTAATATTTGATGCTAAGCTGTAAAAATAAAATATATAATTAAGTTTGAATCAGACACTGTTTTCTATCGAAATTGCAAAGATGTTAAATTACGTAACAATTATTTCTATTTTTTTTTCTTTCCTTTCTTTTTTTGTTTTTTAAGTGCTATTGGCCTTTATTCATAAGATTCAAACTGCTGAATGGGCAAAAACGTTTCCGACAGGAACTACTTCAAATGTCGAATGGGAAAACATTTAAATTCCTACTTTGAAACGAAATTTTCTAATATTTGTTCAGTCCAATACTTGACCGGCCACGCTTAAAAGTATCCCGCTTTCACCATACCTTTTCGATACAGATGAATGCATATTCCTTTTCCTATGCAGCAACAGAAAACCTAATTTCATGAAAATAATTCGATATTAATCATACGCTAGCAATGTTCAATGCTTAATTTAAAATTACCTTCCAACTCAAAAATGCAGAAACTGGTTCAAAAAACAAAACGATACAGAAATTATTTTGTTTTAAATCATACAGCCTTGTGAAATTTTCAGTGAAATGCAGATTAATAGCATGAGTGCTAAAATTAATTCAATACCTAATTTTAAATATATATTTAATTATAAGGAATGGGCTATCTTGCCGGTCTATACCGTAAGAAAATTTTTATACTATATTCTTTGTGTCAGAAAAAAAAGGAGTAAAATAATCCTATGTGAACAACCATTTGGTGCTTGAGCTTATTTCGTCGAATAGGCACAATTTTTTGGGACAAGATAAGCTCTTGCTTTTCATCAATAAATAAAAGGAAAAAAAGGTGTCCTCTCTGTAATACACCTATATCTTCTCATTTCAGTATCTTTTTTTCCACGCTATCTTTTCATCTTTTGTCCATGTCATAATATTCCAACACCTTCTGGCATTTCTTGTATGTTACTATCAAGAAGATAAACTAGGTGCAATGGATAATGAGATAAACGAGAGAATCCTTTTCATCTCTATTTTACTTTTTGCAAAATAAAGATCAAAATGGTTTTCTGGTGGAAAAGCTGAGATATGTTAATTTACGGAGTTATTCTCATTTTTGTCTGATAAAGTTTTTGTGATGTCTTTACCACCTGCAATATTATCTACTCTGTTGAGAAGATGAGAATTACCATAAAATTTCACATAGGGTGATACATCCCTCAAGTCACACTTCTCTCAAATGCTGCCAACTTAAACATCTTTTTTTTAAAATCAAGGTAACAAAAGATGTTTCTGTGTATTAAAATGGGAGAAGACTTACATACATTTAAACTATTGTGTTTAATTTCTCGAGTAAGAAAAAGCTTTGAGTTGGAAAAAAAGGGATAGAAGAAATGCAGTTTTTATTTATTTTTTTTTTATTTAATACAATTTAAAAACTCTTCGTGTTCCACACAGTATGCCACGAGGCTTACAAGAGTAAGTATAAAAAACATAAAAAGTTGAAACTTTAAAAGTTTAGACTGTTAACAAAAACAGATAAGATGACAAAAGTCTCGGATCTTTTTACAAGATCCGAGAAAACAGGCGGCCAGCATAAGGAAAAATTTGCCAAACCTTTTCTGAAGACAGTCCTAGGGCCATCTTGTAAACTGCAGTGCAGAAGAACTTGTTCAGCGCTCTGCTCGCCAACTCCACAGTCACAAAGCAAATTTGGCGAAATGCCAAATCTAAACAAGTAACTTTAAAAATGTCCATGGCCAGTGAGAAATTGAGACAGTTTAAAATTTGTAGAAAAATAGCTGCACTGCTGACGATGAAAAACAGTAGGAAAAAACCTCCTCGTCCACCGTGCATTTGAGGAGGCAAGATACTTCGTGTTCCAGTCTGCGATAGTTTTCTCCTTTGCCAAAAACTTACAGTGAGACCCAGGAATATCCATGTTAAAGTCAACACCGCGCCTTTTCGCTTGCTTAACAAGTTGGTCTGCCCTTTCGTTGCCGAAATTTCCACTATGACCTCGAATATAGGTGAAATGAACATCAGCAACATTTTCAAGCGCACTAAGAATAGAATGAACTTTCACCACAAGTCTTTCGGTGAAATGCAGTTTTCACTCAGGGTCTTTAGAAGAGGAGACTAGGGTTGGACCATCTCCCGAAACAGGTTGTGGGGGAATGAAATTGGTGACGTAGCTCTGGAAGCACTCGCGGAGCACTTTAAGACGATTTCAATAGGAAATGGCATTGCTTCGCTCCTATTTTTGACATAAAAGCATAATTTGGAAAAAAATAAAAAAAATAAGTCTTCGTGTCTTAATTTACCTTTTTTGATACTAGTGTCTCACCCATATTTTACGAGAATTATTTTGAATTCGAATAAAATGGAAAAACAAAACTTGATCATGAGTGATTTCAAACGATAATTATTATGAAACTAAACCAAGTTTGACTACAACTTAAAATAATTTTATTAGAAGAAAATGGTAATATATTTGAGTCATTAAATTCGTAAACTACTACAAAAAATCTTTTCCTGATTTGAAAGAGAAATTACTGTTATTCATTTACTTTAAAGTTTATCTTCAAAAAATTGTAGAAGAGAGGAAGAATCATGATTAATATTAATAATATAATAAATTAATATTAATTCTAAGAAGTAAAAAACGAATTTTTCAATGAATAATGATTGAATTTAATAATATATAGCAACTATATTAGTTCAAAATAGTTATATATTTACATTTATAAAATATATACAACAACATAGAGGGAAAAATACAAATACTCAGAAACTGATTACCACATGGTAATACTTCATTTATACGTCTTTTATGAAAAAAATTAAATATCTCATGAAGCATTTTTAAAGCAATTACTGTTATTACAAGCAGATATTTCCCAAGTACTGTTACTCGTGTATAATGGAAAGATTTTGTAACTACTATGTTGATTCAAAATGCAAATAGCTGTGTACATAAATGACTACAATAAATACATATATTAAAATATTATTTTAGCAGAATATTAAAATAACTATAGAGGAATAAGTACGGAATATCAGAAGCTGGTTGATACATAACGTTTCTTTAATAACCCCCCCAAAAAATTATCCGATGAAATATTTTTAAGACCAAACCTTTACTTTAAACTGATATTTCCAAGAACTATTGGCTGTGACTTTTCAAATGGATACCACTGATGAACATTCAAAGTATGATCAACTATGTAATTACTGATGTTTATGATTCAAATAAATGAAATAAGCTGTAATAAATACATATACTGAAACAATTGCATTTGTAGAATATATGCGCAACTCTAGATGGAAAAATATGCGTTATACGAAACTGAACATCAAAGATATGCACCGCCAACCCTTTCATGTTTTCGACTTGATGCTCAATTGAAGAAATTTCGAACTTATGTTAAGCAATTTTTGTTAAATATTTTGCTTCTTGTGTACAGGTAAGTATGTTTCATAAGAAGATTTTAAACTCGAAAAAAAAATAAAGAATAACCACTCAGGTACTCAACTATAAAACGGAAATAATTATGAAGCGATACGAATTAATACGAATTGAAATTAAAAGATGCACAAGTCATCAAATATATGCATATCTTTTATTAATCTCCAATTAATTTACATTCTTAAATAATTTCATTCAATAAACATCACTGATTATGAAATAACAAAAAAATGCATATCATTTTGAATTCATAGGTATTTTTTAAAAAACCACTCTGAAATTCATAACTATTCATGGGCGAACAGGATTCCCCAAGATAGAACCAACCTTGACTCCCAAAGGTTTCAAAAAAAAAAAAAAACCCTCGAAAGCCCACAGGTTTAAGGGGGGGGACACCCCTAAAGCGCACAGGTTTTAGTCCGTAAAAAATTAAGTAAAATAAAATAAATAAACCGAAGGTACACAGGTTCAAGGGATGAAAGAAAAACTGAGCTTAGGTTTGAGGAAGCAAGAAAAAAAAAAAGAAAAAGAAGAGGCTCAGGATTGAAGGGGTGCAAAAAAAAAAAAAAAAAAAAAAAGAATGAATGAATGGAAAAAAAAACGAAGTCACACAAATTTGAGGGTGCAAAAAAGAAAATAATAATAACGAAGGTGCATTGAGGGCTTATCGGCCGGCGGGCCCGTCCACCCCTATCACTGTCTGACCCCTTTTTTTCCAATTATACCAAAACCTATGTTGCAGCTGCTCTTAATTTTAGTCATTAGTTATTTTATTTTTGCTTCTGTGTTTTAAATTCATTATAAACTACACCCCCCCCTCACCGTAAACGAAGTTACGCCCTGTGAACTGCGGCGTAGGCTCTGTATATGAAAGAGTGTAAAGATTTTTTGGAATCACTGTATGATTATCTGCCGATGGTAGATGTTTCTCTAGTACTTAATATGCCTCGTCCAAAAACGCAGAGCGTCATACGAACGAGTAACGGAGTTCGAATGGGACCGCATGATCTGCATGTGTGAGGGTGAACTTACGTATAGAAAAGTCAGTGCCCGCACGCGGCGTAATGTCAAAACTGTGATACTTATTTGTAAAAGAAGGACAGTGGATGATGAAATTAACCAAAGGACTTGCGCCAGCTAACGCAACGAACGACGCCATGAGATTATCGACACCTCATCCGTCTAGCGGTGATGGATTGTATAGCGTCCTCTCGTACGCTAGAATAACGTTGAAATATGGTTACAGGTGTCACACTTGCTGCATTCACAGTTCGTCGACGTCTGCTGCGCCAGGGCCTGCATGCAAGGATTCCCATATGCAGGATTCTTTTTACCCTCAACCATCGTCACTTCCAGACTCAATGGGCCCACCATCACACCCAATATCGTCCGAACTAGCAAGAGGTCATCTTCTCGGATGCGTCCAGATTCAATCTGCACTATAACTATGGAAGTGTAAGCGTCAGACGTTACACATGGGAACGTCACCTCTCAGATGTGTAATCCGACGTAATACCGGCACAACACCAGGAGTCATGGTCTGGAGCGCAATTGAATATCAAGGGCGGTCCCATCTAGTCCGAACTACGGGTAACCTCAACATTTCAGGGACGCTGTGACGCTGGAGGTACTACCTTTTCTTCAGAGTATTCCTGTTGCAGTGTTTCAGCAGGACAGTGCACATTCACATGTCGCACATAACGTACAAGTGTTCTTACGCTACTTCCTTGGTCTGTCTATCCGGATATGATGCTCATCAAGCTAGTTTCGGATTGCGTTCGTCGGAGTCTCACCCATGTGTCTCGTCCGGCAGTTGGTACGGATGAACTTTAGCTTCAGATTGAAGCCATATGGGATGCTGTTCCCAATCGTGACATTCTGCACCTCTATGATTCGATACCAAAATGTGTACAGGCTCTTATAGCTGCGCGGGGTCGCTACATTCAGTATTAATTAACGCCTGTTACTTTCATTTCACTGATCTGTAATTTTGATCGTTTATTTGTAGCACTATGCATAATATGTGCAAAAAATTTCATTGTTTTCCAATGAACCCTTCATATTCTTGCAATTTTGACAAACATGAGTGTATTTCATTTAAAGTAATGCTTTAAAATATAAATGAACAATTTTTTTTCTGCTTAACAAATTTCATTCTCATGTGTGATTTCTCAAGCAAAAATTTTGTCATTACCCTTTAAAATTATTCCTTTTTAATGAAATATATGAATCGTTACGTGCGGGACAAAAGGGTTGACATTTTCGTTGAATTGCTCTATTGTTTTTTTTTTTTTTTTTAATTTTAAAAAGACGTCATGAGAGCTGATTTGTACTTATAAAAACAAATAAAATATTTTTTTATAAATTCCGACATAAATTATAGTTGCCACTCTTGTCACGTAGGATCTTTATCTGTATCTTCTTTACAAAAGCTGAAAATCTGGATCTCTATCTGGATGCCTGGATCTCTGTGAAGCGCAATGCGTCTAGACCGTTCGGCCGATTTTCATGAAATTTTGCACAAAATTAGTTCGTAGCATGGCACCGTAGCAAGTGTGCACCTTGAAGCTATTTTCAAAAATTCGATTTAGTTATTTTTCTATGATTTTATTTTGGATTTAATTCCTCTGCACTGAGCGAATTATCACAACATGAACGAGAAAATTAACATAGCAAATTGGAGAGAAATTCATCGTCTATTATTTGTAAGTATGGCGAACCAAATGACCTTTTCATTTTCCACTACATGCAAAGCCGTGCGGGGACCGCTAGTTACTAATAAAGCTGAAATCCTGGATCTATGTAACACTCATAGTGCCTATATCGTTCGGCCGGTTTTCATGAAATTCGGCACGAAATTAATTTGTAGCACGGGGGTTCGGAACGATTTTTCAAAAATTCGATTTTGTTCTTTTTTTTTCCAATTTTAAGAAAATTTTACCGAGAAAACTATCACAACATGGACGAGTAAATTACCATAACGTGGGAGAGCAAACTAACATAGCAAATTGGCAAGAAATTCATCATCCATTTTTTGTAAATATACCGGCGAACCAAATGACCTTTTAATTTTTTTACTACGAGCAAAGCCGTGTGGGTACCACTGGTAGAAAATAAAGAAAGTTATTCACTTTACAAAACGTATGATAAAATATGTGTGAATCACACAAAGAAACGAATATTATCACCATATTAGAGGCGTAACATTTTCCTCTCATTTTGAAACATTAAATTATGAACCGAAAAAGAACAATTTTCAAATAATAATCTGACATTATTACCCGACTATTTTTCCAGCTAGTGATATGGTTAACCTCAAGTGTAAAAAAGTACAATGCTTCTAATTTTATTCAAATAAAAAATAACTTTCAGCACGATGCATTTTTTGAAATTTATTAAACAAGAGGCATCAAACGCAAGATTTAAACAAATGAAATATTACTAAATTCTCCTCTCCCGCAGGCTTTAATTACTTTTGCTTGGGAAATTTAATTTTAAAAGGAGCTTTTTAAAGAAAAATGGGTTCATACTTCATTTCTGCGTTTCATCCTAAAACGTAGTTGTATCATTTTGTTAAGCTTTCTTCAGGATGTTTTACAACAGCATTTTGGAAAGACTAAAACATTTTATTTATTTGTTTTTGAATGATTGACTGAGAGAGAGAGTATTATGTCCTAAAACTATCGTTTGAAGGTTTTCTGAACCTTTGAATAAAAGTATAAAAACATGTTTCAAAAATAGATGGTTTAGTTATTAAATGAAAATAAATATTCAAGTGTGGACAAAAAAAAAAAAAAAAAAAAAAAAAAAAAAAAAAAAAAAAGAACAAGAAGTTCCAAAGAGAACGAAATGAGCTAACAGGGGAAAGTCATGTCTTAGAGAACTAAGTGAATTTCCCCTGTAATGTAATCGACTGTCTAGTACCTAATCAATATTACCTAAATTAGCTAAGACTGATAATTATGTCAACCATACTTTTATAAAATTGTATGCTGATTTCTATAAAAAATATTCCTCGCTCGTCTGATCAAATAGATATGTAAAAAAAAGTAAACGAAAAATGAAAGTAGTAGCACATTTACACAATGCAGCTAATATATATTTTTTCCATAAAAAATCTTTAACAGTTTTCAAAAAGAAAAATACTAATTTAAAATAAAAGCTCATCTAAAAAACAGAACAAAACATTCAGCAATGGGATCCAACTCATAGTGTTTCCTGTTTCTACCAATGGAATGGAATAGAAAAGAAATTCCCAAACCGTCACATTATGACGTTTAATTTTAAGATTAAGTAATACGAGGCATATTCATTAAAAGAGAAATGGTAATTAGGCTGCGGTAAAATAGATGTCATGGTTTATATGGTTAATCCTACCCGTACAGTTATCATAATCAATATATTTACAGTTATTTTTTTATCAATCTTCAATCGTGGGACTTAATAATCTCGTAATTTTGTATTTAGATGAAGTTTTTCTATTAAGTTCATCTACATAGCTGTTTTTCTTAAAAAAAAAAAAAAAAAAAAAACGTGATTTTGCTCGCGAAAAAACGTTTTTTTTTTAAATGTAAAATCTTCTTGAGTTAAGCCTTGAATGAACGTAAACGATTTTAACCATGACGACGAAAAAAAATTAAATATTTTGGAAAATAAATATTTTTTTCCCTTTAGTTCCCGTAGCCAAAAATAGAATAAATAAATAAAAGCTTCGGAATGAAAAAAAAAAAAAAAAAAAAAAACGTATCAGCAATATTTTTGCATAGCAAAAACACTGCTGAATAATTGGTCATTTTCCCTCTAAGTTCGCAGCTCTGTCAGTGTCTGCTGTCAACACTGAATCAGAATCGGAGGCCATGAAACTATTAGAGATTAAGTCGGTCATTTCCCCTCTGAAGTCGGAGTCGGATTGATTTTAGGATAAAAGAGTCGCAGTCGGGATTAGATAACTTTAAAGTTTCAAGAGTCGGAGTCTGTCATTCCCCTTCCCCCGTTTCGAACCTGTATTTGTGCAAAGCTGCGTGGTGAGAGTCGGATGGCGCAGTATAGCCTATTAAGGCTCTTTTACCAAAAAAAAAAAAAAAAACCAATCAGACCAACCAATTCGAGTCGAACTGATTTTGGATACAGGTGTCGAACTCGAAGGCCTTAAAATTCTAGGATTCGGGAGTTGGTCATTATTTTAAAACCGAATACACAGCCCTCCCAAAAACATTTGCAATTTCATTTCATTTCATTTTATTTTAATTCAGTCATATTTACGTTTCACTTATTGTCATAGTTAAGTTTACACGGAATATTATACTTCGATTTTTGCTCATAGATTTTTCCATTTCTTGAAACCAAAAAATGGAAAATATACTCAGAATCCACGCAATATTTTCAATTTTTTGGTGCCAAAAAATAACGTTTGGCATTGTCGTTAGTGCTAAATTTTTTTGAATTTTTCAAAAACTTCCCCTGAAATAGTTACATTAAAAAAAAAACTGTTCTATAAATGTTACTCATCAAGAGCTATTTTCACCAAAGGTTGTTTGAAACAAACCAGACACAAGTGTGGGTACTTTCAGTTTCCCACTTCGAAATTCAACGAAAAATTTTTCAAATCAAAAAGTTATTTGCGATACACGTTCTTCATTAGCAGCTTTTTCGAACTAAGTTTGCTTGAAATTTAAGTGTTATTGAACTGTTCAAAATTGAACGAAAAATTGTTCAAGCCAAAAAGTGAAATATGTGAATGAGGTCTCCTTACCGAGATCTTTTGAACAAAAAAAAAATTGTTCAAATCGGACTGTTCTCTCAAAAGTTATTAGGGGGGGAGGAGGGGGGACAGACAGAGCGACCGAAGGAACGACAAATATTAAAAAACAGACATATTCCCCATCTCAAACCACACTTTCAAAATTTTAATTTTTCAATCTTTATTTAATCATTTTTATTATTTTGGACTTTGTTTTTTTGCTGATATTTTTTAGATTCATTAAGCCATCTTTCATGCTTTTTTTCTTAATTCTGTTACTTTTACAGGAAAGTAGGCTAAAAAGACACTTTACTCGTTTTCATATCAGCAGTTTTTCGTATTTTCTACAACGGCATTATTCAATCCATAGCCAACAATCAAATATTTTGCCTCAGACCGGTCGATATATTTTTATCATTTTATTGTTTACGTTCAAAAAGCTCTCTAATCATATTTTCTCTTTTTTTTTAAGTACAGATTTTCAATGGAGTTCAGTTAATTGGGAAAAAATGAAATGTGTTGTGAAATTTATACTAATACTTTTTTCAATTTATTCTTCAAAAATATGTTCAAGATTTTTTTTCTCTGTAATGTTCACACACTTTGAAATAAATGTTAGTTTCTCCATATCTCCCACCCAAATCGAGAAGACCTTGCTGGTAGAGGGGAGTCTCTCTCTCTCTATTTCTTACGGGGAAAATTAAGGCCAACATAGATAGTATACTTCAAAGCGGATTTGTTTCAAACAAACTTTATTGGAAAAAGCTCTTAATGAGGAACATGCATAGAGCAGATTTTTTTTTTAATTTAACCATTATCAAGGTGTTTTAGAAATCAGTTTAAAAAGTTAAAAAGGCATCTTTGACATAACTTGCCGTCTTAGCTAATTTAGAGAATATTGATTAGATGCTAGAAAGTCGATGTTGGTCTATCGGGAAACTATTCTCGTTTAGTTCTAGACACAGTACTTCTTGTTCTACTTTCTTTAACGGAAAAGTATATATATATATATATATATATATATATATATATATATATATATATATATATATATATATATATATATAGCCAAACAATTGAGAGTGCATTCAGAATTTGCAAATATTTTCAATTTTTTGGTGCCAGAAAAATAGTTTTTCTCATTTTCACTAGGGTTATTAAAAAATTTAAATTGTTCAAAAATTCCGTAAAAATACTAAATCAAAAAAAAAAAAAAAATCTACTCTATACATGTTCTTTATCAAGAGCTGTTTCCAACAAAGTTTTTTGAGACTTTGAATTTCGGATTTATTTTGACATTTAGTTTCCCCGTCGGCGTCAAGGTTAAGGGGTTTGAACTGCTCAAAACTGAACGAAAAATAGTTCCAATCAAAAAAATATTTCCTATACATGTTCATCATCTACAGATTTTCCCAAAATAGTTTGTTTGAAACAAAGTCGGCTTAAAATTTGGGTCCTATATTTTTCTACATTTCTCTGTAGACACTAATGTTACGTTATATTTTTGAACTATTAAAATTGAATGGAAAGTTGTTCAAATCAGAAAGATATTTTCTTTTCATGTAGGGAAACTCGGGTAAAGTGGATACCCCGGGTAAAGCGAATATTGCCTATAACTTCCAAATTTTTCGTTGCCAAGCAGCCTTGTTTTCATAGCAAAGGTCGTCTGTTGGCACTCCGTGCGTGTCAAACACGTCGGTACGAGTTTTTTTTTTTTTTTACAGATATAAATGTTTCGTTTGTAATTTTAATACTATTTGTGACAAGTTCTTTGTTATGACTAGGATTTGACGCATGATTATGTAGCTTTCAACTATCCGTAGAGGACGAGTTTAGGTGCTGTGGTATTTTAGTAATTTGTGATAACCTCAATAATGTACCGAAAGGGCAAAGCGGATCGGGCAAAGTGGATACCGTATTCACTTTGCCCGGTCATGACAAGTTACAATTTTTGGAATTATGTACTTCAATGCACATTTTTTTAGTTTGCAGATGATGTATTAATATTTTTAAAAAAAAAGACAACACAAGGATCCTAAAGTAAATAAAACATGCAGGCCGCTATAAATTTTTGTTTGATTGCAGAATCGATTAAAGGAACGGCAAGAAAATATACGGGCTAGCTAGCTGTATCGACGTGTCAAAAGTGGAATTGCTTCTCCACAGTTAGGTTGATTCCGTCCTATATTCACGGAGGATCAAGAAAATGACTTATCTACAAGATACGGATGTGGTGCTTTTTAGCCTTAACTCGGGATGAATTAATGAGTCTAGCATTTGAGTATGAAAAACGCAACGATTAATACTATCGTGAGAGCTGGAATAACTATAACCAAGCGAGAGAAGACTGGCTGCAACGAATTTTATCACGTCATACTAACTTGTCTTTAAGAACTCCAGAATCGACATCTGTGGCTAAGGCAAGAGTAATAATTTTGTTTGTAAAAACTACAATAACTAGCATTGTAGCAAAAAAAACGTTTTTTTTTGAATATATTCCTTTAATTTTCGACGGTTATTTTATTTTTACTGTTTAGTTCCATGACAAATAATGTGTTGTTCGCTTTACTCTAGTACCGAATCCACTTTACCCGGGGTGCTGGGCAATGGCGTAGCTACAGTGATTGCCGCCCGGGGCGGTCCCTCAACTTGCCGCCCTTTCGTTGTGAAATAGCTTATACACAAATCTCTCAAACGTGTTTAAATTAAAACTGGCAATTTAATTGAAGAAAAAATAAGACCTTTTTATTCTCTACACACTTTCAAAAGAAAAAAACCGGAGGGGGGGGGGGGGAGATAAAGGCCCACACTTGGAGAAAAATGCTAAATTTAAGTCAAAACCGCAATTTTAGTAAAGTTTTTAGAAAGGGTGGGTTGTGTGTGTGTGGGTTTGCTCCAGATTTTTTTTCAAAATCAGTCTCTTTTAGTGTTTCTAAAGTTCTGCTTTTTCTGTTGACGTTAGGGGATCGGTAGGCAACGAAAGGAAATTTCACGAAATTTTAAAATGCAGCTTAGCCTACTTAGAAGAAGTCAAGGGAATCGGGAATGGTCGGATACTCAATGAGAAAATTTTAAGCTCCTAAATATGCAATTTTAGGCTATCTTTGGCAACGCAATTTCAGTCGTATTCTAACGCCGTTGTAGGAGTTAGGGGAAAGAGGGGCGCCGAGTTTTCTTACTGAAATTCTTTTTTTAATTGAAATCAATTTTAAGGGCATCTTTGGTGGTTTGGAAGAAAAGGGAAAGTTCGATTCTTTCTTTGGAAATTTTTTGGCACCGAAGTCTCAAAAACTCAATTCCAGGCTGCCTTTGGTGGCTTCTTTGAGAGGTTCCCTAATGGCTTAAAAAATGTTGTGAAGCCCCAAGCGGTTCTCTGCTGAGAAATTTCCGTAATTAACGTTCGACTTTGGCCTTTGTTTAATAATGTTAAGAGGAAGAGGAGTCAGAGGGAGGTTTCCCTCTAAAAATCATTCTTAAAGCTGAATTTCATTCTAGACTATCAGTTAGAAGGAAGGGTTAGCAAACCCTCGTACTCATGCAAATTTCTAAGAAAGAAAACTTTAGGCTATTTTGGGGGACGCAAGGAAAAGGGGGGTGAAGAGAAATTTTAAAAACGCGGTTTTAATCTTAGGAGACATAAGTTGAGAGGGGCAGGGCGACTAAGATATCTTTCTCGGAAAAATTTCCAAATTGAGTCCTAAAAACGTATTTTAGGCTACATTTGATCACTTGAGGATATCAAGAACAATCAGGATTCAAATGCTGTTTTCACAAATTGATATTGAAGTATCGAAGCTCTAAAAACGTAATTTTTTAGCTAGAAGTTGAGACTTTAGAAGAGAAGGTGGGAGTTTTCTCCGGGAAAGTTTTCAGAATTGAAGACTATGTTTGGATAAGTTGAGGGTCCAACTCAAATGTTGAAAAATGAAATATGCTTACCTTCCATAAAGACTAGATTAACATGTGATCTAAAATTGTCGGATAGATTATCTACTCGCAAAAGCGAGAAAACGGAAATCTCTTATACTTCGTTTGAAGAAGAGAACTCTTGTAAAGAGTGGGAAATCAAAGCAAATTCTGAAACATGTAAAGGTGTGACGAGCAATAAATTGTTTCGTGCAACATTTACCCCCCCCCCCCCACCCACTTTTTTCTTACTCCTGTCACCATTTTCCTGAAGTAAAAAAAGGGGAAATTTTTGTTTCACGGGCAGACTTTCAAGAAACTCTAAACTTAAAATCCTGTATTAGCTTTTTCTTATAACAAAAATTGGAAAAGTTCATTGTTTTTGTCTTCCTGAAGTTAACTTCTAGTCTAAATAACAGGTTTTTAAAAAAAAAAAAATACTATGCACTTCTCATATTGCACTCTCAAAAAGGCAAAATAACTTTACTGGATCAGAATGGAATATTTAAGTATTATTCCTTTAGTTTTCAATTATTCCAATAAAATGACACCGCAAACGAAGAAAAGAGCGGCTCAAGTCAGGTAGAGAATTTCTTATTATTATCGAGCTTGCAATCAAATTTGAGCGTTGAAACAGGCATATTTTTCTGGAAAAGTTTGGTTTAAAATGGCTTGAGCCGCACTTTTCTTCGTTTGTGGTGTCGCTTTCTTGGAACAATTCAAAACTACAGGAATACTTAATTTGTCCATTATGTCCCAGAAAAGTTATTTTGTCCTTTTGAGTGCTTTAAGAAGATATTTTCTTGCTTGCAATAATAGATTAAAACCATAATTTCCTTATTTAGAAAATACATTTAATTATTTCACATCAAAAGGGTCAATTTGCCGCCCCTAGAAAAGTGCCGCCCGGGGCGGACCGCCCCCTCCGCCCCCCCCCTAGCTTACGCCACTGGTGCTGGGCAAAGTGGATATTCATGCCGTTGTTGAAAACTGGCCTTATATCTAATAGTTTAATTAATATTAAGGACAACTGTTATTGCATTATTTAAGTTCGTTAAATAAAGACCAGAATATAAACATTTGCTTCAATTTCCCCAGTTATAACTAAACAACAATAATCGAGAGAAGCTTAAGGTATTCGCGTTGCTCGGCTTTCCCGTACTTCATCCAGAACATTCTCCAACAAAGTTTGTTTGAAGCAAATTTGTTTTTTTGTTTGGGTTTGAAGTTAGTATCAAGATATTTTGGCTCTCTTAACCTTTGTAAGAGATTCTTCACAAGGGATTCTTCACAAGTTTCCTTCTTACCACTAGTTTTCTTGGCGCCAAAAAATCAAGTGCTAATGTATTTCGATCTATGTTTTGCCAAAGAAATCGTAATAAAACGATTGTTGCCCTGAATTTGGAGATCGGAAATAGGGGATCAGAATATCCCCTTATCTGTATAAATTTTAATTGACCATTAAATGATGTCCTCTCAAGCTTCGGTTACTCGTGTTGCTCTTTCCTTTAGGTATTGTACTAAATACGGCGGTAGTTCCGAAAAAAAAAAATAAACATGCGTACACAAGTAACGTCGAGTAACTCATCACAATTCCAAATGTGGGTGCTCTCCATATATTAGCTGTTTCGGTTTGAAAATAAACACATCGTGTTCATCCAAAAAAAAAGTGGCCTTTAATTCCTTTGACGAACATCTGAAGGCTTTATTTGAGAAGGTTTTCATGTGAATAGTCATTGTTTACCTCAACAAACGTAGGAGCAGTTTTGACTTTGCCTTTGCATGTTATAGATTTCAGATAACCAACGCAAAAACGAGATATGGCAATAGGAGTCTGATTCTGTCTGCTGCAGAATGGGGCCAAAGAATCAGTAGGCCATTTATTCTAGTACCAGGAGTGAGGAGGTAGTACTGTACGGCCATAAATATTGATGAAAGTGAAATACAATTGTGGAGGAGTCAAAGAGAAGCCAGAGAACACGTGGGAAGATCTGCACCATTTTTAGTAAGGGTGTCTGCAATCTCATAGGCAGCTATGTCGACATGAAATGTTGGGGTTGAATTTCATGAGAGATGGATGGACAGTTGTTCAAAATAGTCACTCTTGTACTGTCACCCACTACATGCCATTTTGAAGGATGTTGGATGGCACTTCGGTTATTGTTCCGGTTTCGTTAAGAAATTCAAACAACCTAAATTCCCGAGCTGTTACCTAACAACAATTACGGAATTCAGTCTAATCTTGCATGAGAGATGATAAACAGGGGTATTCACCCCCCTCCCAAAAGGGAGACAGCGTATCGCATTAAAAAACTATGACGCACTCCTCCCCCCAAGATTGCGACCTCCCAAAATAAGATAAAAACTGCTTACCCGTAAAAAAATTCCATGAACCCCCCTCTCATGGGCACTCCTGTTAAAACCTCTCAACAATTTCGTTTGAAACATTCTTCCAGGCCACACACAAATTTTAAATTTTGAGTTTAATTATTTAACGCCTTGACTTTATTTACTTCACTTATGCGCTGTTTTTTCCTGGGGGCACGGCAGTGCTCCCAGGTTTAAAAAAGCCCCCCAGGTTGCCACCAATTCTATCAAAGTAAGCCGAGTACATATGAAAAAGCCTATACCCCTGAAAACTAATAGATGCGTTCATTTCCACCTGTAAACTGGATGTTTGCCATTCCACCTAAACGGTGGTCAGGCTGTACAAGCCTGAACTATCCGTGGCGAAGAAGACATACTACAGTCTGCTTTACTCTCAACGTACCTAAAACCAAGTCGAGTCACACAAAGGCCCAGAAATACCATTCTTCTCCTGAAGATACTCCTGCACTTTTGATCCCCCTGTAATTTTGTCATGGATAAAGCCAGAAGTCTGAATTTCTAGTGGCTAAGAGAACATTTGATAGTGAGTTATATTAGAAAATTTCGTTCCATTACTAATAGCTTCTATTTAGATTCCATCGTTCATTGATAACAGTATCATTAAAAATGTAAGGCACTTTCAGAAGACACTACTTGGCGAGTTTTTTAATGCGTTTAGCATATAATGTAAAGAAAAATTGAAAGATATGGATATAAATTTAGAGCTGCTTTCAATTATTCATTCAACATATGAAGTTCAATAATATATTTTTGAATATCAAATAGGAAATCCCACATTCAGTAGGCGATGTTACACTGAATAACGAATACAAGTTATACAGAAAATGGCGACGCCGTAATCTTTGTCGAATGGAACAATGTGTAAATTATAAAAATAAACAGTTTTGAAGTTAGTATCAAGATATTATCGCTTTTTCAAGGTACAGGAACATTCCTTAGTAAGGGGACTCTTAGCAAATTTCTTCATTTTCCCTCACAGAGCAATAGTTTCATTTAGCATTTTAAAATTTCTATACAAAACATAATATTTTCAACTAATACACCTTTTTTTTGAAAGAAAAGGATTAAAATCCAAAAAAAAAAACTAAAAGTTTCCTTTTCAACTGTAAATATTCTAGCAACACATTGTAGCACTGTAAACATCGTTTAACCGCTACTTCTGCAGCAATAGTTACATTTCAATTTGTTTAATCTCTATTCACAACACAACATTTCAAACTTGTTCTACAAAACAAAAACATTACGTAATTTCTTCAATTTATTTATTTATTTTTCACTATAAAAAGTCAATAAAAAAAGTGTTGCGTTGTTACTTAAAACATTTCTTTCAAAGGAATATTTAGAGTACCGATTAGAAAAAATTCGTTTCCATGAGGGAGCAGTAATTTTGGATAAATTTGTTTTTGTTTTCCCTAAGAAAAACTCAGAGTATAATACTTAATTGATGTTTCACAAAATTATGAACTATCAATAAGAACAGCAGAAGAATCATATTCTGACAATTATGAAGCTACAAAATTTGGTAAAGCACATAACTGCCGGCAGGAAAACAAATAATTTTCATTAGGAAAAAACAAAATATACATAGTTTCGCAAAAATTTTAATACACAGTTTAGGATATATATGTTAAATTAAGCCTCATTTTTCTCATTTACTTATATTAAAATTATATTAAAAAAATTATTACTTAAAAAATTTCAATTGAAGGAACATTTAGTTTACCAATTAGAAAGCTATTCTTTTCGAAGAGGCAGTCATACATTTTGATATTTGGTTTTTCTTTCAATAAAATTCCCTACTAAAAACTCTGTTATTGTATAGTATTGTAACTACTTCTTGGAACCGTGAACTATAATTAAGTAAAATCCAAACAACACATTCTAAAAATTTTGAAGCTACAAAAATAGGAAAAGCATATGACTGCCGGCGTAAAAGTGAATATTTTTCACTTACAAATAGCTAAATATAGATAGTTCCTCTTACACTTTACTACATAGTTTTAGATACACATATTTTATGCAGCCACATTTTTGTCATTTACTTATATTTACCCGATCGTGAGAGAGCTGACATTACCTATCCCAATTTCACGCTTAATGCAGTAAGACGTCACACAGGGGATCGCTAGGCAAGTTCTAGCCTCTTAATTAAAGCTCTGTTTAAAGTGACATACATGTCCAGATTTTAATTTGCTTTTTGAAATATCTCTACAGAATACAATATTTCAACTTGTCGAACAACACAAAAAATTAACCACACTTTCGTTTAACTGAAAAACGTTAAAAGGCCGAAAAAAAGGATGCTTCGCTAATTTAAGCGCTGTAGTAACACCCGCTCGTAGCAAAACTTTGAAGCACTTTAAGCATTGTTAAAGCGCCACACTTAATGCAAAACAATTGCATTTTCTTTTAAACTCAAATCAGAGAACATTTTAAACTCATTCTACATCACACAATTTTTTTTTTTTTTTTTTGTAAAAGACATTCAAAAGCAAAAAAAAAAAAAAATCCTTTGTTTAAATCATTTCTTTTGTAGGAATATTTAGTTTACCGATTAGAGAGTTATTTCTTTCCATCAGGCAGTCATACCTTTTAAAAATTTGGTTTTTTATTTAATAGAATTCCCTACTAAAAACTCTGCTATTGTAATTGATATTTCATGGAACCATGAACTATCAATAAGTACAATCCAAGCAACACATTCTAACAATTTTGAAGCTACAAAATTTGGAATAGCACATGACTGCCGGCAGGAAAGTGAACATTTTTCACATAGAAAAACCAAAATCTAGATAAAGAATAAATACCTTTGTGCTGAGAATTAAAAAGTCAGTAATCCAACGTTATTAAGCACAAAACTTGCAAATGATTGCAGACACGTGTTTCGGTGTTACAAGGAACACCTTTTTCAATGCAAAGAAGTGTGAGCTTTTGGATGAAAAGTCATCCTTAATAACGTTGGATTACTGACTTTTCACAATCTAGATAGTTACGCTTACACTTTAGTACGTAGTTCTGGAAACACATGTTTTAGGCAGCCACATTTTTGTCATTTACTTATATTTAACCGATCGTAAGAGAGCTGACATTACCTATCTCTAGTTCCACGCTTAACGCAGTAACGCGTCTCACAGGGGATTGCTAGGCAAGTTTTAGCCTCTCAATTAAAGCTCTGTTTAAAGTGACATACATGTCCAGATTTTAATTTGCATTTTGAAATGTCTCTACTGAATGCAATATTTCAACTTGTCGATCAACACAAAAAATTAACCACACTTTCGTTTAATTAAAAAACGTTAAGAGGCCGAAAAAAAAGTGTGCTTCGCTAATTTAAGCGTTGTAGTAACAACCGTTCGTAGCAAAACTTTGAAGCACTTTAAAAATTGTTGAAGGGCTCCAATTAATGCAACTGTTGCATTTTCCTTTAATCTCAAATGAGAGAGCATTTTTAACTCATTCTACATCACACAATTTTTTCTTTTGTATACCACATTCAAAAGCAAAAAAAAAAAAAATCCTTTGTTTAAACCATTTCCTTTGTAGGAACATTTAGTTTACCGATTAGAGAGCTATTTCTTTCCATCAGGCAGTCATACGTTTTAAAAATTTGGTTTTTTATTTAATAGAATTCCCTACGAAAAACTCTGCTATTGTATTGTAATGTAATTGATATTTCACGGAACCATGAACTATCTATCAATAAGTACAATCCAAGCAACACATTCTAGCAATTTTGAAGCTACAAAATTTGGAATAGCACATGACTGCCGGCAGGAAAGTGAATATTTTTCACATAGAAAAACCAAAATCTAGATAGTTACGCTTACACTTTACTACGTAGTTCTGGATACACATGTTTTATGCAGCCACATTTTTGTCATTTACTTATATTTAACCGATTGTGAGAGAGCTGACATTACCTATCCCAAGTTCCACGCTTAACGCAGTAAGACGTCTCACAGGGGATTGCTAGGCAAGTTTTAGCCGCTCAATTAAAGCTCTGTTTAAAGTGACATACATGTCCAGATTTTAATTTGCTTTTTGAAATATCTCTACAGAATACAATATCTCAACTTGTCCATCAACACAGAAAATTAACCACACTTTCGTTTAATTAAAAAACGTTAAGAGGCGGAAAAAAAGTGTGTTTCGCTAACTTAAGCGTTGTAGTAACACCCGTTTGTAGCAAAACTTTGAAGCACTTTAAGCATTGTTGAAGCGCCACACTTAATGCAAAACAATTGCATTTTCTTTTAATCTCAAATGAGAGCAATTTTAACTCATTCCACATCACACATTTTTTTTTGTAAAATACATTCAAAAGCAAAGAAAAAAAATAATAATCCTTTGTTTAAATAATTTCTTTTGTAGGAACATTTAGTTTACTGATTAGAGAGTTATTTCTTTCCATCAGGCAGTCATACCTTTTAAAAATTTGGTTTTTTATTTAATAGAATTCCTTACTAAAAACTCTGCTATTGTATTGTATTGTAATTGATATTTCATGGAACCATGAACTATCAATAAGTACAATCCAAGCAACACATTCTAACAATTTTGAAGCTACAAAATTTGGAATAGCACATGAATGCCAGCAGGAAAGTGAATATTTTTCACATAGAAAAACCAAAATCTATGTAGTTACTCTTACACTTTACTATGTAGTCCTGGATACACATGTTTTATGCAGCCACATTTTTCTCATTTACTTATATTTAACCGATCGTGAGAGAGCTGACATTACCTATCCCAAGTTCCACGCTTAACGCAGTAAGACGTCTCACAGGGGATTGCTAGGCAAGTTTTAGCCTCTCAATTAAAGCTCTGTTTAAAGTGACATACATGTCCAGATTTTAATTTGCTTTTTGAAATATCTCTACAGAATACAATATTTCAACTTGTCCATCAGGACAAAAAATTACCACACTTTCGTTTAATTAAAAACGTTAAGAGGCCAAAAAAAAAATATGTTTCGCCAATTTAAGCGTTATAGTACCACCCGTTTGTAGCAAAACTTTGAAGCACTTTAAGCATTGTTGAAGCGCCACACTTAATGCAACAATTGCATTTTCTTTTAAACTCAAATCAGAGAGCATTTTTAACTCATTCTACATCACACATTTTTTTTTTTTTTTTTGTAAAAGACATTCAAAAGCAAAAAAAAAAAAAAAATATTTCTTTGTTTAAACGATTTCTTTTGTAGGAACATTTAGTTTACCGATTAGAGAGTTATTTCTTTCCATCAGGCAGTCATACCTTTTAAAAATTTGGTTTTTTATTTAATAGAATTCCCTACTAAAAACTCTGCTATTGTAATTGATATTTCATGGAACCATGAACTATCAATAAGTACAATCCAAGCAACACATTCTAACAATTTTGAAGCTACAAAATTTGGAATAGCACATGACTGCCGGCAGGAAAGTGAATATTTTTCACATAGAAAAACAAAAAACTATATAGTTACTCTTACACTTTACTATGTAGTCCTGGATACACATGTTTTATGCAGCCACATTTTTCTCATTTACTTATATTTAACCGATCGTGAGAGAGCTGACATTACCTATCCCAAGTTCCACGCTTAACGCAGTAACACGTCTCACAGGGGATTGCTAGGCTAGTTTTAGCCTCTCAATTAAAGCTCTGTTTAAAGTGACATACATGTCCAGATTTTAATTTGCTTTTTGAAATATCTCTACAGAATACAATATTTCAACTTGTCCATCAGGACGAAAAATTACCACACTTTCGTTTAAATAAAAAACGTTAAGAGGCCAAAAAAAAGTATGCTTCGCCAATTTAAGCGTTATAGTACCACCCGTTTGTAGCAAAACTTTGAAGCACTTTAAGCATTGTTGAAGCGCCACACTTAATGCAACAATTGCATTTTCTTTTAAACTCAAATCAGAGAGCATTTTTAATTCATTCTACATCACACATTTTTTTTTTTTTTTTTTGTAAAAGACATTCAAAAGCAAAAAAAAAATCATCCTTTGTTTAAACGATTTCTTTTGTAGGAACATTTAGTTTACCGATTAGAGAGTTATTTCTTTCCATCAGGCAGTCATACCTTTTAAAAATTTGGTTTTTTATTTTATAGAATTCTCTACTAAAAACTCTGCTATTGTATTGTATTGTAATTGATATTTCATGGAACCATGAACTATCAATAAGTACAATCCAAGCAACACATTCTAACAATTTTGAAGCTACAAAATTTGGAATAGCACATGACTGCCGGCAGGAAAGTGAATATTTTTCACATAGAAAAACCAAAATCTATATAGTTACTCTTACACTTTACTATGTAGTCCTGGATACACATGTTTTATGCAGCCACATTTTTCTCATTTACTTATATTTAACCGATCCTGAGAGAGAGCTGACATTACCTATCCCAAGTTCCACGCTTAACGCAGTAAGACGTCTCACAGGGGATTGCTAGGCAAGTTTTAGCCTCTCAATTAAAGCTCTGTTTAAAGTGACAAACATGTCCAGATTTTAATTTGCTTTTTGAAATATCTCTACAGAATACAATATGTCAACTTGTCCATCAGCACAAAAAATTAACCACACTTTCGTTTAATTAAAAAACGTTAAGAGACCAAAAAAAAGTATGCTTCGCCAATTTAAGCGTTATAGTAACACCCGTTTGTAGCAAAACTTTGAAGCACTTTAAGCATTGTTGAAGCGCCACACTTAATGCAACAATTGCATTTTCTTTTAAACTCAAATCAGAGAGCATTAACTCATTCTACATCACATTTTTTTTGTTAAAGACATTAAAAAGCAAAAAAAAAAAAATCATCCTTTGTTTAAGCGATTTCTTTTGTAGGAACATTTAGTTTACCGATTAGAGAGTTATTTCTTTCCATCAGGTAGTCATACCTTTTAAAAATTTGGTTTTTTATTTAATAGAATTCCCTACTAAAAACTCTGCTATTGTATTGTATTGTAATTGATATTTCATTTAACCATGAACTATCAATAAGTACAATCCAAGGAACACATTCTAACAATTTTGAAGCTACAAAATTTGGAATAGCACATGACTGCCGGCAGGAAAGTGAATATTTTTCACATAGAAAAACCAAAATCTATATAGTTACTCTTACACTTTACTATGTAGTCCTGGATACACATGTTTTATGCAGCCACATTTTTCTCATTTACTTATATTTAACCGATCCTGAGAGAGAGCTGACATTACCTATCCCAAGTTCCACGCTTAACGCAGTAAGACGTCTCACAGGGGATTGCTAGGCAAGTTTTAGCCTCTCAATTAAAGCTGTTTAAAGTGACATACATGTCCAGATTTTAATTTGCTTTTTGAAATATCCCTACAGCATACAATATTTCAACTTGTCGATCAACACAAAAAATTAACCTCATTTTCGTTTTGATTAAAAAACGTTTCGAGACCAAAAAAAAGTGTGTTTTGCAAATATAAGATTGTAATAACACTTTCACAGCAAAACGTTGAAGCACTTTAATCATTGTTGAAGCGTTACAATTAATGCAGCAGTTGCATTTTCTTTTAATCTCAAATCAGAGAACATTCTTAACTCATTCTACATCACACAAAAATTACCTAAAACTTTACGTCATTTTCAAAAATACTGGTGTTTTAATCTGGCGCAATTGGTTCGGGATCTGTTGGTTAAAAGGCACTAAAAATCACATAAAACATTATATAACTCTTTAAAACTAATTGTTTTTGAAATCAATCATGCCCTATTATAATTCCTGATAATTTAGTTTTCTAATGGTGAAAAATGGTTAAAATTGGCCCAGTAGTTTTAGAGCCTATATGATACAAACACACAAACAAATCTTTCCTCTTTATAATAGTAGTATATATTACAAGTACTTTAGCACTAAATACTTGTGAAGACAAATGGTAACAATTAATAAAATTGCGAAGAATCACAATGTTCGAAGTTTTTCCCGCAACTTGGAAAAGCTTCAAAACTGTCTATCTCGAAAATTATTTGCATATCGGTGTATTCGTCAAATTTTACAGCGTCGCCATTTTCTGTATATTTTGCATTCATTATAAATAGTAACGACTACAAAATCGCCCGTCAATGTATGACGGGTGAAAATTGCTTCTACATTTGAACGCATCACTTGCTTGTTTTGTGATATTTTGATAGTTGAAATGTTAACCCTTCCAGTGGATTAACCACAAACTCCAGTAGATAGCGCAAAATAGTTAAGTTACCGTCATCGAGTTCAGCCTTGTCCCAATAAAGCATTTCTCTGCATGTCAAACATTGCCAAAAAATATTATTTTTTCATGCCGTGCCGCGAGTTTCATTGTTGATGACGTCAGTGTTACTCGATCATTCGCTATTCTATATATGGGGACTAGAAAATCGCCCGTCAAGGTATGACCTGTTTGGTGATATTAAGATAGTTGAAATTGTAACCATAACTCCAGTGGATGAACCCTAAACTCCAGTAGGTAGCCTTCATTGTGGACCATTTTTTCGTGTCTTCATTCCCTGAAATGACCCAATTCTACCAGTAAAACAGTTAAGTTACCTCATCTTCAGCCTTGTCACAATAAATCCTTTCCTTGCATGTTAAACATTACCAAATGATATTATCAAATTTTCATACCGTGACGCGAGTTTCATAGTTGAAACACGCGCATTAATCGATCATCGGCTATTAAATATGAGGATGCCAGGTTCCGACTCATTAATGATGAATTAGCGAGACAGTACTATCTGCTGTATAACGTATTGAAAATTATATAAAACAGTTGGAAAACTACATCACGTGTTTGACATTTCAGAATGTTTCAATTTTTTCTTCCATGAAATGCTAAATAATTACTGTTAAAGGTTCCAAGCTTGTGTGCTTGAGCCTTAGGTTTTTGATGATCCTGTCAGTGACATCATCTGTCAATGATAAAATTCAAGAACTTCGGCTGGCAATAACTCGTAAACTATTGGTTGAAATGGAACAAAATATTTTTATATAGGTCGTTATTCCATGCTTTCTAGTTACTAAAAATTTAGACGTATAGCTTTACCCACGCACGGCTGTGCTTTTGTTTGACTCGACTTGGCTTGTTTTTGCTCGACTTAAAGGGGGTATTGCCGTGACCCCATGTATCATAGTAGGTACGATCTACTTGTAGTATGTCCTCTTAGTCACTGATAATTCGGGCTTGTGCAATCTGCCCACCGATTAGATGGAAAGGCTAACATCCTGTTTACAAGTGGAAACAGACGCATCTATTAGTTTTCAGGGATGTCAGTTTTTGTAGATGATGTTAGCCTCTAAATTAAGCTGAGTCACATTCAAATGAGTGGAACACGCGCATCAAATTTTTATTTTTCACCCTTATTCAGATAGACTCGTCTTAACTATGTTTACCAATTCCATATAATCCGTGGGCAGACTAGCTTGATCCACAGCGTAGTTACAGGAAAGGGGCAATTGAAAGTACCCTGTAAATGGTTTCAAGAAAAGGAATAGAACGGTTTTTTCTTTTCTTCGTTTCCTTCTGCTCCATTTAGCGTTTATTTAAAACAAACATTTTTCGCCAAATAGGGAATATTAGTTTATTATGGTAATATCAGAAAGGCTCAAATGCCATTAGAACTTAGTCTTTGCCTTCAAAAAATGGCAAATATTTGGGATAATTGCGAAGACTCCAGCTATCGAAACCTTTCCTCAAAATGATTAATGCTAGAGAGTACTCAATAAAGATTAATACTAGAGAGTACTCAATAAAGATTAATACTAGAGAGTACTCAATAAAGATTAATACTAGAGAGTACTCAATAAAGATTAATAAATCAAAAAATTTAAATGACATGTCGCAGCAGCCAATTAAATAGTTAAAACCTTATGGCAGGAATGCCCATAAAAAGGGATTCATTGAAGTTTTCAAAGGTTAGGTAATTTGCACTGGGCTTTCGCATTACTTTGGTAGATCACAATCTTAGAGGGGAGCTCCGCAGCGTTTAAAAGTGTGGCGATGTCGCCGTTTTGTATGGGGCGGGGGGTCTATGGACATCCCTTGTTATGACGTTGCAAAATTGGACCCAATTTCGTAATCATTGTTTGGTAACAGCTCGCAAGTTGTAGTTGTATAAGTGACTTAATGAAATGTTGAGAGAAACAATAACTATTCGCATAAAAGTCTTTCCGCTTACGATGGTATGAATTCTTTGGGATAATCTTTTTTATTGGTTTTTTCTATTCGAAATAGTAGCAGAACAAATATTTTTCTACTTATCCTGAAACGGCCTAAAAAAGGATTGAGGAAATTAATTGTAACTTTCAGAACAAGTATAAGTTTTGAAAATACCACATTAAAGTCGATGCATATCTACATCACGAAATGTTATCACTTTTAATCGATTTCATAATAAGCGCTTTTGTGGAAATTTCAAAGTTTTGCTAATTGTTTGACCTAAGATAGTCGAAGAAAGTCCTAATGTTTATCTCAATGTAGCACTCACTCTGCATTCAGGTAAAATAAACCTGGTATGATCATTACAAAGCTTTCTTTTATATCTATAGAAAACTTCCTTTTTTTTTCCTTTTAACTCAATTCCACTAAAAATCTTTAAAAAAATGATTAGAAAACTTTTTGAACGTGTACAATAAAGTGATAAAAATATATCTACTGGTCTGTGTCGCTGGCGTAAGCCCAGGTCTCACAAACTTCGTACTTCACTTTGTGATTTGAACAACTTTTCGTTCAATTATGAACAGTTAAAAAAAATAGCGCCAACGGAGAAATTTAAGACCCAAACTTAACAACGGATTTACTTAATACAAACTATACTGGAGAACAATTTTGATGAAGAACATGCATAGAAAATATCTTTTTGATTTATACATTTTTCGTTCCGTTTTTGAACAGTTCAAAAACTTTTGACATTAGTGCCTACGAGAAAATAAAAGTCAATATATCTAGATCCCAAACTTGAAAGCGAATTTGCTTCAAACAAACGTTGTTGGAAATAGCGCTTGATGAAGAACACGTAGAGCAGTTTCTTTTCTTTTTTTTTTGATTTAGCCATTTTAAGGTTTTTTTTTTTTTTTTTTTTTTTTTTTTTTTTTTTTTTTTTTTTTTTGTACCATTCGAATTTTTTTTAACACTGACGACAATTCAAAAACATATTTTTTGGAGTCAACTGATTATTATGTTGATTCTGAACACATTTTCGTATTTTAGTTTCAAAAACGGAAAAAATAACTACCAAAAATAAAAATACAATATTCCTTAAATTTAAAATTTACGCTAATAGAGATAAATATGACTGAATTAGAACAAAATTAATTCAACGAGCAAATGTTTTTCCAGAGCTGAGGCGTTGGTGTGAAAAGAATGACTTACTCCTGACTTAGAATCCTGGAATTTTTGAGCCGTCGACTGTGTACATAAAAATTAGCCTTCGAATTAGACTTCCCGACTCCACCGATTTGGCAGAAATTTAGATCGGAGGGGAAAGGACTGACCCCGACTCTTGAAATTTCAAACTCAGCTCTCGACTTGACTCCGGCAGCCCGTAATTTGTCAGATTCCGACTCCGCAAGCATTGGCTAGTTACGGACTTTAAAAGGAATATAACAGAATTCGACTTTTTTCTTTTTTTTTTGATCTTAAAACCTTCTACTCTGGACTCCTTTAATTCAAAATGAGATCGATTTTGTCTATGACTGCGCAGCCGTGGTTTTTACTATGAAATAATTTTGGATTTATTTTCAGTATAAAATTTTATGTATTCTATTTTCGGCAGCGGCAAATAAAGCGAAATTCGTTTTTTTATGTTTAAACATGTGTTAAACACATAATGTTTAAACATAAAGAGCTGCGTGGACGTTTTTTTTTCCTTTGATGATTAAAATTATTTTTTAACTGGACATTTTATTATTTCTTATTTATTTTTTAAAGTATGTTTTTTTTTTTTTTTGATAAAAGATATTTATTTTGATGAGATTACTATTTTAAATTCTTCTTCATTTATTCATTTTAAAAGCGATTAACGATTTTTTTTCAATGGAAAAAATGCATTAGCTGCATTGTTAAAAAGGTGCTAATACTTTATTTATTGGTTTATTATTTTTTTACGTATCTATTTAATCAGATGAGTGAGCAATATTTTGCTTCAAGAGCTCAGCCAGCAAAATTTGCAATCTTAGCTAATTTAGAGAATATTGATTAAATACTAGAAAGTCGGTATCGGAATGCGGAAAAGGCTCGTTTAGTTCTGAACGGAACTTGACTTTTAGCGTCCAATTGTAGTGCTTGATGAGGAACACGTAGAATAGTTTTTTTTTTTTTGATTTAGCCATTTTAAGGGGTTTTTTGTACCAATTAAAATTTTTTTAACACTGACGACAATGCAAAACCATATTTTTTAGAGCCAAAAACTGATTAAAATCTGATATGGACTTGACATTACTTCTTTGTACACCTGATAAAAGTTGCATAGTTTTTATGAATAAGAAATGGGTGTTTTCCCGCATAAACGCGAGTTAGAAATTGTTCATCTTAATTCTCACATTTTTCAATTAAATATTCGCTTTTGTTGGAAGTATCAAGACACTTCCATAAAAGGGTCAAGTATGGTAAAAATCGCTAAGTGCACCGACAAACTTCAAGTAAAAAAATCGTTGAGTTTCCGCTAGCATCTAAAATCAGAGACTGCATAAGGAAAAATAAATAGAGCTCACGAAAAGAGAAAAATGTCACAAAAAAAGTGCTTTAGAGCTGTCAAAACAACATTTTAAGCTCATACACCCTCTAGTTATATGCAACCTCAATCAAGAAAGGAAGTTTTTGAGAAATGCTTAATAGAAATTTAGGCAGTGTTTAACTTTGATTCTATGGGAATTGTGCCAACTATCACAAAAAAAATCTGGATTCGGCATGTCGATTTTGGTGAGAAATTTGACGAAAATTTGAAACTATGTCGCTAATTTAAGACGTTACTTCAGTTTGCATTATGCGGAATACGACTTGAAATTAAGATAGAATCGCCTCATTGAAACAGGCAAAGTTACTGGTAGATGGTCGAAATGGATAAACAATCCGGTTGCCCATAAGTTTTTTTTTTTTACAGCCGTGAAGAAAAAGGTAATTGAAAAAAAAAAAAAAAACTTAAAATTTAAGTGGAAAATTTTTAGTTGTTGCAATTTTTCCTTTTTTTGTAAAAGAAAGTAAGAGCAGCTGTTCAGCTATATACCCTCAAACCTGTTTTTTTTTTTTTTTTTTTTTTTTTTTTTGCTGCGGTGGATAGGCACTGCATTAAAAAAAATCGCATAAAAATCGTACAAAAACTTCATAAGCAGCTACAAAAAATAGTTTTCGTAAGACAGTTTTGAAATATGTTAGAATGATGAATTATGTTATAATGATGTTCATAGGGCCTGCATAAAAAAAATCTCATGTAGAGGATAACCCAAAAAATTACTAAATAATTAGGAACTGCTTCTTTAAAGAAATTGAAGACAACGAAGCTACTTAGAATTTCGTAAAACCTTTTATAATCTAACTAGTGGTACCCGCACGGCTTTGCCCGTAGTTGAAAATTAAAAGGCTATTTGGTTCGCCTGTATATTTACAAATAATGTATGACGAAGTTCTCGCCAATGGGCTATGTTCATTCGCTCTCCCATTCCACGTCATGCTAATTCCGTAATTTACTCGTCCATCTAATGATAATTTTGCTCCGGAAAATGTTCTTAAAAATGAAATAGAAAAAGAACAAAATCGAATTTTTGAAAAATCGCTTCGAGGTGCACACCCCCATGCTACGAACTAACTTTGTGCCAAATTTCATGAAAATCGGCCGAAGGGTCTAGGCGCTATGCGCGTCACAGACATCCTACAGACATCCAGACAGAGAGACTTTGAGCTTTATTATTAGTAAAGACTTATATAATACAAACATATTTAAAAATTTTATTAGCATGTGGTCTTATTTTACACACCGTCGCCTCAGAGCAACAGTAGGATATCTTAGTGCTGCTTCTGGGATTAGATGTCTTACTGCTGCTCTGAGGCGACGATATGCAAAACCTTTCAAACCCGTATTGCAATTACCCTTCATAGTCTGACAACACGCATATTTTTTTTGTGAAAAATCACTTTCGTCACTCTAACATTTTTTGGGAGGGCGAGAAGTCTCAATTTCAGGAATGGAACTCCAAACTTTGCCGAATTATGACAAATTTGCCGAAAGGAAACTCCACATTTCGCCAAATGATGATAATTTTATCGAATAGAACTCAAATTTTTGCAAAATGGATCTCCAAAATTTGACGAATAGAACTCGAAAATTTGCCGAATAGAATTCCAAACTTTGCCAAATGATGATAATTTTGATGAATAGAACTCCAAATTTTGCCGAATGATAATAATTTTGCAGAATGGAGCTCCAAATTTCCCGAATAATAATTTTGCCAAATAGAAGTCTAAATTTTACCGAATGTTGATAATTTTAAGAACTGTCAAACAAAATTTGCCGAATGAGGAAAGTTTTGGGAGGTCACCTCCCGTCACCTCTCCACGGGGAAAACTCCTAGTCGTCACGTGAAGATACTACTCTCCCCGCCACTCGTTTTATAAATAACTAGCAGTATTCGCACAGCGATACCCGTGCTAAAAATTTAATGAAAGTCCGCTGAATTAAAAAAAAAATTGACGCCCCCTCCCCCTCTGATGTAAATTGATCATTTTTCTTTGTATAAAATGCGAACACAACTTTTCAAAAGAAATATTAAAGTTTCTTTGGAATTTAAAACGTTTCGTCAAATTATTAAATTAGATTTACAGTTGCTTTAAAACTCTATTTAGCAAAAGAAGCGGTTTTTACTGCAATTTAAAGTATTTCGCCAAATAAACAAAAAAGAACATGACACATCTTTCAAAATGTAAAAATAATTCCGCAACTCTATTATTTAACGGCAAACTCGCCCAGAAACCACGCTATCATAATCTATCCGTCTAACGAAAAAAAAAAAAATCTCGTGGAACTTTAAAAAATCATTGTCAGAACAAAAGAAGAAAATGTCGTACATTTCACTCGGATAAAAACAAATCCAAAGTTTCTTTTCTTTCAAAACAAATCGCCAAAACAATGAATTACATTTGCGGTTGCTTTAAAACAATAATCCTAGACTGAACTGCTCAGCGCCCTAACGCACCAAACGACCACTCTATCAGAACCCAGACCTTTTGCGAGTGAAGCGGATGTTTTTTCTTTGGCAATAATAAATGTTTCGCCAAACAAACAAAAAAGTATAAAATCACATAAACAGTAGCTTTCAAATCTTTATAAATTAAGAGCTGCGTTGCCCGGCTTTGCCCGGTCTACCTTGAGAATAAAAATTGTGTCAAGTGACATACATTCAACAATCAGGCTTAAATAAAATTAAAAAAAACACCATGCAAAATTACCCTTCCAAACAATGACGACAGATATTAAAATACTTTTAAGGAATTTAAATTCGAAAGATGGATTATAAAAGCGTAACCATTGAAACACGAAATAAAATAAGTTTCAGAAACTAAATGCAAAATAAGGAAAAAAACAATAGATTCAAAAAGCGAAATCGTGGAAACGCGAAAATAAAATTGTTGACACCCTGAATCAAAATGACATTTTTCGAACTTGATTTAAAAACAATTGTAACTTTTTTTTTCCTTTGAAGATAAAAGCTAAGTTTTTCGACCATAGGTCGAGAGAGATCTGGAGTTAAAAATGTCGCTTTTTCCAATGGTGTCAAAATGAAAACTGTGGGACAATTCCTTCACTTTTTATTGATAGATTTAATGAAGAAAGCAGTGCCTAAATTTCAGCTAAGGCTAAAAAAGCTTAAGTTAGAGCATTGAAACAAATTGTTTAGAAAGTGGAAAATTCTACCCTTTTCAACGATACATAATATTAATATGTGCAAGTAATTTTTCACTCCCATGTTCGGGAATTTATGTGAAATTTGGGCCTAAATTGAAATAAAAAAAGAACTATTTATCGGATTTTTTTTTTAATTATAGCTATGTCACTCAGTAAGAAAGCACCTTTAATATAGTGAAGGAATCTTTCAAATAGGTGCAGTGATCCGGAGATTACCTCGAACATATAAACACACAATAATTATAATATTAGTATAGATAGATTTCGTCAATTGAGTCCCAATCTGATTGAAATTTCCATATACCGCACAAAAACAGGTTTAGTACATACGTATTTCAGATGTGCAACAATAAAGAGAGATGCACAACCATATTCCTAGTCAGTATTCCCGCTGAGGAAGAGCCAGCAGAGGTGCAACAAGTTGGTGTTCTTTTTAGTTACTCCCCCTCCCCCCCCCCCCCAATGTTGAATCGTTCGCTAACTTCATTTTTCACTATACCACATAAAGAAAAAAAATTGGATGAGTTTTGCATACAACGCTTTTTGTTTACACGGGGAGGAGGCTGGCACAACAATATACCGCCCCCTTGCTTAGAATACTGTTGAAGTGATCAAACATGCAGCAATACAATTTACAAAGCGTAAAACCCTTGCATTTAAGAGGTGAAATTTAACATGCTGATTTTTGGTAGTTCAATTTCTTCTCAAAAAAAAAAAAAAAACTCGTTTTCTACGGTTATACTGAATACTTGAACGTATAAGATCAACGTCTGGGAGTAAAGAAAACATGTTTTTTACATTTGAGTTTTAGTCTCTTAATTCCAACAAGATCATACTTTCTCGGGTAAAAGCAGAAGCATTACTCACATTTATAACATAGTACTAGTATCCAGCGGCAGATACAAACTATCATTGGGGAGGGGAGGAGACTCCTGTTGAAGAATGACCCCCCCCCCCCACTCCAAATGAATGAGCACGCGGTTTTTGGTACAAAAAAAAATCTGAAACTGCTTGAGTGTCAATAACAAGCACCAAATCGGCGAGGAAAAGGCACTTAGTAGAGTATAAACGTTACTAATTAATTTCATTAGCAATAAAAAAATAATATTTAATTTTAAAAAGAGTTACAAATATTTACTTTTAAAAATAGTTACAAATATTTACTTTTGAAAATAGTGAATAAATGGAAAATATTAATGAAATCGTTTGCATTTTATTCATAAACTGTTTGAATACAATGTGGTCGGACAAAGTGTCGATAGTTTAAGCCGGGGGGGGGGAGCATGACCCATATGGCCACCCCCTTGTATCCGCAGTTGCTCAACTGTGCCACAACACAAGTTTAAACGCATAACGCTTTCGCTTTCTGCATTTGAAGTCGGAACATGCCAATTTCAATCACCTCATTTGTTTTTAAAAGAACTTTTTTTGCCTCTAATAAAATTTCCTAAGAGATAGAGCAAACTGCAAAAACTGAGATCATCTTTTAAACAACTCCATTGATATTTATTTACATTATGATTTTGGCGATATATATACCACAATTTGAAATAAAACTCAATTTCATTGAATGAAAAGTTAGCCATAGTCAAATTTCTACTTTGTGTACTACAATAAGCAACAATTTATGACCTAGTAATTTCTAACTAAAGTCATATTACACTGATTCCTATCACCATAATTTCATATCACATGAACTGTTTACTACAATTATTTTGAAATCTTTAATGGAGTGTTGAGAGCATTGGACTATAAGGACTATATTTATTTAATTATTTTTGCTATGACTAATTAAGCAAGCCTAAATTCCCAAAACAAATTAAAATTTCAGTCAGAAACAGAATGCTCTTAACGAATAAACTGCTCCCATGTACTTGCAAAGATAGACAATTTGAAAACTACATACGTAACTCCGGTTTACAAAGATATCAAAATAGCTCATTTATCGTAAAAAATTGCTCAGATCTGAATAATCACAACAAATCATGCTATATATCAAATATATCATCAAATATATTGCCTATTTATTCATTTGTACCTCAAATGTACTAACATTTAGTCAAAAGTCCCAGATCTTACATTTGGGGGGGGGGGGAGAAAATTCTCAATTGACCGAATGATATTTCAAATTTGACCGAGTGTGAAAGAAAAAGAAAAATTCGTGCTTTAAAACATGCAAGCATCTAATGAGAAAATACATCAGGCTAAACATTTTTTAAAGACTTCTATATTGCAACACCGTCTTTAAAGTTTCCGAATCGTCAGTCAAAATTTGCCGTTTTGATAGGTCTTGGTGACCTTCCATCGGGGAGCCCCGACATGCAGCAATCGTTATATAACAACCAGAGCTACTGAGTCTTACCTTTAGCCTCAATGATCATTAAAATAAAACAAAATAATTTGTGTCAGATTCAGGAGTCTCCCTCTAATCAACAGGACTTTCACATTTATGTTCTCGAAGAGGGACTTTAAATTATCGTTTTGTTAACACAGTACAACATTTTTAATCCAAAATAAAAGGATATTCAGGTCGTCAGAATTTTAAAAAAGTAAAGATTGAACAATATAACCTGAAAATTAAGCCAAGGTGCATAAACAAACTACTTTACACGGTAAAAGTTTTATTATGAATTCCAGAGAATGAACTATAAAACTAGCACCTGAGAAAATTGCAAAAATATCTTATTGTGCTAACTCGCCTTTGATTTATTAAGTAGTGCATCGAAATTATGACCGGATTGAGCGAAATGCGGTTTAATGAAGTCCGGTTTGATGATAGTTTACTGTATTATATAAGTTATTTATTTTTAATGAATAGTAACACAAGATGTGTTTAAGTTTATCATTACATTCTTCCAGGCGGTGGGGAGGGGGTGCAAAAAAAAAAAAAAAAAATGCACGCACATATTTTATATATACAGCTACAAATAAGTAACTGCAATTCAATTGTTTTCATACTCCTGCGAGCGAGACAATAAATTAATGTTTTCACCCGATCTTGATGGAATGTGAAATCTTGATTTAAATGTCATTCAACAACTGTTTCTAAATTTAATTTAACTCGAAGTATTTACATCTTCTATTTATTCCAAATTTGCAGTGAGATAATCCGCCAATCCTGCTTTGCTCTGCCGCCGATATAAATCCAGGCTTCTTGTTCCATTTGACATGTTTTAAGGATAGAGCAAAAATTAACACGTACGCATAAACCATTTTTGTCCAAATTGTATTCTTTAAACACATTTAAACGCCTGGAATAGTTGAAGGGTTCCATCGTAATTTCAACTATGTTCTACTACTTTCTCAGAAAATAAACACAATGACACAGAATCTAGTTTTAAAGAAGAGTACGAAAAATTACGTCTACATTCATAGTTAGAATAAGAATTGCGATCAAAAAACTACGGACTACCATTCAGTAGAAAAAATGTCCACTTACCTTATGCTGTTGAAAATTCAGTCGTTTTAGAACCATGAGATGCTTTCAAGTCGACACACAACGAAGCCATCTGTAGAAAAATTTCAGTTTGAAAACAGTTCGATATCAGACGATTATGAGAGGGAAACTTCCTCAGATTCTGCATCCAGGTATAAATGCAGCTGTAATCGTCACAGAATCTTGATAACATAGAGCCGAGTAAAAGTTTCACTTGAATTACAAAATTACAGACTTCACAATTGAAATCTTTCATTATTGCTCATAGTAGTTTAAATTATCTTGTGATTGAAAGTTGCTTTCGAACGTTTAGCTGAAGCTTTGCGGTTTGACTACGCCATTTTGTCTCTGACGAACTGAGAGTTTAAGTTCAAAGATGCACTTAAGTCTTTTAGACTATCTATATGACAGTAGGATAGCCAGTTTCTGGAAAAGTCAGCCTTAATTTACTTAAAAAAAATAGAATAATCAACACACTCGCTAAACATTTAAAATACTAGATTGACAATTAGCATTTTACCATAAAAACTATTTAGGGTTTACCGGCAAACGAATGAATGTGAAAGTAAAAATTCACGCAGGCGCAGTAGATTTCTATTAGAAATCTAAAGCAAAAGTTCCCAACCTTGAAACGATTTGGCTCTTCAAGGGCGCAATACATTCGTGAAGGAAGGTGAGTATTTTAGACAAAATAACAAGAATAAAAGACAGTGAATATCAAACCTGGAAAAGTGTACGAACTGATTGCTAAGAGTATGAACAAGGAATCACAAGTTAAAAAATAAGCAAATTAAAGATCTAGAGCTTTCTCCTCGCACCTTGGTTGAACTTTGAGAAATGTTTTCATCTTTCAACCATAAGTTTTTGATTTTTTTAATTTTTCTCTTTTTTTTTAAATTTCAAAGAGTTGTCGCTTTTATTTCCCCTAAACTCATATTAAAAATATAACGATTTCATAAAAATAGTATTTCTGTTTTTGAAAAATCTGCCCAATGATATAGGTTAATTATTTCCATTCAAATACCTTTCTTATAGGAAAAAAAGGGAAAAAAAACATAAAAATGGTACTTTTAATTAATTAATTATTAATTTTTTTAATTTAAAATTTATTGAAGAAAATTTCGTAATTACAATAAATTATTTACATTTCACAAGCGCCAACTATTGTTTTTTGAGGAATAAGAAGTGGGGGGGGGGGGTGTTGATGGGTCCAAAAAGTTGGGAAGCACTGATCTACAGGGTTCATCGCAAGAACAATTGGAAAATAATTTAAGTATAAAAATAGATTAAAGACGTTTTGTAAATAAATAAGTCATTGTATCCTAAATTGTTATTTTGTTATTAATTACAAACCAAATTTTGCAGTTGAAAATAAATTATTTTAATGCACATCTTTATATTTTAAACCTAATTGTGTTTATTGTATATCTGTTAAGCACGGAAACACAGCACTATTCAAGACAAATGAAACTATATGTTGGTATTGGGGTCGCCTTCTAAGCTTTTTCTTCTAAGTCGGAGGTCGTGGGTTCGATTCCCGTCGGTGCTTTGGATGTTATTTCCTTCTCTTGTGTTGTAAATTTTTCCTGTGTACGTCTGGAGGCAAGGCGCTTTGTTTGTAGCTTTCTATGTGAAAGTGTAGCGTCCTAAAATAAAAAAAAATAATTTAATATTTGTATTCAGAAAAGTACTGACCAGCGGGCCGGTTCGAATCATTCGAAATCGTTCTCTTTGCACCTCCTTTCAAAACCCGTTTCTAAAGACACAGCAGGGAATGTTACTAGGATATAAAATATTACATGATTAAGAAAAATATAGCTTTATACCATGTAAGTTTTATTTTATATAGTTTATTTTGTAACTTTTATTGTAAGACATCCGGGTTCCTGGGCATAGTCTAGTCAAGGGTAATGTCAGACAAGATTAGAAACACAATTGCAACATATAAGTTTTATTGGAGTTTTAAGAAGGTATTCCTTTGTGATATCCGAAACAGTAAGTGGTTTGTTCGTAAAGTCGTGATGCAGCAGATGTCACATTTATTAAAGTAGAAAATATTACTTAATTAACCTTTAAAAAGATTGCATATGCCGAAAGAAAAAGTCTATGATTTCACTATTAGTTTCTTTGATTGAAATGTCTCTACAAACCAGGAAACCACACGACTTATGTAATATAAATTTTTTTTTTAAATGGTAACATTCAAAAGAGTATACTGAGTCCATAAATTAACCCATAAATAAAAAGTCGCCAAATTCAAAGATTTGGCATGAGTTTGAAAACAACGCTTGATTTCATTGTATAAATCTTGCAAGGCATCTCATTTCCATTTTTGGTTACCGGAAAGAGTGTGAATGATGTTTTTCAGTAAGCCTTTACTTGTGTGACTTAAATTAAAGAATCGCGATCAAGCCTATGAAGAGGAAAGTAGAAAGCTTTCTCCAGAGGAACGACAACTTTACAACGAAATAAAGGTGCATTTTATAATTTCATTCGTGATAATAATACATTTCAGAATTTTACTGTATTTTAAGTCTGTTTTACCTAACTAATTTAAGTGTTGATTATTTTTTAAGCAATATGTTGTAAGTATTCTGTACTAATAATAAAGCTGAAAGACTGGATCTCTGTCCGGATATCTGTCTGGATGTCTGTGACGCTCATAGCGCCTAAACCATTCTGCCGATTTTCATGAAATTTGGCACAGTAGATTAGTTTGTAGCACGGAGGTGTGCACTTTGAAGCGATTTTTCGAAAATTCTATTTTGTTCTTTTTCTATTCCAATTTTAAGAACATTTTACCGAGCAATTGATCATAACCTGGACGAACAAATTACCATAACGTAGACGAGCAAATTATCATATTTTGGACGAGCAAACTACCACAACATGGGAAAGCAAATGAATATAGCAAATTGGTGAGAAATTCATTATCCATTATATACAGGCTTACCAAATGACCTTTTAATTTTCTACTACGGGCAAAGCCGTGCGGGTACCACTCGTTTATTAACTAGACGAATTGGTGTGAGTTTGCACAAAAAGCAGACTAAATTGAGATCCTGTATATAAAATAAAATGGATGGTCATTGATGTTGAAATAAAATGGACATGTATTATAGTATCAGTTCTTCTTTAATAAAAAAAAGACATTGTTAATGCATGAAGTTTTATTGTATGACCACTGTTAGGAAAAGTATTTAATTTTTAATTTAAAATCGAAAAAAAATAAAGGAAACAACGGATAGTAAATGTCAACAATATGCACTTCAAAACTATTGATCTCGGAAATTGCATCACGGTTAGATGGAGATGGTTATTTTTATTCTTAAAAAATAGTAACCGAGTCGACGTTTGTTACATAACAACCCCTTTGATCCAAACAGAATCGGTCGCTACAACTAAAAGTTGCTATAACGTAAATGCGCAACATATTGCAAGTTATTTAGTCATTTTAAAAATACTGGAATAACTTTTTCAAGTTATGCTTTAATCAAACTACAATTACTTATTCATTTCCAGGATAGTGCCACAATACTCGGACATGATACAATATGCCAGGTACAAATCTGGGTAATTACAAACTCGGCAACTTCTATTTGAAACACCTTTGCAATTTTGTTTTTTCGCAGGAGATTGACCGTTGCAACATCTGTTCAAGGTTCATGAAATGTTTCCGGTGCTTCAAATTTCTATGTTTTTATCATTCTTTTGTTCAGTATAGTATTTGTCAGAAGCATATGAATTTTAATTCCGACAGTCTCTCTTCATTTTTATTTTACTATATCCCTTATTTGTATTTAATTTTAATCTGCTTATTAAAATTTCTGAATCGGAGGTTTTTTATAAAAATTTATATTGCCTACGTGAACAAATTAACTTTGCTTTGCCAGAACCCAAAACAAATACTCATAGTTAATAACCATAAGAAGTTTAATAAGAAATACTCTTACTTTTTTCATCAATAATAATTAGCACTTAAGTAGTGAAGTAAAAGCCACTTAAAATGTACTAAAACGCTAAAATATATTTTTCTCTTGTGCGCCCCTTCAAACTTTTATAGAAGCAAGGGTCAATTCTGCCGAATGAAGTTAAAGTGATGTATCTGTAGAAATGAGTTTTTGAGAGATGTGAAGAAACGCGTTTTGAATTCTATCAAGAGAACGTTGGAATGTGACGGTCTTTTCATGCTTTATTTTCAATTGAAACCAAATAAGACAGCTCGTACACTAAAGCTAAAGTACAGTAGATGACAAAAAAGAAAAAGAAAGAAAAGAAAAATTAATTTGAATTTTGACATCTTGAATTCAAATTATGTTTTTTGCAATCACGAGTGTGTGTTTGTGTGTGTGTTTGGGGGGGGGGGTATGTGTATGTGTGTGTAGGCATGTGGGTTTGTGTCTGTGTGCAGGCATAAATGTGTGGGTAGTTGTGTGTATGTGTAGGTGTCTGCATGTATGCGTGTGTATGTGTTTGTGTATGTCTGTAGGTGTACGTGTTTGTGTGTGTGCGTGCGTGTGTGTGTGTGTAGTTGTGTATGTATGTGCGTGTGTGTAGGACATGGATGCAACCTGGAGACGGCTTTCGCTATAGGAGCAGCATCGTGAGGAACCGGTCGACGGTGATGGTGCGGAGGGTGGCGGTGGGAAAATAAAATGATAGCACGCCAAAAACAGTCAAATGAAAGCAATAAGCAATCGTGATTGTTGAAAAAGAAAAAGAAATGCAGATACAGCGCTTTACCTTCAAATGGCAGAATTATACTTAATGCTTATTATACCAAAAAGGAACAAAAACCACACCTACATACACATTGCTATGGTTGGAAAAAAATGTCTGTCCCCCCCCCGGGGGTGTAGGGTATTAGTCAAAATAAATCGTGGTTTGAAATTAATTTACATTATATTTGCATTGTTTTTAGATTAAAAAAAAAAAAAAAAACAAATATTTCGGGAGATGGCGTTCTTCCACGTCCCTTCCCCTACCATGCTACACCATTGCAGGAACCTGAAAATAATTTTTTAGGAGGGTCAGTTGCCACCTCCTGAACCCCTTAAATGGAGGGCCTGCTTATATCACCAATAATAAGATAAAACTTAGGATTAATCTCGTTTTAAAGTTGTCGTGTCTCTGGAAAAACTTTAATATACACAAGAAAAGTAGCTGTACCTATATTTCTTTCTTTCAACAGCAATAGCGCTCCCCCCTCCCCAAATCTAAGAAGACTCTACAAAAAAAAAGCACCCGAGAAGAATAAAAAATGCCCCTGAAAACAAACCCTTAAAAATTTCAGATGCGCAGATTGTATCATGATCCCCCCCCCCCCACCTCCCTCCCTCCGATAGTCACCTCTGAGTAACGAAACAGCATAAAACAATTTAACGCACTTTGGGTGAAGACCAGAAAATGCAATGAGATGTCTTGTCAGATCCAGATGTTGAATTCGCGCCGTATTTTCCATTTCTCAACAAAACTCGTTAAATTTATTGACTTTACTAAAAATTTCGTCATAATTTAAGACAATTTCTTTCGGTAACTTGGCCACGAGGGTACTTAACTTCTACGTCATATTATGTTCTATTAAGCTCTTTCAAATGTTACCATTTTTTGGGGGCGGGGTTCTAATTTCCTTGATCGTGTGGTTTTCTGGTAAGTACACCAGAGCTTAATTTGCCTGAGAGCTCAAGGCAAGCTGAGCTCTGCAGCTTGTCATTTCAATTGTATGAGACTTTTAACATTTTAGACGAACTTCTTTAGTATTAAGTAATTGGCATACAAGCAGGACTTTATGGGAACAAGAGCTGATTGACTGTAATACACAATCGCTATACAATCGTTTGACAGGCAATTGGTCGGCGAAGTTGAAAGTTTTTACACTTCGACTGTTATACAGGACGCGCTGGATCATTTTATAACCCCAGTAACTGACGAAACGTGTTTAATTGGAGCACAAATGCCTCAAATCTATTCAGTGTTATTAAATTACCGATATTTGTTTAAGCAGCTTCGTTTTTACTGATGGTGACTTACTGTTATACTAAGATAATCATTTTTATTTTACTTTTACTGGTGACGTAGCGAACAATGGCCAAGTAATTTAAGATTAGATACGTATTCATTGTGGTGTTTCAGTTTTGCTTGTTATTAAGAATAGTTAACACATCTTTTAGCTTTTTGCGCAAAAGGTAAAATTGCCATTTTCCAAGTCAGAAAGCTTAGAATGAAATATTTCAAAATAATGTAATCTGACTAGACAAGTTAAAGGAAACGAAAATTGATGCACTGTTCTAAAATTGAGTCCCTTATTTTTAATTGTTTTGTGCATAATTATTAGAAATAACTACTAAGTAAAGCACAAACATATCCTTGTTGACTCTGTTTTCATGATAAATTCTCTTAACTCTCACATGTTCAAGAAAGTTTTGTGCATGTGATAAATAAACTTTTGTTTGATTTAAAAAAAAAGGGCTGACATCTTCTTAGCTATCCAATAAAAAGAAATATGAAGCAGAATAATATATCTAGGAGAATTTATAAGGATGAGATCAGAGCTTTTTTCCTTGAGAATTCACATCTGGAATAAAATTGGTTCAAAACTTTCTTAAAGTTAGGAACTTTCTTCTATTTGGGGAAACCAGTGGTGCTATTTTATTTATTTCATTATTGGTAGCTCTCTCTTTTTTTCTTGTTATAGAAAAAGTGAATTTTCCAAACATGAATTTCTCATTTTGTTATACGATTTAATCCCATACGTTCCTATAAAAATGTATTTTATTACGAAAAATTTAAAAAGCACATACTATTGCAAAAAAAAAAAAAAAAAATGTTACAAGATTACTTAATTCGTTATTATTTACCTACTATTACTTCTTTTTACAAAAAAAAAAAAAAAAAAGAAGTATTGTCTTCGTGAAACAAAATTTTACTCAGAAATCGGCCTTAATTTCCATTTTGCTGACCCCCGAATGATATTGAGTTTTATTTTCAACCCAACCACCTAAAAACCTACGCACACCCGAAGTATCCATTTTGATGATCCCCGAGTTGATTACAACGAGTTTTCTCGTGATGTGCGTATGTATGTGCGTAGGTATCTCGAATTACTCAAAAACGGTATGTCCTAGAAAGTTGAAATTGGTACGTAGACTATTAGTGGGGTCTAGTTGTGCACCTCTCCTTTTGGTTGCATTCGGATGTTCCAAAGGGGCTCTTTTACATCTTTTTGGGGGTAAAATCATTGTTAATTTCAATGTAAACTCAAGCGGTGTTATAATTTAGCAAACGCTTGGCAATATATCACCAAGTTTTTGGTTGCCATGTTTTTCCACCAACTTAGCAACAAATTTCGCGGTTTTTTTAATTTTTAAATCTGGTTTCAATTTGGCTATATTTATAGAGTGAACTACTGAATCACATTAGAACTGCCAATATTGGGAAAATTTATCTGTATAAAACGTTTTCTTTGCTTCGGTTCACAACAAACATGGGCTGAAACTATTTAACGTGTTTCTTTGCTTACTCCGAGGCACTATTATCATTAAATTGGAGTAAAAAGAAGTCATGTGATGCACACATTAGCTCGTTTTTTTTTTTTTTTTTTAAAGTTTACTAACAATAACTTAAAACTCTTACCGTCTTTTCCTTACCCATAAAAATAGAATAAATGCAGTTTAATAATTTTTATTTGTTTTATGCCTTATTGATATCATTTTAGATGATACTATAACTGGATGAATCATTTATTAATAATAATAATAATAATAGTAGCACATTTTCACAACCATCTTTTTCATCCTTAAGGTATCGATACAGGTTTTTATCAATATGCGAGTACGAATGCAGCAGATTGGAAGAAAATCGAAAAAATCGCGCATGAAAAAAAAAATGTGCATCTATGTTCTTTTGGAATGAGAAGTGATGATGGCTCTTCACAAGAAAATAAGTTTTAATTTTTTCACCGAGATGAAACTTGTTCTCCAAATATTATAAAATAAAATACTAGCAAGAACACTTTGGCCGCGAAAAAAAGAGTTTCGGAGGGTAAGGGTTATTTTAAATTAGCCACACATAGTGTATAAGCTAAAAAAAATTCTCATAAAAGTAGAAAATAGAGTTGAGAAAGACTCTTTCTGTTATATTACTTTAGTTTTCGAACTTAAGGAGAAAATGTAAAAGAATTTTTCTCCTAAAACGTTCTTCCCACATTGGCTAAAAAAAAAAAAGTCTTCTACAGTTTATTCTGAGAGAAGCTTTTAAAGTTTTGGATTAAATTTTGAAATAATTTCAGTTACTCTCTGTTTGATGTAAAATACATGAATAAACTTCCTCAGAAATGATTTTCTACCCTTATCTAACTATCTGTCTCTCTATCTGTATATCTATCCATCTATCTATCTGTCTGTCTATGTGAGTGTGTGTATAGTACTGAGTTTTAAGTTATGATAAAATAATGACTGCTGTTTTTGTTTTAGAACTAATTTGATCACGCCGTCCTAAATTATTCCAGTGAAAGGAGAAATGTATTTGTAATGAATATTTTACGCATTTTCACCTGTCTTTGTCTTCTTACCTTTAAAGGGTTCCTTATAACATATTGTCCAAATATGGTAGCAGTCTTGGACTTTTTCTTAGAACTTGGACTTTATTTGCTGCTCGCTAGGCTTAATTTTTTTCATCTTTGACGTCATTCCTTAGAACTCATGCAAAGAAGTATATTTAGTTATTAAGTGTCGTATACAGAGACAGTGATACATTTTTTCTACTTAAAGCTTCTGCTTCCAACCCTTAATTTCTTTCTTTAGCTGTGAAAAATAGAGAACTGTTAATATCAGATATGTTCTAAGATCTTCAATTGAAAATTTTTAATGGGCTCATAAAATAGCACTTACTGCGTGTCTAAGCATTTGACTTTTAATTATCTTAAGTAGAGAAGATGCGTTTATTTTGTGGCTCTGCCTGACCATGGAAGAGTTAAGTTGTCATTTGGTTGAAAAACGAGAAACTCTAGGATCAGTGTAGCGCCATTAATTGCTATTAAAACTCAAACTCTCTTTCTCGCCGCTATTTAAACAAATGGAATCGTTTAAGCGGCGGATCAGAAATCAACCTCAAAGGGCCAAACTATAAACCCACAAATGACGAAAAATAAACTAAAAATGCTTTTTCAAAGTAGTATAAAACCGCTGTTAAAGAACTTCAAAAAAAAAAAAAAAAATGGGATGCAAATGTTATATTTAAAAAATAGAAATAGTAGTACAAATCGTAGGAGAAAAGGTACTTTGTTTTGATGGTTTATCATATCATGTCCAATGACCTGATGTGGAAAAACTATCATTGGAAGGGCATGATTTAAGAGAAGAAAAAAACATTTCAACAAAAGCCTACCTATGGTAAATTTTGTCCGCGTTTTACTCAAAACTTAAAGAAGTCCATCTTCATTCCTTTACTTATCACTGTCTGAGTTCATTGAAAGTTAACATTAAGTCAGAAGATGAAGGTTAATGAAGCTGTCTTCAAGCGTGAATTTTGTGCTCTATGGATTGTATAATTAGCATAATTAGTTAAAACTTGCGTATAGCGGTAATAGGCTCTTTAGTGACGAACATATTTAGATTTCTGTTTCTTAAATATGTTTCGATTCCTTAATATTGCTGATCTTTTCAATCTTTGTTTCATAGTTTTGTTCATCAAACTATTGTGTGAAAATTTGTTCATGCTTAAATTTATTTGAAAATATCTTTTTTAGGATAAATTGCATAAACGTATGCAATACAAATGCAGTTCAACAAATTAATTACTTAATTTTTTACCACCATTAAAAAAACGCAAAAACTTTTGAAAAACGTGTGATTAGGAGTGTAATTAACAAAAAGCACCCTCAATAACTGTTCACGGTGAAAAAATTAAGGAGTTATTAATGCAAGTCTTCTAAGAGAAAAAAACAACATAAAGATGATCTGCAACTTTTGTATAATTATACTGCAAAGAAAAATCTCATACGTCACTGGTTACTTCCGGATAACCAGTAGAGAGACCCAGGTGCCTCCATGTGGTGGAAACTTGGCGTCAAAATTATCCGTGCCATTGGCATCCGCGTCTTAATGGTGGCACATGAAGGGCTGAATGTCGTATCTGGAGATCGCACTAGGTCTGCTAAAGGCTGGATACCCTAACGCAGCCCCATTAGGAAGAAGGATAGAAACTTTCGAATAACGTTCCGGAATTTCAAGGGTTTTACACTTGTTTCATGTGAAAAACAAGTTTTTTTTTTTTTGTAGCGAGAAAGGATAATGAATCGCATCAAGTTCTATGAATGCCAATTTTACTGTGGTGAAGAATATTTTTAACTACCAGTGTGAAAAAATACATAATTTCAGTAATGTGCAATAACTTATGAACTTTAAGTGGGAAACTTTCCTGATTTTTACCAATTGTGTTACTGGCAGAAATTAGGCACATTAGCTACCCTTTCGGATTGTTTTTACATTGTACAATTAGTTCAAAAAACAATGATTTAATTTTTTGTGGGAGGGGGGAGGGGCGTAAAATGACTACAAAAACCACACTTATTTACAAAAGTATCTTCGCATCTAGAAAAACTGAAAAATAGTGTGAGAAAGTTTTCGCGAATTTACGATATCAGACTTTTTAAATCATTGGTAGCAATGTCAGATATATTTATAATTTGCTTTAAGAAAAAGGATTTTTGACAATATTGCCGTTAAGTTTTTATGAGAGAAAAGTTTTCTCGAGGCTATTTTCCAAACTTGTATCGAAATAATTCGCAAACATCAATAAAATCGGAGTAATTAATTTGTGGGTTTTTTCCCCTCAAAATATAGCCATGTTTAATTTCGAAATTATTCTTGTTTAATAGGCTTGTTTATTCGAAGGCTTTCAGAGAGTGTAGCACTTTCAAGTCTAACATACTTTAATGGCTGATTGATTTCTTCTGCTTTTAACACATATTTCCCAATACGCAGATATATTCTTTATTTGTTTTTGCATTAGAATAATTTAAAATACCATAAAGTTTATAGAAAAATAGGAAATATAATAAGGTTAAATTCATAAAAAGAAATATTTTTCTTCAAAATTAAAATTGCAGAGATTGTACGTTTATTTGAGTTATTTTGTCCGAGTAAGATAACTTTTTAAGAAGATTTTTCATAAGTTTATGAACAAATGAAACATGAAATCACAAGCAAGCATAGTATGCAACATTTTGTTAAACTTTTATCTAAATGATAGTTTAGAGCTTTGGTGCCCATTCTTTGAAGCCACGCAGCAATAAAATTAAAAAAGAAATCCACCTTATCAAGAGATTCTTTTCCTCGTTTGAATATTTTCAGAGAGCAAAATTTAAAACACGGACTTGATAGATCAAAAAAGTACTGTTTTTTTTAAATAAAACAGTAAAATTTGGAGCTTACTTCACTTCTTATCGTATTTTGTAATATAAGATGCAAGAAAACGTCTTTTCCGTTTCACTTAACTCAAAACAACATTTGCTTTAATCTTTTCATTTCATGTTTTTTGGATTATCAAAAAAAAAAAAAAAAAGTAATCAACAATTCATAGTTTTCTTTTTATATTTTTCAACTAAAAGTAGTTTTCAACGAGGGTGCGTAATTAGTATAAAAATGAATTTAAATCTCATTCCTAAGAAAAATTTCAACGCAGAGAATATTTTTACACCTCAGAGCCAAACTGACGTAAGTCCAAAAACTACGATTTACCGTTTATTAGTGCATTGTATATAGAAGTCCATTCCGCATCGAGCTATGTGAACGTAATTCTTGAAAAAAAAATCCTCTTGGGCGATTCTCCTAAAAATGTCCCGTGCTTAACGCTAAGTTTTTTTATTTTTTACAGCTAACCAAAGCCTTCAAAAAATAATCCTGTTCTGGAACATGCTTTAATATACAATAAAATCATAACAGTTAATCCCATATTTAATAAATAGTGACTGGAATAAAATAAAAAAACCTAGCGTTACGCACGGGACATTTTTTCGAGAATTGTCCTTTTCAATATTTTACTTGGATTAAAAAAAACACGGTTATCATCCTTTGCCATGCACCAGAAAAAAAGATTTTCCCCTCTCTGTAAAATTACCATAATGTGACTTACGCTCTTCTGGCTCTAAGGAACAGATTTATAGAGTAGATAGTATTCTTCCAAGCTATTTTGTGGTCCCGCAACACGAGCGCCACTGGCTACAGGTACGTGAACTAAGTGACAAGAAGTTGCATTATAAGTTTAGCTCATGTGATATCTTAAGGCTATTCTTTGATTAGGAAAAAGATTTTTTTTTCAGATTTTCGGCCAATGGATCTTAGTTGTGCTTAATGTTTTTTCTTTTGGAATGCAATTAAATTTTAAACGCTTATCGAAGGCATATAAATAAATAATATTTCTTTAAACCGTATCAAGTTTTGAAAGTTATTTGTAACATTTCAGTTTCTCCGCTTACAATTCTTTGTTTCTTAAATATTATAATTTTTGTTTGACAGTATGTTTCATTTACTATTATAATCGCGCACATTTCTTATTTCATAGAAAAATTAATTGACTAGTGTGTTACGTATTATGATGTAACTCTCAATGTGATTTGATTCATTGGCGCTCTTTTCGCATGATACACTCACTGGCCAATGAATTAGAAACCTTTGATAGACACTTCTTGCCTCACTCGCACTGGTCTGGAAGGGTATCACGATATGGAGCATCTTCTGCTGGCATGGTAGTGGTGCCCCGGTGTCTCTCGAGGGCAAACTAAGCAAACTAACAGCCATGCGGTACCTAAACATACTGGCAGATTAAGTGCACCCTGCAATATGTCATTCTCATCCTGATGACGACGGATGCGACGCTGATGCAACTATACATCGTGCCAGAAAATTAGTTCGCTGAGCATCAGTCTGACTTCCGCTCATCCCGGATCTTAAGCGCCATAGAAAATGTATAGGACATGGCGGAAAAACGCATCCGACAGTACTCTCCTCTTCCACCTAATTTACAAGATCTAAAATGCTGCATAGCGAATAGTAGGAGAGCTGGCACCAATTTTTGGGTAGGTATTAATAATGTCCTATTAAAACTTCAAGTTGCCTCAAATACATTTTTCATATTTTTTGCAAAATGTTTTTGCACGCGTCTGGCAATGTTAAAACCTCGACTAAATCGTCTGGCTTATTTTTTTTTCTTATTTTTTAAACATTAAACAACAACATATCAAAATTGCATATTGCTTCAAATATATTTTTGGAACAAAAAAAGAATTGAAAAAATTAGGATTTGATTTAGCCCTACTAATCCTCAGCCAGATCTGCAGTTCCGTGTTGAGGTATAATAAGAGAGGTACGTGACAAGCTTTCAGCCTGAAATACCTACCTAAAAATCGGTGCCAGCTCTTAGACTACAATGCATGGTATTCTATGGATGTAAATGCACTCCAGAAGCTTGTAGACTTGATGCCCAAACGAGTCAGAGTAGTTATCTGTGCAAAAGGTGGTCCAATAAAATATTGATCTTGGTCAAGAAGTTTCTCTTAACGGTTTCTAATTAATTGGCTAGTGAGTGTATAAACCGCATCACTTCAACTTGAAATTAGTAAAATAAAAACATTAAATAAGAAAACATTGTGAAATTCGTGCAAATATATAATTTTGATGACATGGAATAGTCAACTATAGAACTGTACTGCCGTATGCAGATAAACGGCAGAATCTGCAGAAATGAATTTTCGAGATGTTTGAGGAACTGTATGTCGAATTCAATATCAACCACAGGGAAATCTTGAAATTAGACGTTTTTTTCGCGCCTTTTTTTTCAGCGGATATCAAATAAACAAACTTGTACAATAAAGCTAAAATACAATAAATGACAAAAATGCAAAAAAAAAAAAAAAAAGAAGAAAAGAAAAGAAAAATGAAATTTTGCAGTCACTGCCCTTTACCCGCACACGGCAGTATAGCATAGAGATTTAATGAAACTTCAAGTCGAATGCAATGCCAAACAAAGTTTCTTATATGAAAAAAGAAATAATATTATTTAAAATTCTGAGCTACACATTATATTACTTTTTTAGTGCCTTTTTTTAATAATGTTATGGTTCGAAAAATCAGAGAGAAATACATTTTATCTAAAATTACGATTGTAAACTTTGATAATACACAGAAAATGTAACTTTAGGATGAATTTAAAGCAAAGAGCGGAATATTACAGAATTCTTTGTTTTTTTCTATGCATATATTTAGGAAAACTTTGTTCAGTATGCAAAATTTTACGAAGGTAGCAATATTTTATGTGTTGTCAGATGAAATACGTTAAAATGCTATTGCCATTCGTGCCATTACCATTCAGAGCAAAAGTATAACTTGTAGTTGGCAATGAAAGGCTGAGGATAAAATGATATTAAGTGCGTGATTTCACTATTTTTGGTGACTGATTTTTTGAAAATTAAGTTTTTTTAAGTTTGGATGTTTTACCCATAAGTTTAATCGAAACTCATTGGGACAAATTAGGGGATAAGTATTAAAAATAATCGCAACACCGTTTTAATGTTTTTATATTGATTTTCGATGATAATTTAAGGAATTAATAATTAATCAATTGATTCATGAAACAAAATGTAAAGAAAACGAGCAGATGTGTGCACCACATGACTTCCTTTTACTCCACCTTAATGTCATTTCCCCATTACTGGCAATTTTATTGTGATTCAATAGTTTACTCTAAATATCACCAACAGTACCCAAATCGAGACAGATTTTAAAAAAAAATTAAAAAAAAAATATAATTTGAATTTTTGGCATCTTGAATTCAAATTATGTTTTTCACAATCACGAGCGTGTGTGTTTGTGTAGGCGCATGTGTGTGGGTGCGTGAGTGCGTAAGTGTATGTATGCATGTGTGTGAGTGAGTGTTGTGTACGTGCGTGTGCGTGTAGGTGTTCGTGTGTGTGTGTGTAGGCGTTCGTGTGTGTGTGTGTAGGCGTTCGTGTGTGTGTGTGTGTGTGTGTGTGTGTGTGTAGGCGTTCGTGTGTGTAGGACATGGACGCCACCGCCCAGCAAAAGTGGATTCCGGTGGACAGTGCTCAGGACCAGCCGCGCCGCCGCCGGTGGACGGTGGTGCTGCAGCCCTGGTCCAAGCTGAAAAAGGCACGGACGCCAAAAACGGTCAAGTGAGAACAATAAGCAATCGTGATTGCTCAAAAAAAAAAAAAAAAACGTCAAATTTTTTGTCGACCAAAAGACTGGCGAAATATTGCATAGTGTCCGCCAAATTATAGTACCACTTGAGTTTACATCGAAATTAGCAATGATTTATCCCCAAAAAAATGGCAAAAGATCCCTTAAGAAACACCCGAATGCAACCAAAGGAGACACAACTAAACCCCACTAGGAGTCTACGAACAAAATTTCTACTTTCCAGGACTTACCGTTCTTGAGTTATGCGACATACATACGCACATACATACATACAGACGTCACGAGAAAATTTGTTGTAATTAACTCGGGAATCGTCATTATGGATATTTCGCGTGTCTATACGTTCTTAGGCACTCATCCACGTGTGGTCGAGTCGAGAAAATACTTAATTTCCATTTTACTCAACTCCGAGTGAATATTAAGGTCGATTTTTGAGTGAAAATTTTTTCGCGAATACAATACTTCCTTTTTTGTAAAAGGAAGTAAAACTAAGAAAGAAATTGCATAATGACCCCGTTTGTCAAATTTAATCTTCACTATATATAACAGGAATGAAGATTTTTTATGAACATATGCAGTCAAAAAAATACATATCTTATCTTTCTAAAAAATGCCAAACTGCACCTCTTGTGAAAAGCTGAAAAGTTTTGGGCGCAAAATGACTCTTTGAAGAATACAGAAACGAACTACGCAATAATAAGAATAATTAGTTATAATAAAGCAAATGTGAAATTCTTGAAACGCACATTGTAAGATGAATACTATCTTTGTGCTGAACAGTAAATTTTAACGTTGTTTTTTTTTTACTTTACGCACATTGTATTTCCTTTTTGTCAAAGGTTTCGGATAGATTTCATGTAGATTTTTTTACTTCCTTTTGCAAAAAAGGAAGTATTGTATTCGCAAAAAAATTTTCACTCAAAAATCGATCTTAATTTGGTACGTAGACTCCTAGTGGAGGTCTAGTTATGCACCTCCCCTTTTGGTTGCATTTGGGTGTTACTAAGGGGGTCTTTTGCCCCTTTTTGGGGGGGAAACATCGTTAATTTCGATGTAAACTCAAGTGGTGCTGGAATTTGGCGGACACTTGGCGATATATCGCCAGTACTTTGGTCGCCAAGTTTTGTTGCCAATTTAGCGAAAAAAATTTTTTTTTTTTTTTTTTTTTTTTTTTGAGCAATCACATAGCTTATTAAATAACGAATAAATACCTTTGTGCTGAAGATGCAAAAAATCAGTAATCCAACGTCAGAAAGCACAAATATTGCAAAATATTGCAGACACGTGTTTCGGCGTTACAAGGAACACCTTTTTCAATGCAAAGAAATGTGAGCTTCTGGATGAAAAGTCATCCGAGAAAAGCAACACGGTGGAACAGGAGATAGTATAAATATCAAAAAATAGAAATTAAACAAAACAAAAAAGATAAAATGACACCTGGAGGCAAAATTTATTATATAATTCCATCAGGAAAAAACCGTTAAGTAATAAATTTTCCAAGAAAACCCATAAACAATGCAAAAAGTCCAAAAATGAAACCACTCAAATAAATTAGCAATAAATTTACCAGCGGGAAAAACTATGTATGAAAGCAATGTATCAAATGGAGAAATGCATTTAAGAACAAAGTGAAGGATAAACATATTGGAATTAGTTAATCACAAAACGAAATAAAAAAGCAAAAAATGAAAAAAAAAGGAAGAAATGTACACGTTTACATAAAAATAATAGAAAAACTAAACCAATTTTAACAAAGGAGTCCACACAGAAGAAAAATAGGGAATTGCAGTAAGATCATTAACTAAATTAGAACGGTTCCTCAGGATGTGGAAAGATTCCCAAAAATCAAGATCCAACGAATTGGGGCATTTTTGGATAATTTGATAAGAGTTAAAATCAAAAGAATGATTTGATTCCCAACAGTGTTGGGCAATACTGGATTTATTCAGCTGCTGTTTCCTCACATAGCTTTGATGTTCTTTTAAACGAAATTTCAAAGAACGGCGGGTCTGTCCTATGTATCCGAGTCTGCAATTGCAAACAATTTTATAGATCCCACAACAATTAAGAGGATGAATAGAATCTTTAAGAGAAGAGAAAGAAAGTTTATTAATAGGAGAAAATACCACTTGGAATTGGAATCGCTTCAGAATCTTAGCAACCTGAAAACTAATACCAGGGAAGAAAGGCAGAACAACTAAATTCTTAGTGTTAAAAGTTCTATTAAGAGCAATATTTTGAGATTTTTTGCAAAGTTTTTTATAAATGGAATCAACTAAGGTGGGCGGATAGTCTCTATCAACAGCCACAGCTCTTAAATAGTTAAGTTCCGCATTAAGAAGCTCAGGTGAAGAACAAATATTCATTGCACGATAAACAAATGTGTTGAAAGCTGAATATTTTTGATTAGGAGGGTGAGACGATCAAAAATATTCAGCTTTCAACACATTTGTTTATTTTCTATTGTTTAATTTCTATTTTTTGATATTTATACTATCTCCTGTTCCACCGTGTTGCTTTTCTCGGATGACTTTTCATCCAGAAGCTCACATTTCTTTGCATTGAAAAAGGTGTTCCTTGTAACGCCGAAACACGTGTCTGCAATATTTTGCAATATTTGTGCTTTCTGACGTTGGATTACTGATTTTTTACATAGCTTATTGTTCTCACTTTTTCTATTTTGATGTCCTATGATTTTATTTTCCCCTCGCCTCCCTCTGCAGCATCACCGTTGACCGGCCTCACAATGCTGCTCCTCTAGCGAAAACCGTCTCCAGGTTGCGTTCAAATCCTACATACACACACACGCATACATGCACATCTACACACACACCTACACACACATATACGCACACATATACACACACATAAACACACACACACACACACACACACACATACCCACACACTCATGCCTGCACACAGACACAAACACACACTCCAACATACATACCTACGCACACGTGATTGCGAAAAACATAATTTGAATTCAAGATGTCAAAATTCAAATTAATTATTTTTCTTTTAATCTGGTTTCAATTTGGCCACTGTTGGAGATATTTAAACAGTAAACTACTGAATCATGTCAAAATCGCCAATAATGGGAAAATGACATTAAATTGGAGTAAAAGGAAGTCATATGCGGCACACATCAGCTCGTTTTTTTTTTTTTTTTTTTTCAGAAAGCCATGGTTTTTTTTTTTTTTATAAACTATAAATATGATTGCCCCATCAATTACATATGAATCACGTATCAATTTTTTAGGCAATGCATTTTACTCCGTTCAGTATAAAAGAAAAAGTTATGGTTAAACGATCAAATGGTAAAATTTTCAAACTATTCATAAAGTTTTATGCCTCCACGTTCTTACTTTATCGAAATGAAGCTGATAACTGGATTTTTTCTAATAATGAGATACGAAACTTCTTAATAATTTTGTTAGATTTCTTTTCTTTTAAATCGTAGAAAAATATTATCATAAACTTTCTTCATGACACTTGGACGAATTTGATCGGATTAGAAGGAACTCCTTGAAAACAGCCACTTCTTTGGAATATGAATATGTCAAAGTTTTTCGAATAAAAATAAAATAATGCTCTTCGGTACACACGAAGCATTTGAGACTGAAAATTACGCTTATTTGATTCTTCTTAATGCATTAAATTCTTATCATTTAATGTTCTTAGAAAAAAAGATAAAAGCTTTCAGAGTAATTCTCGAAAGAAGATTCTCGAAAGTGTTTTCGAATTTTTTCGTTTCTTCTACGGCGTGAAAGTTAAAAAAAAAAAAAAAAAAAAAAAAAAAAAGCAGTAATAAAAAAAAAATAAATGCACATTTTTTGAAAAGTAATATTATTGAAAAGTAATATTTGCTGTTATTTTATGCTCCTGTTTTCGTTTTAATTTACATTTTGCTTGTAAGCACACATTTTCAAAGCCTTAAAATTACTTTATGTCTTACAATATTTCATGCTTATATTTATTAAACGAATTGCGGAGTTGACTCTTACTGGAATTTATGCGATCCACAAAGGTATAGTACACTTGTAAATTCTAAAGTTCAACTAAAACTGTATCCGCCAACGGTTCATAAATTACCTGAGTTTAGTTTCGTTAGATGTTTGCAATAGCTGCTGTTTAAGTATTGCATATGTTGATGATTGTAAAAGCTCATTAATAATTGCCGTGATTAGAATGGATTTAGTTTCTTGAGAAATTTACAGTGGGTGCTATTTAAGCATTGCATATGCTAATGATTGTAAAAGTTGATTAATAATTGCCGTGATTAGAATGGATTTAGTTTCTTGATACAATGGGTGATATTTGAGCATTGCGTATGTTAATGATTGTAAACGTTGATAATTAATTCCCGTGGTTAGAAGGAAAGTAGTATAAGTCAATCTAATATAGTTTCAAGTAAATAAACGTTTTATGAAAACATTTGCAAAAAAATCAAGACTACTCCAGTTTTAACTTTAAAAGTTCAGACTTTGTATTTGAAGATAGTTACTTTTTTATTGTTATGAACAAACTTTTATAATAATAACGTACAACTTGTTTTGAAAAAAAAAAAACTAATTGAAACGTATGGAAAAGCGATGAATCATTTTTAAACATTTTACTGGAGATGCAACAAACATTTCACGCTCATCGTCACTGAACTTTTCGAAAAGATTTTTTTTTTTTCCGTGTGATAAGAACTTGGAGTGCGATTTCATTTTTGACTTTTTTTTAATCAACTCTATTTCCCAAATATTTAAAGATAAAAAATATTTGGATTCAGCTGATGTTTATGTAATTCAGCCTTATTTTATTAGTCTTTTAAAATCTCCCATTCATATTTCAATTAAAATTCGTGTAGCTTATTTGTGTTTTGGTCCGCCTAAATGATTTTAATGCGAGGCGTGGCTCTAGTGCAGAAAAAGGTTGGTTACCACTGAAAAACAAAAAATAAATAAATAAACCTAAGCCCAAATTCATTGCTAAAACTGTAAAATTTTAAATTAAAATTTATACCACTATCATTCTAACTCATCAAATGATTTGATACGCTTTACTTTTTTAAACATTGCCAAATATTTAAATTCGCCAGGCTCCAAATTTGCAAGTAAAAATATTTCTTGAAGTAAATTTTAATTTCTTAGCATTCTGTGTTTATTCATATTAATTTTTATTCATACTACATTTTTCTTTCTTTCTTTTTTTTGCAATTAGGCTACATATTTTTTAATGGATTTTTAGACACTTTAGTTAACATAAATGATACAATCTAGAAATATTTTCACTCATAATTACATTAAAATTTATCGAGATTAAAAATAAACGTCTAAGCAGCAAGCATAGGTTATTATACAAATTAATATGTAAAAAAACTGAAAGTTATTAAATACTGATAGCTTTGTATAGTTTCAATTCTTGCTTTGGCGTTGTTGAAGCTGAGCAGCATGTATACGAAAGCTGATTTCAATAGACAGCTTGCAACTAAACCTCAGTTATTCGTAAGATTTCAACTTTTGTTTATTTTCAGAAGAGATACTTGTACTTGTACAGTATGTGTGTGCTTCATTCGTCAACAGAACAATTATTTAATAAAGCACGTATAGTCTAAAGTTTTCGCATTTTTAATGCCCAATGGAGTTTTTTAAACCACAAGAATAACTTTCTTTTCTTATTTAAACCAAATATTTTTTGAAGTTTTATTAAAAATTTAAAATGCTTTTGAAGCAACAAAGGACGAGCTTCAATTCATAACAATTAATTAAACAAAGGTGAAAATGTTTTTCATCAAAATGTCATTCAGATTGACTTTATAAAGGAATGCTAAGCACGATGTTAAATATATTAAGACAAATCTTAAGGGAAAGAACGGAAATCTCTATTTCATAACAATTAATCACATAAAGGTGGCAACCCAATTTATCAAAATGTCATTGAAGTTGAAGGGCTCGAAGGGTGTCCCAAAATTAACGCAAGATTTGAATTTGTCACCATTTTTTCCATAAATTGTTGGCAGCCATGAAAAAAGAACAATTTGACAGTTGAGAGTTTAGGGTTAGTAAAAATGGGGTGTTATTGTACCATACAGCTAGAGAGAGTGAAACATTTCAATTACTGCATAAGGCATTTCCTAGTTGCGTACTCTCTCATTTCGTTCATCAGAATTGGCACCCTAGAACGTGTGATTTAACATTTTTAAATTTCTTCTTATGGGGTTATTTGAATTCAAAGGTCTATGTCAACAAGCCCACAACCACCCGTGCATTACCGTGTTGCGATACCGAGCGCCAATAACAGTAACTGCTTGACCAGCCTCAACTTTCATTATTTTTGAAACAATTGTTCAATAATGAAAGCGCGTTATTGTATCGTATAACGCTCCATTTTTGATTACCCTAAACTCTCAGCTGTCAAATTGTTCTTTTTTCAGGGTTGCCAACCATTTATTGCAAAAATGGCCGCAAATTCAAATCTTGCGTTAATTTTGGGACACCCTTTAGTAATGTGCCACGTGATGTGAATTTTCAGGAGGCCAATTTCCAACTCAATATTTGTAGAATTTTTCAAAGATATGTATACATTTTGTATTCTGCAATGCGAAAACCGGATGTTTTTTTCCCTCAAAATGACGTTATCCATTGCCATGTTTATTTCAATTTTAGTTATGAGAAACAAAAATTTTGATCAAAAAGTCACTCCTTGTGGCTTTTCACATTTTTAACCCGAGCCCTTCAATTGGTGTCTTAGAGACAAATTCTAACATATTACTAAATACAAAGGTAAAATCTTGGAGCAATAACGAGACAGCTCCATTTCATAACAATTATAATCTATACATATAATAAAATAAGATGTTTGTGTGTGTGTGTGTGTGTGTGTGTGTGTGTGTGTGTGTGTGTGTGTGTGTGGCGCGCATCCCGAGAAAACGGTAAGGCCTAGAAAGATGAAATTTGGTATACAGGTGCAGTTTTTGCTGAAGATGTGCACCTCGGGCTTCGATTTTTGATATTTTAATTAGAAAAAAAGTTATTTAATGTTTTATGTGTTTTTTTTTTTGCACTTTTTACCTCACAGACCCCGAACCAATCGCACAACACAAATATTTTTTGCACTATAAGGTAGGAGATTTATTTCTAAATATGATGAATGAAAAAAAAATTGAAGATAGAGCAATTTTTATATTTTTAATGATTTTTTCAAAAAACCTTTAATTTGCATTTTTCCTGGGTTTTGTTTTTTTTAAATATCATCAAGCGAGAAGTATCAAAGCCCCATTTCTAAAATTTAAGTTGGTAATAGCAAAACCATTTCGCCCTCTTCAAAAGAAAAAAGTTCTTAAAAATACGCAATAGTTTTTTTTAAACAATTTTTTAATGCTGAACACATTATGTCTTTCCACGCATCGGTCGAAAAAAGCGTTCTTCAATCTTTTATGCCTTTGACGTCACTACTTGGATTTCGATTCGGTATCTACGATGGAATCTTAATCGCAAACAATGTTTATCTTTTGCTTTTACTATACAGCTTACTTCTACATTTTATGACGTGATGACCGCGTATTTTCCGGCATGCTTGCTTTTTTTCTTTCCTTTTTTTGTTTTATTTAGGGATTGCATTTATTTCTTTTTCCGTTCCCTCCAACCCCCAAGTTGCAACGTTTTGCTGCATCTATATTACGTTACATTTCATAGTTATGCACATTTAATTCAATAATAAAAGAGATTTTTTTTTCTTTGTCAAACGCTACTTTTTGCACACTATGGGGAATTTTGAAGATACCTTTTTTTTTTTTTTTTGCTCTACTTAAATAAAAAAAAGGTGGTTTTTTTTGGAGTGATCTTTGTTTTTATCAGGAAATGGGCGGGCAGGTTAAAATAAATAGAGATGGATAAGAAAATTTAGAGATAGATCGTAAAGGTAGAAAGCCGCCGAAGGCGGCAATCTTGGCGTAAAAATGTGAATGGCTCAACAAAAGATAGAGATATATTTATGAATACTGCTGCCAAATTTATTTAAACAGCCGCCGAAGTCGGCAAACTTGAAGTAAAAATTTAAATGACAAGTTAACCAAACAGCCGCCGTAGGTGGCTGCATGCATAGAAAGGCGAATGGCGTAAGAAAGCGGACCAGCTGGTCGCCGCAGGCGGCTAGTTACACATAAAACATATTTTATCAAAATGTCATTGAAATTTGTTTCATAGCTGCAAATAATAATATAATTTTGAATAAAGCTAAATGGTTGGAATAATACTGAGGCGTCTAAATTTCAAGCTAATAAGTATTCAGAAGTGACAAGATATTTTATAAAAATGTCGTTAAAATTTATTTCCAAGATATGAATTCTCTGCTGATAAGACATTCGTGTACACGAATCACAAATCATCAGCTGCAGAGTGTGTGCATTTCGTAGTTATTCAGATAAATGGATTAACAACATTTCACATTTATGTATAAACAACATGTTAACACAGAATGGTACTTGTTAGGCATAAATTAACTTATTGGTAACGCACAGTTTAAAATCTAATTATTTTGAAAATTGGAATCTTATACATCATGAGCAAAGTATCTAAATTTTGTCATGCAAAAATACAAGGTGGTTTTAAAAATATGCGATCTTTACACTCTTTCCACAGCTGCCAGCCTTTTCTTGTTAATTTTGTCAACTGCCGAGTTTTCTGAAATTTAGAGCTTTTAAATCTGAGTTCGCTTTTTTTCTTCAATAAGCAGACACACTGTAAACAATTTCCGAAACTTTACTGATTATTCCCGTGTAACGTTTCGGGATTTCAATTGTTTTATACACTTCCTGAGAAAATCAAAGTTCATTGTAAAATAATATTTCCTGGATTGCTACAAGTTGACGAATGGAGACTTCTCATTGTTATGAAAAATATTTTTATCTCCCAGTTTAAAGATTTATTACTCAGAGTATTTATTGAGTACAGTTTCTTCAGTTCAATTACGGCTTTTCCAGACTGATTAAGCTCCCAAAGGGAGCGAAAAAGTCTCTGGATTCCGTAGCTTTGTAAGGATTGCAATCGAGTTGTATTCTTGATACTTACTTGCAATTCTGTCTTAGTTTTGATGGCATTTCAATACTGATTTTTTAACATTCTTGATCAATTAGAAAGGTGCTAAGCTATTAAATTACACCTACCTTTAATTACTCTAAATTTCCAGAAACACGAATGGCTTTAAATGGGAACATTTCTGAATTCTTTAGGAGCACATCCAGGATAATTTCAAGAGGGAACTGAGTTTTAGCGGAAAACATTCCTGTTTTTGCAAGATATGTTACTGGCAGAAATTGGGCACATTAGCTGCCCGTTATTTTCGAGGAACATTTTTGAAATGTTTTTACAGTGCACGGTGTTATTTTTAATGGCTAAACTTTTGGTTATAAAACCATGCAGTGCTTGACAAAATGAGGATAAAAAGTTTAATTTCTTGAGAGATATAATTTTAGTGGAATAATAGTGTCTGGACTGTTACGGTTTTGCGTTTAGAATACATAACGGTGATGTATCGTTTTCATGGATACAATTATGCGTTACTACCTCACGATGAGTTTTAAAACACTGTTCTGTTTTAAACAGTTAAAACATTTTTCAAATACCTTTGTCCTTTTATGAGTTTATTAGATATATTTCAATTTTTTATTTACAGCATAAGGTGGTTTTTTTTCATTAGTATGACACAAGTTCGTTTTCATAAAAACGTGAAATTATCTACAAAATAAGAATGCAAATTTTAACGAAATGGAATATCTTAATTAGCGATATCACGCAATTTTATTTTGATAAGTACTTTCCGCACGTCAAATAAGATTAATTTTAGGTAATTAAAACCTGAAAGTTAAATTTCTTTTTTCTCAAGTTATACAAAGCAGCAAGATTTTTTTCCCTTTTTCATATAAACGTGCTAAAATTTATTCATCCCTAAAATTAAGTATTCACTGTCGAGTAGACCTTTTTAAATTCTTGTCTTTTTCCTAAGCAAGTTTAACCAAAAACTCTTAATGCCGTAAGGTGAGTATACTAATCAAGTTTTTTTAATGGTTTTTTCATGTTTTGCAATTAGTGATGATCATTTTTTGTGACATATTCCCTATTACCATTTATAATTATTTTTCGAAATAGTAGTAGCACACAATGAGTAACAACTTTTTAAATTTTGTATTGTAAACTTGATTTTTCTGTTGGAGCAATTTCTTTCTTTGAAGAAAAAAAACTGATATTATTTAAGTTTAAAATTAAAGCTTCCGCTTTAATGAAAGTGTTCATTTCGAAACTCTACGCTGATTGCTAAAAAGTAATCAATGGAATAAAAATGATTTTTTTAGCTGTTTTCATTAAACTTGTATGTTAAATAGCTTGTTTAAAATTCAGTTCAGTTAATGCGTGTTTCATAATAGTCCTACGCATTGGTTTTTAACTATTTTCAGACCTAATACACGAACAGCTTCAGACCTAGTGTGTGAATGGTTCCCCAAGAGCTGGCGTCCATTCTTTCAAGTGGTACTTTTGTCGGCGGATAGCCAATACCACGATAGTTTTGACACGTAGTTTCCTCACCAGATGGAGACACTTGTGCTCAGTTCGATTGCCGTACACTGTTAAAAATTCAGGAAACTTCTATGGTAAATATTACCGCAAAATGTAGGGTTTACAGTACAAAACAAAAATTACACTAAATTGTACCGAAAAAAATAAACGACTGCAGCGCGATTTAATACACTACGTGACTTACAGGGTGAAGGATACAACAGCGCACTTCCCCTCACTCGATGTGCCTCAATGGTACGGTGGTCAGCAATTCCGCCTACTAATACGAAGATCCTGGGATCGAACCTACAACTCGCATGTTGCTTTTCTTAACTCTCGTTTATTCTACTACAAAATTTTACAGTAAAATAAGACTTTACGGTACTGGCAACATGGATGCAAGTAACTTTCATCGTAGAATTTCTGGATTTTTTTAAGAGTGTATAGTGAAACGACATTGACGCTGACGATTTTGTTTATCTGTAAAATCTACCGACTGGTTTCAGGTATCAACCCGCACCTTAGGGCATACAAGCAGCAATGTTAGTCATTTTTAATTCAGTATTAAAAATCGGATATCATTTGTAGTAAAATGTCAAACACTCTTTTAAACGAGTTACAGCATAGTAGCATTAGATTTCCTGTTTAAATTGCTTAATTTTAATAGTTATGCTCTTGTCTAATTACACATATGAATATTTAATGTTATTGGTTACTAGTGAATAAACATCGTAAAACATTCTTGAAGTTCCATGCTAGGCACTATCGAATAACTTTTTTTGATTGGTAATTTTATTCACGTATAATTTAGTATAGTATGTACTAAACGCTCTCAAACGAAAAACGAATAGGGGAAGTCGGGGCACGTTTGTCTGCTTTTCTACTTTTCATGTTTTATTTCATCAAAACGTCGATTTTCTTCAATAGTTTTCATTAAATATTTCTTAATATTTTGTTTTCTAAAAATGCTCAATTCGTTACTTTTTAAAATAAATTTTCAAGGTTAGTAGACCAACATGCCCCAATATTTCTCATTATTCCATTTTTTTTTCTGAAAATGCTCAATTCGGAGGGGATTTTTTTAAATTATTTTTTCAAGGGAAAAAGATCAACGTGCCTCAATATTTCTCCTTATTTCTTTTTTTTTTAAATTTTTGAATGTAGTGGATGGTGGAGAGAGGAAAAAAAAAAGCTCACGAAATATTGATTCAGCAATAAATTTATGAAATAACTCATAAAAATAAGACTAAAACCACAAAACAAATGTACACCAAGGCATCAACTACTGAAAAAGTTGTTCATTTAGAAAGTTATATTCTTCAGTAAAAGACGAAGACCGACATAAAATATCTTTCATGCATCAATTTGTGAAAAAAAGGACAGCTTTCATTCTACATTAGAACATTACGCGGCGCGGTTATTAAACATTTGAAATTTTGCACCCTAAACTTAAATGACGCCTATCTTCTTCGGAAGACGTTTGTGACCTTTATTTTTTACTTTATATTGTTTGTATATATATATATATATATATATATATATATATATATATATATATAATATCACAGCATATAGAATTTCAATCAACATTCAAACTTTCTAAATTAATGAATATTGCTGACATAACCAAGCATGGCAAGCTTACTGTTGTAAGTTACATCATACGTTTCATCAAATTCAATTATTTGAAGAAAGGAAATTGTAATTCCTATCCTTGGGACTATAAATAGCTAAGGTTAATTGAGTCCTGGAAATTAACTGCCAGTGTCTGATTGTGTGCGTATAAATGCCAGGGAGCACAAATTATTTTTCTTACTTGACCTACTTTTGATGTCCAAGACGACAGCGGTAGTAGAAAGCAATTATTTTATCACATAAAGATTTACCAGAAAGAAAACCTCATGGAGTTTATGTATTTCGTATTGTTGAGAAATAATATTAGTCTGGAATTAAAACATTGTTAAGCATTGATATATGTTATGCAGAGATTCTTCAATAGTATTGATGGTTCAGATGAGGGGTTTCCCAAACTGGGTGTCGTGTCACTTAGGGTGCCGTAGAAGAAGGAGAGGGGTGCCGCGAAGTGTCCATGATATCGATATAATGTGCATGTAACAGAGATAGGTGGAAGAGTAGGGTGCCGTGAGAAAATTCTAACTCTTCAATGGGTGCAACGAATCAGAAAAGTTTGGGAACCCCGGGTATAGCTTATACTCCGTGCTGCTTTAGAAGAAAAAAGTGTCCCAGAGAAATTCAAGTAATAATGTCTCGATTACTTGAAATGTTTTATCCTGAACTCCAGTCAACCGAAATAAATTTTCTTCCTTTGAAATTCCACTTCCATGTAATGACACTTCAAAATTTTACCATCAACATCATGTTTGAAAACACTGTTTGCAGCTCAATACAGGAGATAAGCGGGACAGAGTCATAGAATTAGTATTCACCATGATCCAGATAACTATGTATTCCATCAACATCATGTTTGAAAACACTGTTCGCTGCTTAATTCAGGAGACAAACGGCTCGGAGTTAAAGACTGATCTTCACGGTGATCCAAATAACTATGTATTCCATCAACATCATGTTGAAAAACACAGTCTGCTGCTCAATACAGGAGAGAATCGGCACAGAGTCATAGATTTAGCAGGATATAGCACGAGAAGTAATCACATTACACAGACTTAGAATTCATTTGTTTAAAATCACGCATAGAAACATTTTTATTTGTTTATGTTATTTTGGATTACCTATGAGCAGGGAACACCTGAACATACGCACAGCATGGTATGTTAATTTAAGCTGTTCAAAAATTCCCGGCAGTGATAAATTAGCTATGTATAGCACCAAACACTAAATATCGAACCCTGGCACAGATTCGGACGGTAACATGATTTTGAAAAGGTACTTTTTATGAAGCAGTAAGTTACCTCCCTTAAACCAGAGTTAACCCAGAACAACATGCAATATACCTCACATCTCCGTTATCGCATCCAGAGACTGCAGTTTCGTTCATATTAGAACTCTTCAGTCTGGATCAATGAATAACCGAGCCGGAAGCAGATATCTTATTGAAGCAGTAAGGACCAACAAACTGGTAGATAAAATAAATTTATCTTGCCAGCTTACGTCCGCAGCATGGTGCGGTTCGACTAGTGAATTGAAGTCAAAGCTTGGATATTTAGCAGTAATTTACCGCCTTTAACCAAGGGCTAATAAAAAGCAGAACCACGTGCAATGTACCACACAGACCGGTTATCACATCCAGCGATCGCAGTTTCGTTCTTATTAGAACTCTTCAGTCTGGATTAGTGAATAACTACTAATCCAGGCTGAGAGTTCTAATAAGAACAAAACTGCAGTCTCTGGATGTGATAATTAGGCTGTGTGGTATATTGCAAGTGAAAGTAATTTGTAGTTTTTAACAAGAAATTTTTTATCGTGAGAGATTGAAAATATTTAATTTCCGCGAAAGTTAATGAAGTGTTAAAACAGTACAGTAAAATAAAAGTTAACTAAAAAGTAACATTCTTAAAACGTAAAACATTCGTGCAAAGAACTTTTAAAAGGCAGAGTTAATGAAGTGTGAGAGCAGTACAGTAAAATGAATGTGCCCACCTCAGTTTTGCTAAATTGGATTTTTTAACTATCTCGAAATCTTCTTTTACAATTCACTCAATAGCCACCCCTACTCAACCTTTTTAAATACTATTCATTCTTGCAAATGAAGCATTATTGTTTATTTCAATTACTTGAAATAATACCAGTTTTTTTTCTACGATTAATTTACTTTACAAATTGAATTTGCTGCAAAATAAATAAATGTTCTAAATAGAGATGCATATAATGTAACTTTACTGAAACGGAAAAGACGAAGTGAAGTAAAAACGTTCCTTTTTTCACTTAAAGTTGTTAAATTGCTACTGTGTGAGATATTGAATTTGTAATTAAGATAATGGCATTGACATTTCGCAATTAAGATAGTTCTATCATTACAGCAAATTTTTAATCAACATAATTTCATTTTTTATGTTAATTTGCTGCTTTGCGATTTTTGCTGTTTTAATATGTTCAAATTTCAAAGCGAAGTTTTTTCACTAAAAAAAACTCATTGCTATACGCTCAAAAGTAAAACTGAAAAGAATCATTCTTTGCTAGAGAGGGGCGGGGAGGGAGGAGAGGAGTTCAAAAAACCAGTATTTAAACCTTCAATTCTGCGAAGTGTTTACAAAATACTAAAAAAAAGCTAAAGATACACTTCAATTAAATTCGAATTTCGTAATGCATGTGTTTTTTGGTTATTGATTAAATTAAAGATTCTAACTTTTTTGTTTCCTTTTTTATTTTTTTTTCTGATAGATTTTATAAGATCGAAATTAATGATTTATAACACAAAAATTAAAAAATGGCAGCAAGAGCACTTATTACTATCATTGTAAACAATTGCGCAACTGCGGTTTTCGGAAAATTCTTAAGTCATGTCAACGCATTTTTAATCCGCAAAATTTAGGCATCACAAAATCAATTCTGCTTTATGAGAGACGGCGTCACGTAATGAAAAGTTGCGAAGGTTTTGAATGCTGACAACTCGTCCGTTATTGACTTCATTTTTTTCTGAAGAGTAAGTTTGAAATTTATTGGTTTAAAAAGAAGTTTTAATCCGAAATTTTCTAGCATGCAATACAGCATACTTTTTCTGCTTTGAGATGCAACTGTGAACTTAATTCTTCTAAGTCTAAGCCCTAGTGATTTTAACAGTCTTCTACGATTTGTGAGCTAAATCAAGAACTACTATAGCTTTAGATACAATATAATCGTATGTAGCTTTCAAAAGCTGTTAATAATACGGTTGTTTCCTTCAGTTAAAAGTACTATTTTCAGTCACTGAAATTGATAGAATAATTAAATAAAGTAACATCGAACCAGAAAAAACTTTTACTTTTCCTATAGTTATTTTTTTTTATTTAATTTTTTATCATGCCCGGTTTTGGAAATAAGGCGTGGTCTTTATGACGTCATAAGTGATGTACTTTAGCGCATTACTCCATTGCGCTCTGAATGTTTACGCATTGTTAAAAAAAAGCTTGTCATTAAACAGAAAGCAATAATAATGAGAATTTTGAATGAAATTTTTTCTGAAGCAAAGATGAAATTCATTAATGTTATGGCGCTATAATATTTTATCTTTATCTAAAACCAAAATGTTGCTCTCTGCGCTGATGGCATCAGTGAATGGCATTTCATCACTTGTGATGCCATGAGCAGAAGCGTAAAAAATGAAATTGAATCTGCGCACCGATAATAATATTTATTTTATAAATACCAAACTTTGTCAAATTATTTAAAAAATGGTTAAAACCTTGTTTTTAAGAATGCTCTTTCAGAAAAAAAAATACTTTTAATATGTCAGAAACAACCCTATTGTTTGCGGAATTTAATAAAATTAGTTAAGTTATTTTTTAACTGCCATTTTAAAGGTAACCAGATGAACTAAAGTACGTAAACAGTTACACCGTTTAATAAAGAAAGGATGTTTACAACAAGATCCCTATCATCCCTATTTTCATATATTTAATATTTCATGGGTGCAGTTCTGTTGGTATGTCATACTTTCTTAATACTTAATCATAATTCTTAAGCAAGGCATAATTTAAGTATTCTTTTTTTCTTTTTTTTACCGCTGTCGGTCAAAAATGAAAAAACAATAAACATTTTAACTGTTTTTCCGAAAAATAAATCAAATGTTTGAATTCTTGCTGTTGATCTAATGACCCCTTGAATCAAAACGAAACAATAATTATTTATGATAAAAAGAGCCGAATAATGCCATTATTAGGTCCTAAAATTATAACTCTACAGTTCGGTACGATTTTGGCGTTTGACAACCCCCCCCCCCCCATGGCCTTTTTCTTGTATGGTAGTGCCTATACTGTTAAAAATTCAGAAAACTTTAGTAGTAAACATTACTGTAAAATGAAGTATTTACAGTACAGAAAAATATTACAGTAAATTATACCAAAAATAAATAAATGATTTTAGCTCCAATTGATGCACCACGTGACTAACAGTGCGAAGCACATAACGCAGTATTTTGCCTTACTCTATGTCTCCATAGTAGAATGGTAGGCAGCGAAGCCGTCTATAAATACGAAGGTCCCGATTTCGAACCTGCTGCTGGCATTTTGAGTTTTTTAACTTTTGTTTATTTTGCCATAAAATTTTACAGTAAAATAGAATTTTACGGTAAAAGTTGCTGGCAACATAGATGGCAGTAATTTTTACTGTAAACATTCAGGATTTTTTCTAACAGTGTACCTGCCAAATTTGGTAGAAATCCGAAATAAACTTTAGGTTTGAATAGGGAACATACATACATATATTCTCTGTTTTATTTCTATGGACATACCATTACACTACTATTTCCTTAGAAGTAATTTGACCTGTCATTTTATTTAGAGCTGGAAATGATTGTATTTCCGACATGTACTTTCCGACCATTCCTGATGATGTTATACAAAGGCTTTCTCTTGAGAAGACGACACTATTTCCAAACTTTCTTCGAAACAATCTTCCCCGTCCTCGTTCTTGCTCTGCCTCTACTTCATCAACCTGAGTACCAGCGAGGAGACAATAGCACAAGATCAGTCGCTGAAATCTCCTATTCTTCGTTCAACCCGTTACTGCTTCAGAACGATTATTTTGGAACTTTCTATTCTTCGTTAAAAACCATTCATTTCCTCTACACACCTGCAAACAACCTGACTGCTGTGTTAATGAAAAAGGCTGCCAACACTTGGATGAAAAACAACATTCCAACGTCAAGAAATTTGAAATGTAAGTAACCTTGTTCACCATTTCTTTTTAAAATAATTTTTGAAATGTAAGTAACCTTGTTTACCATTTATTACTTCCTTTTACAAAAAAGGAAGTATTGTATTCGCGAAAAAATTTTCACTCAAAAATCGCCCTTAATTTCCATTTTGCTCACCCCCAAATGAATGTTGAGTTTTTTTTTCGATTCGACCACATGCGGAAAAGTGCCTAAGAATGTATAGACACGCGAAATATCCATTTTGACCATCACCGAGGTAATTACAACGACTTTTCTCGTGACGTCTGTATGTATGTGCGTATGTGCGTATGTGCGTATGTATCTCGCATAACTCAAAAATGGTATGTCCTAGAAAGTTGAAATTTGGTACATAGACTCGTAGTGGGGTCTAGTTGTGCACCTCCTATTTTGGTTGCATTCGGGTGTTTCTAAAGGGGTCTTTTGCACCTTTTTGGGGGGAAATCATTGTTAATTTCGATGCAAACTCAAGTGGTGTTATAATTTGGCGGTCACTTGGCGATATATCGCCAGTCTTTTGGTTGCCAAGTTTTGTCGCCAACTTGGCGAAAAATTTGGCGTTTTTTTTTTTTTTCTTAAATCTGCTTTTAATGTGGTCATTGCTAGTGATATTTAAAGAGTTAGAGAGAGAATCCCATTAAAATTGCAATAATAGGGAAATAGCATTAAATTGGTGTAAAAGGAAGTCATGTGATGCACACATCAGCTCGTTTTTTAAAAAGATTTTGTGGCTACAATGGAGTATGGAAATAATTTCATTTAATTTTGAAGATATAATTCTGAAGTAATATGTAAAGTTTTGCTGAATTTTTTTTTAAAATACAGAGGATATTGTATTTTTTAATCGTAAATATTTAAACCACAGAAATCACTTCATAAGCACCATTTTTTTAAACTTGATGTTCTCTATTTTTCTAGATGCATATTTCATATTTAAAGAAAACTTGGGGAGAAAATTTTCACTAATAGCAATGATTTGTACAAAAGGTGTCAGAAACGGTTTTTGTTGAAATCTCAAATTTTCCTTAAAAAAGTCAATAAAATTAGGATTTAAGCCAGATTAAAAAAGAAAAACCGATGGTATATAACTTTGCTACCTATTACTTCCTTTTCCAAAAAAGGAAGTAATTGTATTCGCGAAAAAAAATTTCACTCAAAATCGACCTTAATTTCCATATTGCTCACCCCCGAATGAATGTTGACTGTTTTTTTCGACTCGACCACACGTGGATACGTATAGACATGCGAAATATCCATTTTGACGATTCCCGAGTTGATTACAACGAGTTTTCTCGTGACGTCTGAATGTATGTATGTATGTATGTGCGTAGTGCGTGCGTATGTGCGTATGTATGTCGCATTCCTCAAGAACGGTAAGTCCTAGAAAGTTGAAATTTGGTACATAGACTCCTAGTGGGATCTAGTTGTGCACCTCCCCTTTTGGTTGCATTCGAGTGTTTCTGAAGGGGTTTTTGCCCCTTTGGGGGGAATCATTGTTAATTTCGATGTAAACTCAAGTAGTGTTATAATTTGTGGGACACTTGGCGATCTATCGCCAACCTTTTGGTCGCCAAGTTTTGTCGCCAACTTGGCGAAAAATTTCGCGATTTCTTTTTTTTTTAAACTTGGTTTCAAATTGGCCATTCTTGGTGATATTTAGAGTAAACTATTGAATCACGTTAAATTTGCCAATAGTGGGGAAATGACGTTAAATTGGAGTAAAAGGAAGTCATGTGATGCACACATCAGCTCGTTTTTTTTTAAAATTTGTATCTCATTATCAATCTGAACAAAACTCAAAGTAATGAAACAAATCCGGATCTACAGAAAGCATTTGAAAGATACACATGAATTGACGTTTTACGATCATGGGAGATATGTATGGGAGATAATTATTGTGATCCAATCCACACCACGAGGAGGCTCGTTTCCTTTTAAGTCGAGAGAGAGAGAGAGAAAGTTATTGGCGTTACTTTTGTACATTCAGTTTAACTTGATAACATGCATGGTTATCTTTAAGGAGCAACTATTCTATTTGCCTTCTTGGAACTTACAGTTAGTTTGAATTACATTCAAAACTAGAAATAAGAAAATTTGACAAAAATCACTGAAAGTGAAATGTTTACCCAAAGCCTTACTATAGTTAACTGAATATTAGAGAGATTCTAACTTAGACATTGATTGTGTTTAATACATTGAAGTTCTATCTATGCATTCTAGCTTTTTATTATTGTATCAGATAATAATTGTGTTTCTAATGAAAAGAGAAGATCCCATGATTATTTACTTATTTGTTTTCTTAGAGAAAAAATATAGTTTAAGTTAAAAATGTGTGTGTGCGCCAGTCCCTTTTCCTTGATTTGTTTTTGTAAAAAATAACAGCAGTCAATTCTGTCTTTTTTCAACGCTTCATATTTAATATTGATTCATTTAATTTAGAAAGTGAAAAATTCTCCTTCTTTTTCTTTGATTTGTGTTTCAAAACACTTATTACAGTCAATTCACGCCAGCTTTTGAATCTTCAGAATTGGTATTGATTCATTTATTTCCAGTTTTACAAATTCATAAACCTAAATCTCATTGCTTATCCTGAAACGTGCTGCTTAAAATTATACTTAAGGTTCTCGGTACCGTTTACAAACAGGCTCAATTTTTGTATCAAGCAAATGCTAGGCGCTCTACCCAGGTGCAGGATACTCATTTAATTTTTGCTCATTTCCGACACATTTGCACCCACTCATGGGGTCATTTCCAAAATTTTAAAAGTATTTTTTTTTCTGAAATTGCATGCTTAAAATCATAGGATTTGACCATTTTTAAATAATTTGACAAAGTTAAATATTTTTTAAACAATTTATTTAATCGGTGCGCAGATTCAATTTCATTTTTTGCGCTTCTGCACATGACATCACAAGTGATGAAATTCCTTTCACTAATGCCATAAACGCAGAGCGCAATATTTAATTCGCATCTTTAATCACATGTACTGGCAACGGTATGGTTGATAGCAAGCGTAGAGCGTAATGTTTAATTTGCTTCAGAATTTTCATAAGCAGGAAACGCGGTAGACAGCAAGCGTAAGCATTCAGCTCGCCACTTGAGTACGCGTCAAAGTTCATTATTTGCGACATCATAAAGACCAAACCTCGTTTAAAAAATAGGGTATTAAAAAAATAGTTAAAAATCAAACGTATTGAAAATAAAAGTTTCTCTTCGCTATGATATTTTTTGCTCATTCTATCAACTTCAGTGAAAAATAGCACTTTTGACTAATGGAAAAACACCATTTTAGGCGTTTTACCCAGGTGCTGGGTACTCATTTGATTTTTGTGCATGTCAGACACATTTGTACCCACAAATTGTCACAACACGATACTGACCTACAACCATTAGAGAAACAAAGCCGTTGTTCAATACTTAATAGATAACTGAGCAGGATCTTATCCCATAGCAGGATCTTATCCCATGCAATTCCCATGGCTGAGCCGGAAGTCAGATTTTAATATATGCGTCTACATATCTGTTGGAACAGTGATTAGAATGAGGTAATTACCACATCGGTCAGTATTCGTATTTCGACACACACCATGAATATTATAGAGATTGCGTTTATGTGTATCCTTGTAGCACACTAATCGCTTGGTTCTCAACTTATTGTTGTAGTCGTAATTAGTTTTATACCACGATTGATTAGAAATCTTAACGCAACTCAATGAAAAATAATTTTTTATCCTCCCTGCAACAAAAATACTCTGGTAGAAAATTACAGTTTGAATTTACATGAGGCATTCCTTCAAATAAAATACTAAAATATTCTCAGGAAACACGTTCTATTAACCAGTAAATACAGGGTGTCTCAAAACGACCGTATAAACTCTGCACTGCTAGATTCCTTGTTGGGAGTTCATAAAAACTGCCCAAAGAAGCCTTCCTGTACGATCCACAGTTTACAAGAAAAAATCCGAAAAACAAAGTATGACGTCACTTACGGAGCTGGAAGGATATGAAAATACTGTTGTTGATGTGCTCAATATTTTCATATCTTTCCAGACGATTATGTTTAAAACGTCATTACACGTATTTGTTGTTATACGTAATTTACGTATACTGCTGTTGGTGTGTTTTTTAAAGTGTTTTTTAATTGCTCCGGCAGTGACGTCATACTTTGTTTTTCGTATTTTTCTGTAAACTGAATTGAACAGGAGCGCTTCTTTGGGCAGATTTTATGAACTCCCAACGAGGAATTCAGCTGTGCAGAGTTTTTTCGGTCGTTTTGGGACATCCTGTATACATTAGTACGTTAATGTAAAAATGAAAGTTAAAAATTCGCTATCAAAAGATCATGGAAAAAACTATCTTTAAAAAAAAACATTAATTTTTTGCGTAATATCGTATAATAGTATAATAAATAATTCTTCCTAAACGGACTAACTTGTCATTAGCATCAATGAAAGCCGTAGTTCCTACACGGCGCTAATCTAAACAGAACTTTGTTTATGTAGACAAATAGAAACTTCGCATTTTCTATTCATTTTTTTTTAATTCTAACCACGGAAGTTATTTGAATATAGTGGCACCTGAGCACGCTGCTTCATTTGAAGCTAAAAAAGAGAAAGTTTCTTACAATTAAGGCAAAACTGAAGACCTTCTCTATGCAGGAGAATACTGATAACGGTCTGATTAGATACACAGCACCAACTATCAGCAGCTTCATAATTCTCATATATTTATAACACTGATCGAGCCACTGATCGAGCAACGCTGACGTCAAAGACAATGAAACTCGTTCCATAGCATGATAATTTGATAATATTATTAGTTTGACATGGAATGAAATGCTTTATTTTGACAACGCCAAACTGGATCCAGTAACTTTACTGTTTTACTGGTAAGACTATCATTTTAGGAGAATGAAAAAACGAAAAGGAAGTCAACAACGTACGCTATACACTGAAGTTGAGGGTTAATCCACTGGAGTTAGGGTTAAAATTTCAACTATCAAAATATCAGCCAACAGGCAATTGCTTCGATCAAATGTAAAAGCAATTTTCCCCCGTGATACCTTGACAAACGATTTTCTCGTTTTAGTTGTAATTTTTATTACTCTACTTACTGAAATTTGAAATGAAAGTGTTGCATATAATTATTTTTTTTCCTCCGTCAAAGTGTATTAATTGTGTTTTGAAATTGTTTATTGCTTTAAAAATATTTTAGGGGAAGTAGAACCTTTTGAAACAGACGCAGAATTGGAAAAAAGAGCTTTAATCATTCAAGTTGTTCATCCACTTCATATCGTCATAGGAACTCGGTTTAACAACTTGACAGGTCCTTATTTACCGGAATCCCTCGATTATGCAATTAGATACATTGGAACCATGCACTTTGGAGCTAGTTACAAGTATCGACTGGATGGGCCACAGAAAACTAATGGTAAGATGTTTTGAAGTTCTTTGTGTGTGTGTGGGAGGAGGAGAGACAGGTTTTCACATATAATATGTGTTTAAACCTGCCTCTCTCCCCCCCCCCTCTTCAAATTGAAGTTCGTGAGTTAAAAATTAGGCTTATAACTAGTGGTACCCGAACGGCTTTGCCCGTAATAGAAAAAATAAAAGGTCTTTTGGTTCGCCTGTATATTTACAAATAATGTATGGTAATTTTTTCGCCAACTGGCTTGTACCCATGTTACAGTTCCACGTTATGATAATTTCGTATCTCGCCAATTGGCTTGTGCCCATGTTACGGTTCCACGTTATGATAATTTCGTAATTTTTTCGTAATTTACTCGTCCGTCTTATGAAAATTTTGTTCTTAAAGTTGGAATAGAAAACGAACCACATCGAATTTTCGAAAAATCGCTTCGAGGTGCACACCCCCATGCTACAAACTAACTTTGTGCGAAATTTCATGAAAATCGGTCGAACGGTCTAGGCGCTATGCGCGTCACAGAGATACAGACATCCAGACAGAGACTTATAATAAAGCTGAAAGTCTCTCTGTCTGGATGTCCGGATCTCTGTGACGCGCATAGCGCCTACACCGTTCGGCCAACTTTCATGAAATTTGGCACAAGGTTAGTTTGTATCATGGGAGCGTGCACCTCGAAGCGATTTTTCGAAAATTCGATGCGGTTCTTTTTTTATTTCAACTTAAGAACAAAATTATCATAAGATGGACGAGTAAATTACGAAATTATCATGACGTGGAATGGGAGAGCGAATGAACATAGTCAACAGGTGAGAAATTCGTCATCCATTATTTGTAAATATACAGGCGAACCGAATGACCTTTTAATTTTCAACTACGTGTAAAGCCGTGTGGGTGAGACTAGTATTTTATAAATTGAAAATCTTAATCTATAGACATTTTTAAGCTTGTTTAAGCCTAATTTGTAACACACAATCTTTAAGTCACTTTTCACTGTTAGTAGTGTTTTACACTCTATTTAAAGCTGTGTGGAGATTTCGCGAAATGTATTCACAGAAAAAATATTAAGTAACGCTTAAAATAATGATCAAGTATCCTTATCTATTCTTTATTGATGCTGCATCATTTTAATTTATGTATTAGTGAAACGTATTTTTCAATTGCTTTTATTGGTTCATTATTATTCTACTATTATTATGACTTTTACTATTATTACTATTATTATCATTACTGAAATCATATTACATCATCATCAGCATCATTTTCTGTAAAACAGAAAAATACAACAGTGTTAGTCACCATGCGCAAGAGTTTACTTGGTTTTAGTAGAAGAGTATGGATTAGATAGGCTTTGTATAGTGTGGCATAGATAAATGGATGTTTTCACTTGGGCTATTTTATATCTACTTAGGTTGAAGGAGGAAGCTTTCTTACATTAGCAATACGCCAATAATAGTGGTATTAGCAAAGCAAACCGGCTATCTTCACAATGGGGTCATTTCCTTCAGTCAAAAGTACTACTTTTAGTCCCTGAAGTTGATAGAATGAGCAAAGAAAATAATATGGACCCAGAAAATACTTTCATTTTCTCAACAATTAATTTCAATTACTTTTTTTAAATGCCCAAATTTTTATTAGGCGTGATCTTTATGCCATCAAAATGATGCACTTTGGCGCGTTGCTAACTGGCGCGCTGACTGTTTACTCTTACTGCCTACCGCGTTTCCAGGTTGTGATAATTCAAAAGCGAATTAAATATTGCGTTCTACACTTGCTATCAACCATATCGTTGCCATTAGATATGAGTAAAGAAGCGAATTAAATATTGCGCTCTGCGCTAACGGCAACAGCGTATGGCAGTTTATCATTTGTGGTAAAAAATTAAAATGAGTCTGCTCACCGATTAAAATATTTTTTTACAAATAGTAAACTTTGTCAAATTATTTAAAATATGGTCAGATCCTATATCTTTAAGCATGCTCTTTCAGAAAAAACAAACACTTTTAAAATTTCGGAAATGACCCCATTTTTTAACTAATAAAATCGAATGATCATTCATCCTTTGGAGTTCAAGTTTTCAATGTCAAGCTCGACGCATCCACCTCTTTTGCATAACTTCTCGATTAGAAGTTATGCAAAAATAAAATTTTACATACCGTCATGACGAAAAGCCACAGACGGAAGTACATCAAAGAAAAGAATAATAAAAAGAGGAAATATTTTCCTTTTATTTATTTTTTAAGTAGAACTCATTAAAGTTAAACATTCAGTAGTTATTTAGGAAAAAAAATGTGTAAAAACATTTATAAAGTTGAACTTTTATAGTTGAAAAGTATAAAAGAAATAACAACATAAAATATTTGAGCAAATTTTCTCTTTTTGACTTTGAAATAAAAAATGTTAATGTTTTCAAAATCTTTTGCTACTGTTTCAAATAAATGCTACAGTGTAGTTTAATATAAATAACATTTTCAATAGAACATGATCAATTTTTAAATTTTTTTTTCAGATTTATTTATGAGTCATTTGAAATGTCTTTCTTGAATAATTACTGAGAGGTTTTCTACAGATAAACACGAATAAACTTTTAAATTGATACAAAAGTACATAGCAGTTAATATTTTCATAAACAGTACTTAAATTTAAGTTTTTGTTATGCACGCAATCTTATAAAAAATTATAAAAAAAATCCCGAAACGTCAGTGATTATTTTCGTCGATTTTCTCTGAAAATCAAGTATCTTTGTCAAAATAATTCTTAAATTGCAACAAATTGCACGTATACAGACGTCTCACTATTGTGAAAAATATTTTAAACTACCAGTTTAAAGATTAACTAAGCGTTCTTATTAAGCTCACAGTTCGATTACGGCCCGTCTCTATTGAAGTTTCTAGATTCCATAGATTTACAAGAATTGCAGGCACGTGAGATGCTTGGTTTTTACTTGCAATTCTGGCTTTGCTTTTGCTGTGGTTGCAATAGTGCTTCTGGAGATTCCTTGGTAAACCAGGAAGGCGCCAATCAATAATTTTAAACTGCTTTACTTTACTCTGATGGTTCCAGTGACATAACTGGCTTTACAGGGGGAGGTTTCGGATTTCTTCAAAAATATTCCAGCATAATTTCATGACTATTAGGGGAAACGTTTCTGTTTTTTGCAAAATATATTACTAGAAGAAATTTGGCACATTAGGTGCCTATTACTTTCCAGAAAAGTGTCTGAATTGTTTTAACAAGGACCCGTTTTTGTGTAAATTTAACTTTGTTCTCTTATTGTAATGTAGCATACAATGAAACGATGTTTTTGTCATGGCAAGCGACTGTGGAAAAAGCATTCATTGAGGAAAGAATGAAGGAAAAAAATCTTACATTTTCATATGAGGTGAGTCTTAAAATTGGTTACAGTTTATTTTGTATTTAACTCATCACTTTGAAAATTGTTTGTAATTATTATTATTATTTAGAATTACTAAAAATAGCTGAGTGTCATTAACAAATTTGTTCCATATAATTGGAAATGAACATTTTTATTGCCTTGAACATTTTATGTAGGAAATAGCATGGAATGTTTTTGCACTTTTTAATATTGCTTTGTTAAATAAAGGAATTGTGTATTATAGTCTTGTAAACTTAAAACTTGTTTGATAGGTTTACATTTTAAATAAAGTATTCATGAATTTTGAGTTTGAAGACAAGTGTAGCAAATAAGTTCAAACTAAGGTTCATGACCAAATATCTCGCTTATTTTATTCCGATTAGTTCCAATTTTTTTCATTCATTAAGTGACTCAAGAAAAAGAAAAAATCATTCCGTGTAGAAATTTAAGTTTAAATTATGTTTATCAGCAGTAAAACAGAAAATGGCGAATTCGCCTAGTTATAAACGAAGATCCCCAATTAGACCAACTCTGAAAAAACGCCAAACTAAAAATAATTATAACTGTATTTTCATTAAAAAAAACATATTAAACCACATTTAGTAAAATCAAAAATATAATCAAAAAATCTATCTTTATTTCAATGGAAAGGAAAAAAAAATCAAGCGTCAAACTCGTGGCACTGATATGTCATTGTTTTCTGTTTAAGGGGTGGGGGCGGTATTACTGCACACAGTTCGTGCATATATGAGCAGCATATGCAGCACAAGATTACATCTTCCACCCAATCCTTTGATATCCTTATAAGGACACTGCAGTCCTATTAATGCCGATCATGACCTTATTGGACTACAGTCTGCTTTTTCTATAGTTATCAAAACACGGGGGAAAATGACGATACACAGCGACATTCTTCTTTCTGAATTCGCAACTAAAGCTTGACCACAAAAAGAAGACGGATGACCTTGAAGCGAAACATCATTTGTATCATTTGTAATAGGTAGAATCTGCCAGAAAGCACCGAATAGTAAGAGGCATGGCCTCCCTAATCCTATCTATCCCAAAATAATAACTAACAAACTATTACAAATGATACTAATGTTATTTTTGCTTCAAGGTCATCCGCCTTCTTTTCATGGTCAAGCTATACATAAAATAAGAATTTCTAGAACAATTAACATCCTATTCTGTTATACAAATAAACAAACTATAGTGATAAACGAAGAAATAAAGCTTACTGTAAAATGAGATCAGGCAGTTTTGACAAGACTCTTTTGTAATTACTGTTGCTTCCACAAGTGCAGAATTATCTTCTGGAGGGGTTCTTTCCTTATCAAAACAGTCCTTACATGTAAAACAAAGGCATCTGGGAGGTGTTACCCCAAACCTCCTACTTCAGCAGTATTTTCCTGTAGAATAGTTTTGAATAATTACAAAAAAAAAAAAAAAAATCAATAAATAATCAGAATTTTTTTTAAAATTAGTTTTGTAACATTTTTGTTAATTTCGAATTTTTAACCTAGTTTACTGAATTTTAAGATGTTTAATTCAGGTTTATTTTTCTTGAAAAAACTTTAAAATAAAAACTGAAATTGCTGTTTCCAAGATTTTAGTTGTCTTTTTTTTTTTTGGAAATTTTTGAGGTAGTAATTTGAAAGTTTAGATTTAACTTAAGAAAAAATTACCTTATTGTTTGTGTTAAGTTTTTTTCCCCTTGATATAAAAGAAAATTCTTACTCGCAATTTTCTGTTAGTTTTCCTTTTCAATTCGTCGTTCTCTTGCTTAATTTTTTTATATTGTTTACTAAATAATGTCGAAACACAATATGTGTCAGCTTTCATGATTAAAGTTTTTCGCAAGGTTCATCTATTCCTAATTAAATTAAGAAGAAGCGTACCGTGGATCATATTTAAACCAAGCACTTTTACCAAATTGCTTTTCAATTTTAAGCACTCCCGTTATTTTTATTGCATGCTGACAATTATTAGAACGAAACAAAAAAGTCGAATTCCTTTTTTTGACATTTATTTCTGTAACTTTAATTCTAGTATTTGGTAATGGTATCTGAGTACGTGTAGAACAATGTGTTAACTTGAACCTATTTTTATTCACACTAATTAATGAGTTTTAAAAAATGTACTTTAACAACACGGTTCAAGAACGCGAGATTAGAAGAAAATGGACACAATTCTCCAAATTATACGGTTTCAATCCACGCAATTTTCCAGTAGTTCTGAGAAAAAAAAATGTATTCAAAAGAGTCATTTATTTGATTTAATGATAAAGTTTGATCAACAGCAAAACTGTAACTTTAAAAAAATTATAGCTTCATACTTGAAACGAAAAACCATTTTTGTCCCACATGGAGCCAATCAAGCACGCTTATTAAATGATTATATATAGGAGAGACCGGATATAGTTTATGATTGTTTTTTTTTCTACATTTTGATTTTTCTAATTTTTGGTTGTAATATTACGTGCCAAATAAAATTTCATGTTATACGTTTACTATTCTCCTATCAAATTCTCCTACATCAGCCTGTTTATTTCTTCCTCATAGATTCTCAATTCTGAGCACACAGGGCTATGCTGCAGTGCAAAAGTCGTAGCTGAAGCTGAGTTAAAAATGAGAAATTGCCGTTTCAAGTTTTGCGCCTCTATGTATTCGATTCTGATGCAACTTTTTCAGTTGCTTTTTAAAAACATTTCCTATTGACATGATTATAAAACATTGTGATTAGTTTAAATATGTGACAAAGAACCATCTCTTGAACTTAACTCACTTTCAATAAAAAGTGCAGATGCGACTCTTAGGATTAGCACGACAGTATGAAGTCGGTGGAAAAATGACCAACTCCGGCACCCAAGACGTGAATTTTAGAGACTCCGACTCTGATTCCTTTACTTCAAAATCAGTCCGACTTCGATTCCGCAAGCACTGGCAGACTTGCGGTTTTGGGGAGAAAATGACCAACTCCCTCTCTTGAAATTTTAAACCTTTGGCTCTCTATGACGACTCCAACTCCTTTACCCCAAAATCAGCAAGACTCCAATTCTGATTCCACAGCTCCGTGAGCTGTGGGAAGTCCCACAGTCGAAAATTGTAGCCCTTGTACCAACTCATCCCTATATCAACTGAATCCAGTCTCTACGAAAAACTATTTTCTGTTTTATCGTGTGAAATATGTAATGCTGTAAGCTAATTAACTGGCTAGGGATTGTCCGCAAATAATGCAACACTTTGAGGGGAAGTTGTGAATTTGTGACACAGGAGAGAGAGGCAGCAATAAGAAGTGTAACACATCGTTCATGAGAATATGTTTAGGAAATATAGCGTAACGTGTGACAAGATGAGGGGAAGTCGGGATGTGAAGTGTGACACTTTGTGACAAAGGAGGGAGGGGGGACAAAAATGTTGAAAAAAGTACATCATTTGTGGACACTCTCTTAAAAAATGAAAAAGTGCAATGTTAAAACTGCGGGTTGCATACAACACCTTTGTCAGGGTGAAATGTTGTAGCAGTAGGGACACCCTCGTAAAAGTGCCAATCGACTCCTAATGGCACTCCTATGTGACTTTTAAAGGAGCCATTTGGTTCCTGTGGCACCACTAAGGGTGCTATTTTGCTCGCTCTGGTACCCTTAAGAAAGCCATAAAGAGCTAAACAGCACCCTTAACGGGGTGCCGCTGATGCAACAACGTTTATCCCAATAAGGGGCCACATGCAACCCGCAGTTTTAACGGTGGGTACCTTTGATTGTAATCAACCATTTGTTTTAGTTAAACATGAATCGATTTCCTTATCCTGCTCACAAGGAAAAGCAAAATGAAGATTTCCAAACTAAGATAGTGATCTCTTGGCTGATTGGAGGAGCTGTTTTCCCCTATTTAGTGATCATCATCTACAGAGTGTTAGAGGAGAAGCGTAATCGTTCAAAGGTTTGTAACTAAACTGTATGTAGTGATATTTTTATGTATGTCTGTACAGTGTGCGTACTAGCGTCTCCCGCCACGACGCGACGTTGCCCATCGTAAAGCATGAAGAGAAGATACTCGCCAGCCATTTTTTACTGCAGTTATATCCAGCGAAAGAAATGTGTTCATTTTCTGCGAATTAGGAAAAAATTATTTTTAAAGCACTGAGTGCAGTTTTTAATGGAAGAATAAAATTGCCAAATACCGCTATGATCTGTATTAGGGGAAAAACAATCGAATAGAACGGGAAAATGCACCAGTTAAACAGTAAAGTAATCTTCGTACAATAAATTAAAAAAAAAATATTACGAAAAAAAAAAAGGCCATGTGCTCTCAATAGTTTACATTACAATCTAGAAAAGTTGTATGCACAAAAAAAAAGTTACACGAGAAGTTAGGTATTATTTTTGAAATTCGCGAACTCACCATCATCAATGGAGATTATAAAAAAGCAGCGTAAAAGAAAAACTATACACACATTTTTAAATGTTGTAAATTTCATCGGGTTATCAATAATTTGAATGTAAATTCAACGTTAACAGTTTGAACGAACAAGTAAAAAAAAAATCCTTAAAATAAACGGGATATCACGATCTCTTAACAAATGATGTAACAACTGAGTAATTTCGCGCAAATAACGTCTACTTAGTGGTAAGTAATTTCATTAATAGAAAAATAAAAAGATTGTATTTCTACATTTTATTATTTATCCTGTTATATTTTGATTTGTTACTTTTTGACTGCGTATAGAGACAAAAAAGTTTTGGCCTAGTTGTTTTTATAGAACACGGATTCAAAAATAAAATGAATGTCAAGAAATTCAATAATTCAATTTCTGTATTTCCAAAACGTGTTATTTTTTCTTTTTCTTTTTTTGAATTGAGGACGATTATCTGTCTTAAATAATATTGCTCTTGAAACCCTTGCAAGGCACTTGCTTTTGTTACAGGGGATTTGGATTTTTTAATGCGTCGATGTATGTATTGATCTACTAACATTGTGTAAATATTTTCAGGAACTTATGAAAATAATGGGCATGTCTGATGCTGTCTACTGGATAAGCACGTTCGTGAACTTCTATATTCCTGGTGTTGTATCAATGGTTATTATTGCATGTATATACACGAACCCTATTTGCCAAGCACCGGCATTTTTTGAGGATTGCAACACTTTAATATTATGCATTGTTTTGCTTCTATTTCTGACCCAGATCATTCTATTCAGCTTCATTTTCTCGGTACTGTTCAAACGCGGTAAGCTGTTTCTTTTTTCAAAATGTATTTATATCAACTAAATAGGCAATTGCAAAACTAAGAACGCTGATTTTCTAAATGTAAATAAGAATAAACATGATAGCTCAGTCTCAGATATACGTGATCAAAAAACAAACTTGACTACCTGCTACATTTTCTACTTATTTCAGAAATATTTAGCCAGATTATGGTTAAATGTACTACCAGTACCTGTAAGGTTGCGAGATAATGTATTCTGCGCATATTATTATAAATCTTCTTGTTGTACGAAAATTAAATTCAACCTATTTCGGAAAAGTATATTTTACTTCATAACTGCAGTTCATATACAGGTAGGATTACAAAACATTTATGATGTAAAGTAATATATGTTGTCTAAATAGGTATCTAATCTTATACTGAGTGCTCGTAACTGGTAGAGTTTTAGGTAAACCCTTCCTATGCCAGTTGTACTAACCAGTTACTTAAACTTTAAACTGCTCGTTTAAATATACGAGGGGTTGGTGATAAGTACGGTCTCCTACCGTGTGGTGTCGCTAGCAATGTAAAGAGAGTCACGATTGCGCATGCGTTCGGAAGTCGATATAATAGTGTTATACTCTTGCCTAGTTTCAGTTCAGTGTTAAAAGTCTGTTAGTGGAGGTGGCCATGACAAATGAGTACTCCTACCAAAGTTCGCCAGATAGATGGCACCTCAAACAGTGAATATTTCACCATTACAATTTTCCCCACATTCCCCTACTAGTTATAAATCTTCGTGTTGTGCGAAAATTAAGATCAACCGTTTAGTAAATTTTCGTCTACCTCAAACTTTCCGGAACATGTGATTTGATGCATCAGGATTTTAACAATAAAAGAAAGAGCAGGAGATGATTTATTTCATTTTATGCATACTTTATTTAGAGTCTATTTAAATGACAATATCACTTTCAAATATTTCTAACACTTACATTTAGCTCCAATGAAACTTAATAAAACATGTAAAGAATTAAAGATAGTTTTGAAAATCGCATGTTTATTGTTGAGGCTTTGCTTGAATGAGTATTCTTTTCTTCATTAGCCGACGATGCAATACTTTGTTTTTCTGTGGTTTATCTTCCACTGCATTCATATTTTGGATTGATGTTCTTCATGCCAACTTCCCTGGAATCATACTTCCAGATGGATTTAATCAAGAAGATATGCATTCTCCTGTTCCCTTCAGGATCTATAACTACAATCTTCAGTATGATAGCAACACAAGAAACTAGGGGTATGGATATTTCTCATAGTAATAAAACTGCAGATGTCTGTTTTACACTGTTAAAAATCCAGGAAGAGTTTCTGGTAATTGTTACTGTAAAATGGCGGATTTAACGCATCGCTGATTCTTACGGTAATTTATACCGGAAAAATAAGCGATCCCAGCTCCAATTGGTTGCTGTGGCCTACCGAGGAAACCGTAAAGTTTTACAGTAACATTTGATTTTTACTGTAATAGTTACTGGCAACATGGATGACAGTAACAATTACCGTACATTTTCCGGAAATTTTTTAACAGTGTAGTAGTACAATATATTATTCAGAGCATTTATGTGTCGTGGACGCTTGTTCAAAAAAGCTTTGAACGACCAAAATATACAGGGTGCTCCTGTTTAACCTGCATAGTATCTGTTTTCACAACCACTAGTCCTAGATACATATTTTCAGTTACAAAATGGTTCAAAATTAGAATTTGAGCGATTTAAAGCAAAAAAATAAAATAAGTGAAAAAATACAAAATTTAACTTGTCATACGGGCTTTTGGTACTCTAACTTACATTTTGGAAAATAATCTCCATTAAAAAATAACTTCAACGGGAAATGTTTGACATTAATACGATCAAGATTCACCGAAATAGGAAACGCAGCGTTTTGTGACTTACATTACTTAGCACTTGAAACCAATAACACTTTTGAGGAAAAATATAGCGCTTACAACGGTTTAAATTATATGTATGCAAAGAGTTTGTTTTTTTTTTCAAATTGCACGAGCTTTTTCAGTGTGTGTTTTCTCGTATCATGGCATAACATTTGCATATACCTTTAAATAGCAACGAAAACCATATATACTTTTTTTTTTTCTTACTTCGACAACCTGTCATTCTTCCGAAAGGGAGATAAGTTCCAATATCACTTTTTGCATAGTCCTTTAAAACTTTGAATTCGAATATCTCCAACAAATTTGGTCGCACAAATGTCGATTTTTTTTTTTTTTTTTTTGTGTATTTTAATGAAGATGAGTGTTCTAAATATCAGTTAGAGGATCTGGGGCACGTATAAGTTACATTTTGTATTTTTTGACTCATTTTTATTTTTGCTTCAAACGTTCAATATAACCTAATTCTTCATCTGATTTTGAATATTTTTGCAATTGGAAGTAAGCATCTACGTCTATCGGTTGCGAAAATAAAGGTCTTGCAGGTTAAACCGGAACACCTTGTATAAAACTAACATTGGTAGAGAAGTTAACTTATTCTCAATGTTTTAGTTCCTCTCAATGTTAAATTCCATCGATTTATTTTTCAAACAAAAATTAATTGAAATTATTTGCTTTCCTTTGAACTAACTTCAATGATTTTCATTATTATTTTAGCAATTGAAAACGTTTACTCTCTGTTAATTGTTCATTTAGGAACTGGTGTTCAGTGGAGTAATTTAACAGAAAATATCATTGGTTACGACATGAGTTTTTCCTTGGCTCTCGAATGCTTGATCATATCTCTTTTTCTCCACATTGCTATGATATGGGTACTGAACAAAATATTGTCTCTGCAACAAGGAATTGCATCTAAGTTGCTTTTTTTGTTTACAGTTAAGTATCAACTTTCGCATTATTTTTCAATGTCAGACACATTTTTTTAATTAGGTTTTAAACAATGTATGGTTACGAATAAATAGAAGAGCAAAAATTAAGGGCCTTGATACAAGAACCAAGTAAGTCCACTTTTGTTTCTTTTTAAATTTATTTTCGCGTGTGGACAATATCGATTCTCTGGTTGTTGCAACAACAGAACACAAGTAGGATCAGACCTCTGCTTAGTAGTAAATAATGTGGGAAAGATAATAGAGTTTCTATAGACGACTGATGCTATTTGTTGGTTTTACAAAAAATGAGTGAGTCTGGACTTAAGTGGTTCTTGTATCAACACCCTCAATTGCTTAAAAAAAAAAGTTGTTTTTAAAAAGTTAAAATGGTTTTCTTACGCTAGGAAGTTTAAAAATCGACATTTTTGGTAAATAATCTTAAGTATGTATCAATATAAAGATACCAATTCGTTGTCACTCAATTGCTTTTTAAAAAGTTAGAAGTTGTTTTTAATAAGTTAAAACAGTTTTCTTACGCTAGAAAGTTTTCAAATCCATACTTTAGGAAAATAATCCTAACTATGTATCAATATAAAGGTACCAAATAATACTCTGGACAGGGTAACAGCAGGTCTTAATTCTAGCAAAATAGTAAAGGTTTCTTCATTTTAAAGCAAGTCAGGTCTGTCCTTGTATTTAAAAGAAACGGAATTTATGGACCATTCCAAAAACAATTCCTGAAATATTTGCATACTGTAATTAAATGATGCTATTAGTACGCAAAAGAGATTACTTGTATGTCACTATATGAAATACTAAAGTTCTGATGCGTTAATTATTTACACCAAATGCGCTAAAAATAATCACCATTGAGGTTATAAAAGTTGTTTCTCAACTGATGTCTTTTTTATACTTTTATAACTGACATTTGCTGTGATTTTCAGGGGGGGGGAGAAGAAACGTACTGTCCAATCAAACGTATTTTGTTCATTTAAAAGATTTAATTAACGCATGCACAAAGGAAATTTAAGGAGATAATTGCATCTTAGTTTCGTCTTATCAACCAGAATTTTTTTTTTTTTTTTTTTTTTTTTTTGTGAATAACAACATTTTTGTTATCGTTAGTAAATAAGCCATGAAGCTATAAAGAAAAAAATTATTCTTGTAAAATCATTGCTTGCAAGTTTCAAGAATAATTTTTGCTTTCAACAGAGGGATGATGCTGGTAAAAGTGAACCATCCAACTTTAGTAACAGCAGAAGACATAATTCTTTATTTGAACCAGTTCCGCAAGATGTAACTCCCAGTGTAATATTGCGAAACTTATACATGGTAAGTGATACGAACTTGTATTTTCTTTTTTTAATGTTTTAGTTAAATTGAGTTTTCTGGGTTCCGTTCTTCACTGAAGGTTGATCCCCATCAAATCTCTTATATTTGAGTTTCCACGAAAAAAAACTCCTAAAATCATATATTGATGTAAAATTTAAAATTTTACATTAAAGGTTGAAATTGTTTGCTGTTAAAATTGACAGTAAGAAAAAAATGGTCTTATCCTGCAAATAAGATGCACTCAGATAATTAGTTGATCATTGTCTTATCAAAGTCGCAAATTAAATTGAATGTCTGCTATACATTCAAGTGATTTTGTCTCATTATTGGGGAGGCTTTTAAAGCATTTAAATATTTATACTGAACCGAAGGTTTGGTAAACTGGTTCGTTAAAAACAACTTACTTATTTTAAAAGTCTGTAAAACCATTTTTATGAATGAATTTCTTTTAATTTTTAGTATGTAGATGCATAGCTAAAGTTTTGTTTTACGCAATTTTGAACATCGAATCAGGTAGATCCGTTCCTCATTGTCCATACATTAAATAATCCGATAATCTAGCATCTCTTATGACTGCAGATAGCACAGCAACAGGGCTACGTATTGAACCTTAGGTCTTTTATAGTTGTTCAATTTCTGATATCCTGGGTATGGCACTAGACACTAAACTACACTGGACTGAATATATTCATCTAGTGGTCGGAAAGGTGACGAGTAGATTTTACTTGCTAAAAACAACAGCTGGGGTAAAATGGGGAGCTTCCCAGACCATTCTTATCTCCACCTTTAATTCATAGATTAAACCAGTTTTTAATTACGGTGCTGAACTCCTTATCACCGCTTATGATAGTGCTCTATATAAACTAGACTTTGCACAAAACAAGGGATTAAGACTCATTACTGGTGCAGCAAAATTAACCCCTATCACTGCTATAGATTTGAAACTGCGACTTATTGTTTGTGAGATAGAATTACCTACAGTGCTTTATCCTTAGATGAGAGATTGCTCAGAAAAGATGGTTTTTGGAACAGCTTCATCCCTCCTCATATCAGACCTAAAACACAATGTCTTTTCTTATTTGAATTTCACCGACTTGCTACAGACCTCGATTTCTCAAGCATCAGACAACCCAATTTTAAACCGTCTATTTTCCATGCTATTTTAAATTACGCTACTGCTAATTTGAACTTAGTGCAGTCTCTACGTAAACATTGTTCTTCATAAGCTGAATTAAGGGCTTTTGCCCTGGCTACTATTCACGAAAGATACCCATTTAAAGATTGGCTTCACGTATATACCGATGGATCTGCCGCAGCCTCCTTAGGTAGGGCTGGTGTGGCGCTTTTTCTAAATTTTTCAGCCTAAAGGAACCTTTTAGTGCCTGGTCAGATGATTTTGACGGTGAAGATTTGGCAATTTATATGTCCCTCAGGGTTGTCACTGAGATCTCTTGCAAAAAAATTGTCATTTTTGCTTACTCTCAAGTTGCAATTCAGTCAATTACAGACTTCCCAACAGAGACTGAGTTTGAATGTAAACTAATTATAAGTTCACTTCTTGATTCCGGTAAAGACGTTGTGCTCCAATGGATACCAAGCCACTGCGGCATCCATGGCAACGAACAAGCTGATATATTGTCTAAAGAGGCTTCAACATTAAATCCCTCTTGTCTCCCGATCTCTCTTCGAAATGCCCAGCGACATCTTGGGAGTAATATCGGGATCCGGGCAAAACGTCATCCGATCAGGCTCAAAGGAATTTCCTCTCTCCGTGACGTTGCCAGCGGAAAATCTTGGGCATGTCTTATTGAAGACCAAACAAGACTGCAATTTTCCTTCCTCCTTAGAGTTGAAGGGGTTACATCTTTTCGTGTCATCACTGGTCACGACTATTTACAAGCCCATCTTTTTAAAATTGGACTGGCCAATTTTCCACTGTGCCCACTATGTGAAAGGACTATGCAAATGACAGGGGAGCATCTTTTTGATTACCTCGTTCTTCTCGACGTGCTCAAGGATATCGTCTTCAAAGATCTTTCCCGCTCTACTTCTACATCATTGTTGTATTGGACTGCAAGGCACTTTATGTCCGAGAGGACGTTGGCGGGCGTAATTTAAAAAAAAAAAAAACAATTATGATATAAGAATAGAAACTCAAAAAAAAAAAGGAAAAGAAAAATTGCAAAGGGCTGAATCGAAGGAGCAAACTGTGCACCCCAAATCATTCCCTAGTGAGATAAGGCGTGGTGGAAAAGCTTCCCTGAAACAGCCTTTACATGCATTGAAAAGGAATATATGATTTTCATTAGCGTAACGGCACCAGTAACAGACATGCTTAAGACATTGCTCTCAAGTTAACTCGATTTTCTGAGTATTTTAATGTATTTAGACTTTTAAAAACATTTTTCTCTCATGCAACTAATATATATCTTATCAAAAGTTTGGATGCTCCTGGATCTTCTGAATTAGTTAATTCTCTTTTTATTCACTCAACTTTGAAAAAAAAAAAAAAAAGTCCGACCCATAGTACCAGACACCGACAATTCTGACAGTAACCAGTAACAGATAAGATGAGGAAAGTATGAGTAATGGACAGATATTACTCTTTTCTCTTCAAAATGTGCAAAAGTTCTTTATTTTTAGATCTAAAACTTTATTAAACTCAAATGAACATGAAATTCCGGCATCCCTCGACATCAGATGGTTGCATCGTATTCATGGGTAGCAGCAACGTCAGTTTTAACCGCCTAAAACTTTTATTATTTAAATTCAAAATTACGACTGTCTGTTACTGGACCCTTGTCTGTCACTGATGCCGCTACCCTACATGTATTTTATAAAATACGCATTTTTTCAGATTTTTTTTTTTTTTTTTTATTATTATTTCAAAGTTAAAAACTTTAATTTTGTTTGTTTAATCTAAAAAATGGTTTCAAATAGGTAAGTAAACTTCATCCCGTTAAAGATGAAAAATATTTTTCAGGCTTATAAAACATGCTATGAAGCAAAAGTAGCTATCAATAACCTCTCACTATGTACGTATGCCGGACAGATTACTGTTTTACTTGGCAATAATGGAGCTGGGAAATCGACAACTCTAAATATGCTGACTGGTATGTATCGATATTTTTTTCTGTAATATAAATTAGATTTAAAAATATTGTCGTAATTTGCTTTTGGTCACTTCCATCTGAGCATTTTATTTCCTCTGAGCTTTTATTGTTTAATAATCGCTCGTTTTTAATATTTTATGTTTATCATTCCTTAACAATATACAGTGTTTTCGAGAAATCTTATCTGCAATAAAAATATAAAATCTGGTATATGTCTAATATATATATATATATATATATATATATATATATATATATATATATATATATATATATATATATATATATATATATATATATATATATATATATATATTCAGGGTGTCCCAAAAGGTCGTTTACAAACTTAACATGCTGGTCTGTCATATCATGATGAACAAGATTTACATAGTAACATAAGTTCGAAAATACAATGCTGGCACACTACATACACACAAAGTCAGACACTAAAGGATGCACAACATGTCGCATATTTATTACACAAAGACGATGTTGCGCAACATTTTAGTTTTCAAGGAAGGCTTATAGCTGTTGTTGAAATTTGCTGCCTTTAGCTGTCATACACGCGTCGCAACGACAAAGTACCGACCGTTGTAATAACGATCCATTCGGACAAGATTTCACCGATCGCTGCGTTGTCGTTGTAACGTGATTATGAGAGCTGACAGGACGGAAATTTTATCAACTACTTTAAGCTTTCCTTAAAAATTAAAATGTTGTGCAAAACTGTCTTTTTGTAATAGATATGCGACATGTTGTGCATCTGTTAGTGTCTCACTTTGTGTGCATGGAGTGCGCCAGCATTGCGTTTGGGAACACATGTTCCTATGTAAATCTTGTTCATCATGATATGACAGACCTGCATGTTAAGTTTGTAAACGACCTTTTGGGACACCCTGTATATATATATATATATATATATATATATATATATATATATGTTTTATCTTCTTGTCCGAAATTTGTATACAATTGTTTTACCTGATTTTCTAGGGTGGTTCAAATGTCCGCAATTGGGGGGGGGGGGGATTCTGGGTTGACATCTTCAGTTCGCGCATAAGCTGAAAGTTTGAAACAGTTTTAAAAAATTGAATTTTTCAAAAACTTGAAAATTACTTTTTAAATACTTTTTATAGTGCAACAACCATAAATTATCCGTATATAGCGTAGTTTGAACATAAAAACATGTTCTAGAGCTTTTACATAAGATCTATAGTTCGCGCATACGCCTTAAATTGGGCTAAAATCGCCTGAATTTGAAATTTACTTATGCGCAACTAAAGATCTTATATAAAAGCTATAAAAGATTTTTTTAGGTTACTACAATAAATACTGATAATTTATGGTTGTTGTACTACAAAAATTAGGAAAAAAATCATTTCAAAGTTTTTGAAAAATTTAATTTTTAACATATTTTTTTGCAAATTTTCAGCTTTACGCGCGAACTGAAGATGTTAACTCAGAATTTCCTTTTTGATTTTTCTCAATTAAGATGCGTGTTAACGCGATACCCCAAAATAAAAAAAAAAAAAAAATCCAAAAAAAAATCGATTTTTTTCAAATCACCCTATTATTTAATTCAAACACAAATTATTTTCTCTTTAACTTCAAATACATATTTGACTTCTTTTGAATTTCAAATTTTCGATTGCTAAAATTTAGATTGAGTGCTCATGTTTCCTAAATGAGAGTATTACATTATTAATCAGAATTGTTTTCATTTTTTTGAAATTGTGTGAATTTTTTCTATCGTATAATTGTAATGTAGTTAAGAGAATGAAAATAACGTTTGAAACCGAAGCGTCTAGTTTTAAGATCGCGTATATAATTTATGCTTCGTGACATGCATGAAAACTTTTAACGGTTTTATCATTTCTGTGTTTTATTGAGCGGTACTTCGCACTTGTAACTTTTTGTTTTTGAAAGACATTTTAAAATTCCACTCAGTACCATCAACACGTTGCATTTTGATCACCAAAGAGACGTTATTTTTGAAAAATGAATTTATATCTTCCCTAGTGTCGTTACATATTTCACTACTAGTTGCACTACAGTACTTCGCGTCAGCCTTGAGGTTTAAAAGTAGTCAACCAAGAATGAAACAACAGCATTTATAAAGACACTCTTTGAGCGAATCTGGTCGAATATTGATCAAGATGTGAAGGAAAGTGGAATTTGTTGATTTCGAACTTTTCTTTGCAACAAAAAAGCTATTGAATCTCATTGCTATTCCTTATTGCTTCTTTATTGAATGAAAATGTAAAATATATTTTGGTTCCATAGTGAATGTTAATTGAATCAGTGTTATTTCGCTGGACATTATCAACTTCAATATTCGATGTTGGATACTCTGGTCTCTTCCTGGTGTCATTCCCGCTAATACAATCGACCTCTATAGAATATTTGCAATCATCTACGTCTCAAAGACCTTCTTCTTTAAAAGAGCCTACAAAAAAAAAAAAAAAAAAAGTCAAAACTTGCTAACAAATGTGAAAAAGACCATAAGGACATTGTACCAATTTTACTTCTTGACTCGAGCTGAATGGCGACATTGATGAAAAATAGCAATAGAGAACATTTTTGAGGAAAAGAAGCAGTAAAGGATTTTGTTGCAAAAATAACTATTGTCAGCAAAGATGATGATTTTGAAGCATCCTGCTTGAAAACATATGATCGATTAATTCTTCATGATCCTGTACTTGAAAAAATCAAGTGTTTCGTCATGTGATGTTCTTAGCTGATTTCCATTCAGACAGAGAAGAGTTGTTCTTTTGTTTTGAGAACGATCATTCAGGTTGTCTCTAGTTTTGCTTTGGAATATGATGTTTTACTTGCATTCCTAATTGTTTTCAATATTTTTGAACGTATTTCCATCAAAAAGGTTTTCTTTTAAACTGTTGTACATTTTTCTGTTTGAATTAGTTTTTCCATCGAATGTGTAGTCATTATCACTTAGTCCAGGGACGTTTCTAAAACTTGTTTGCTATGGAAGCCGAAATTTCGGAAACATGACCCTTGGTTAGTAGATGCCTTTCCGCATCACTTTTTAAAAATATACATAAACGTATGATATTAAAAACTTTGAAAAAAAAAAAAAAAAAAAAGAAAAAATCGCAGGTACGGGATGTCAACAATGGATAGATTTTTCCATTTTGAGTTAAAAATATGGAATCATCACTCATATTTATAATTAGCTTTGAATTCGGGACATGGTTTCGTAGCATGGACGATAGCGTAAAATTTTGGTTTTCCTTATAGTATGAAGTTAATATATCAGAGTATGAAATGATTAACAGTTACAACAGATTTTAATTTTAAGCGATGTGGTGACCTGCTCAGTAATTGGAATTATCCTCATATATGCATAAATTAGCCAATTCACTGATCGAGTAACACTCCTGACTTCACTATTCCTGACTTAACCAACAACGAAACTCGCGCCATAGCATGATAATTTGATAATATTTTTTTTAATTCTTGGCAAGGAGGGAAATGCTTTATTTTGACAAGGCTGAGCTGGATCCGGTAACTTAGCTGTTTTACTGGTAAGACTATCATTTTAGGAGGATGAAGAAACGAAAATGTTCCTAACAATGAATGCTATCTACTGGAGTTTAGGGTTGATCCACTGGAGGGAGGGTTCAAATTTCAACTATCAAAATATCACCTAACAGTCAGTTGCCTCGTTGAAATGAGAAGCAAGTTTCACGCGTCATATCTTGACGGGCGATTTTCTAGTAAATGACCGAAAACGTTTCCCGCCACATGCATTTGAATTTGTAAAGGCCCTAGGAGAAGCAAAGAACTCTTTTGATGAAATGAATTTTTCAAAAATATTTTGAAAGAAGAAAGGATTAAGAAGAAAGGTGTTTTAACTTCATAAAAACCGCACATTAAGATGAAATAAGGAAGAAAAGCTATTGAAAATAAATCATTTTTCCTCCTAAGAATATTTTATTGATCATAAAAAGAGAAATTTTATGTAAGAGTCGAATTCAAGTAAATGTATGGTCATAAAGAATGCTATATGTCAAAATTTTACGGTACGAAGATACTATGTTTCGAAAGTATCATTTCCATATTCTGTTGAACTGTGGTACAGTCTCGTAACACCAAATACAATTACAAAGAAATATCCGTCTCAACGAAATTCATTTTCATTCTCAACTCAATTCCTATATATTGCTTGAATTCCATTACACCAAATTTTCCATTGTATCAAATCTTTGCCTGAAATTGAACCCCATTGTGATGCTCCTCTGAAGATTGTTGCAACGACATGACACTGCATTTGTAATACAATTATTCGGAACTGATTTTGAACATTACTCTATAGTGTAAATGCTTGGTAAATTGTTTAGTGCAAAATGCATAGTTAAACCTAAGTTAGAAATATGTTTTTATAGCTAGAACATAAATTGATTCTTCGTTAAAAGTGGAAACAAAAAGTTTACTTTTACCTGAAAAAAAAGGTAATTCCTATATTTCCCCCCTAATTTTATAGAAAACTACTTTGGTTTTGAGCGTTGCTCGGAAATTTTTCGTTCCTAAAAAATAAAAGCAATTTATGTGCACATTGGATTATTCTCCATTTTCACGAACATAGACAACTTTTTTAATCAATTTAATGTTTGTCCAGTAAGAACGTCGTGTGCGTTATGTATGCGCATTTTCTCAAATTTTAGATTTCTATTCAAGAACAGTGAGATCCCTGAACCATTATTGTTGTGATAGAACGAAATCTATTTTAAAAAGACAATATTTAAATTCAGATATGTTTATTCGCTGCATCAAAATTAAGATATAATGTAATAAAAAGGTATTGAGAGTAATTAAATAAGAATCTGCCTTAATAAGACAACGTAAGTAATGAACTGTGGAAAAGGGAGAGACAGATTTTACAATTACATAAATTTTGTAAAAACAACCGTACTAAAAAAATGTTGACGCTAAGTCAATTTGACTTTAGTTTTACAGTAAATTTAATTAAGTAGAATATGCATTCATTTCTCAAGTGTTAATTAAGTGTTACAGAATTTACAAATACCTTTAACGCTAAATAATGCACCATTCGTTATTCCAGATACGTTTGTGCACGTAAATACACCTTATCATTTTTAAGGAATGCGTACTAAATTATTTATAAAGTTTCATTTTATTTCCTTTTCTATTTTTAGGTCATTGCGTACCGAATAGTGGAACAGTTAAAGTAAACGGTGTTGATGTTTTAAAAAGCAAGACTTTATGTGGAAGAAATATAGGAGTTTGTCTTCAAGAAAATATTACATATGACACTCTTACAGTGGAAGAGCATTTACGTTTTTATGCTGGGGTACATTTTTGAAAACATTCCCTGAATTTTTATTTCCTTGCGCATTTTTTGTTACCATTACATGCTTTCTAATATTATAACGTTTCTAAAATTTGTCAATTAATATGTTTGTAATTTTTTAAAGTAATATTTTTGTAAATAGACATTAATGAAAAAAGAAATAAATTTTAAAAACCTATTTTTTAAACAGTATGCGACACTGTATGTTCTTCTTGGTTAATGTTTATTATAATCATTACTAATTATACACACAAACCGAACATTGAAACGCTGTTTTTTAATCTAACAAAAATACCGGTTAATTTAAAATTTTATTATACTATCTCCAGAATATATATTTTAATAATTCATCAATACATATTCTCCATTAAAAAAAAGAAGCTAGGTATAAATTGTTATTATTTTTTATGCATGTATATCTAACCGAAAGATTAACTTAATTTTTATGGAAAAAAAAATATATAAATTTTTGTTTTTGAACAATATTTCGTAATTACCTTGTATTTAATAAGCACACGCACAAACACGCCAAGCACGCACACATTTACACTTACCTGTGTGTAAATAGTATAGTTTGCGTATCCGTTTATTTCTGAATTTTGAGGGTGAGAGCTTTCAGGATTTTTATAATGGGTTAGAAAATCGTGTAACGTAGAAAAGCAAATCTACTGCGTAGTTTTAAGTGTGAGGTTTAAAATGTAGGTACGTTTTTCTCTTTTTTAGCTGAAAGGAGTTCAATGGGCTGAACTTTCGAGAGCTGCAATGGATGTGATGAAGAAGCTTAACTTAAAATCCAAAAGAAATGTGTTAGCACAAGATCTGTCGGGAGGGATGAAGCGCAAACTCTGTTTCGGAATTGCCATAATCGGAAAACCAGAAGTGAGTTTGTCCTATTAGTTTTGAATCGATGAATGCACTTTTGAATCGTATTTTTCTTCTTGAACTGCATTACACCTTACAACGAGCCAAGGCCGTGCACAAGTCTCTTCCAGTGAACCCGATACAAATTTGAATTACTAGCATTCAAGCAAAGCTAGAATTTGCCACCGTACGAAATACATTAACCAAAGAGTTAGCTTAAATCAAACCTTGACCACTTTATAGAATTCTCAAGAAAATATTGCAAGAGAATTCAAATAATTGAATCAATATAAATTACCTATCGACACAAATTAGGATTATTCTTTAAAAAATTGCGCAAGACATGTCTGAGGTTTTGGAAATTTATAAATAAACTTTAGTAATATTCTCCAATTAATCAGTTTTTATCGATTTTCCCTTTAACTGTGCGTAATCAAGAACTAATGGTTTAAACATAAATAATTGATACAAGGTTCAAAAGATTTAAAATTGTGCTGAAGTGCAACAAAATCTGAAAAATCATTCTTACAGTTGTTAGTTAAATATTTTGTTCTGAAAGAGCACAATTAGTGACGTTTTCCTTTAATATAATTCTTAATCTGTACCTATTAATATTTTCCTGTTTTTAAAACATTATTGCCTCTTTTACAAGATGTGTTTGAAGGAGGACGAAAATAAGATAACTATTTTTAAATCGGGTAATATCGTTTTATTTTACTTATTTTTCTTTAAAAGAAAACAAATTGTTTTCCATCTATTTAAGCTTAAATGCCATGTATAGTTATTAGTTGTTGGTTGTAGGCTTAGTTGTTGGTGTGATATAAAATTTTTTGAACTAATTGATCGCAACATATGGCACTCAGAGACGAAAATTTAAACGGGGACAAAATATGGCACCTTTACCTTACTAAGTAACTGGAAGTCAAAAAGAGACAAATCAGTTTCAATGAGGAGCTCAAACTGCAGCTTCTGTCACTAGGCAAATTCAAACTGATGATTTTATATGTCTCGAAGACAACTTGTGTAGGAAAGACAATTTTGAGTTTTCTTGCATCTTTTTCACTGTTGACTAGTTATTCTCATTGAAGAAACAATGAGATTATTAACATAGATAAAAATGTTAGTCTCCACTTTATACACTTTGTAAGATTACCATTTTTAGCTATCCTTGAAATAAAAATATTTTCAAAAATCATAGAGAACCACCTCAGTTAAAGAAGTTAATTGAATAAAGCTTATTGATGCAGAAAAGGTTAGAATTCAAAATTTACAACAACGATGTTGCATTGAAATCTTTTTTCAAACCTTTTGAGTCAATCAATACGCTTTCTACTTTTTATAAAATATATTTTTACGGTGAAAAATAAGCACCTAAATCAAAAATGTGAGCTTAATTTATTTTCTCAATTCTGGAATAATTTCTTTCATCAGTGGAAGAATGTTCCAAAAATATTCAGAAACTGAGATCATTTTCTGAGGTTTAATTTGGGAAACAAAACTTGTTGTGTACTCACATTCTTTTCTCTTTTTCTAAAAATCTTTTGTGGTATTATCATTAGTTCTTCCTTAAAGCTGAGAAACTTACAACATATTCTGCTTGTCTCAGGTCTTGATTTTAGATGAACCTACATCTGGGATGGATGTCAAAGCAAGGCGATGTGTTTGGGACATTTTGCTGTCTTTAAGATACAATCATACCATTATTTTGAGTACACATTATATGGATGAGGCTGATCGACTGGGAGACAGAATTGCAATTATGGCCAATGGCCAAATTGTGTGCTGCGGGTCGTCGTTCTTTCTGAAGAAGAATTTCGGTAAATATAAAAATATCTATAGTAGGGGCAAGCCAAACCAGGCAGAATTCCGAAGGCTACTGCGATGCTAGTTAAAGCATTGCAATGCTGTCAAGTTAATTTTGCCTCAACTATAGTATGTTTTAGGCAGTCAGAAGCAAGGGGATGTAATTGGACATTTTTAAGTTTTGAGTAAAATACATTTAAAGTTCCTGTCCTAGGTAGGCTTCCATTGAATTTTTTTTCCAAAATCATACTCAATATTAGCACCTACCAGGGATACTAGTATTATCTCTTGCCCCAAAACAGAGGACAGATTCACCTGCTGTTGGTAATGGTTATCTCCATATTTTGAATTTTGGCACTTACATCCCTTTGCTTCTCACTATGACATTTTTTTTTTTTTAAATTCAGATATGATATCGCACGATTGATAAAAAAAAGATATTATCTACTGAAACTATCACCATTTTAAAATATGTCTTTTGGTCGATACTTATTTTTGTTTAGAGTATTTAATTCAAAAATATATATAATTATTTTCAATGGTTTTATTTTCATGTGTCTTTTTATAGCTATTTTATCAGCTTTTATTTTAGCTGAGCTGAATTAGTTGGCTTATAATTAATAATTTGTTGACTTACTAAGTATCTAATTCTTTAGAACAATTCCTTAAATATTAATAATTCTAACCTCATTCTCAATTTTATACCTTTTACATTTCGCAAAATCTTTTGCTCCTATCGTAAAGCAAATACGTTCTTTTTAAAGTGACTTCTTTTTATCAGTGTAAAGTACTGCTTTTTCCGCAGAAATTAGTGCACGCGTTTAAATGTTAGAGTAATTTATTTGACTTACTGATATTTAGAAGAAGTCTTTGTCTAGAACAATATGTATTTCCTCTCATTCTCAATAAGTTGATTAGTCCACTCTATTATTTTTAACTTTTTTCATGGTTGTAAAAGAAATACAAATTTTTTTTAAGGACAAAATTTTTAAGCACTAAGAATTATTGTTTTCGTGTAGATAATGAATAAGTAGTTAAATTCAGCATCATTCTTCATACTTACTCTTTTGTACATTCTTAACTCTTTTTGTAGCAGAAAAAATGTTAGAATATTTATTTGCATACATATTTCAGGTTGTGGATATCATTTACACATTTTAAAAGATCAATATTTCTTGGAAGAAAAAACGTTGGGGATAATTCAAAAGTGTCTACCTGAAGCGTTCGTGGAAAAGTTTGCAGTTAAAGAAGTAACATTTAATTTAGGTTTCGAGAGCACAAAACTTGCAGAAATGCTGGATAAATTAGAAGAATCTAAATTAGACCTGGGTATCGTTTCTTGGGACGTCACAGAGGCTACATTGGAAGATGTGTTTTTAAAGTAAGTATAAATGATTCGAAAAGTTTAGATTTATTGTATATACAGGGTGTTGCAAAAATAATGGAGCATACTGAAAGGGATGATAGACCTTGCCAAAACAAACAACTTTCACGATGCAATGTGAGGTCGGAAAGCAAACGGCACACCGGGAGAGGGTTTTTGGTTCGCAGAAATGGGGAATGCAATAAAGACGAAGAACAACAATATAAAGACAAAAAACCTTTATTTATCACAAATGCTCAAATGAGCGCCCGCCAGCTGCAAAACAATCTTCATATCAGCGATGCATTGAACAACGCAAATGTTAGAATATTCATGTCACGTCATAAAGGATTGCAACACTTTTTCGGGAAAGGTCCTCTGGTTACACGATGGGCGTCTCGTACATGACACTTTTTAGCGTCTCCAGAGAAAAAAAATCTAAGTAGGACAAATCGGAAGATCTGGGAGGCCAAGACACTCGCCCTTCATGGCCAATTCATCTGTTCGGAAAGGCATTATCCTGGTAGTTACGATAATTCCTTGAAAAATCAGCTGGTGCTCCGTCGTGTTGGATTCACATGATGCCTCGAACATTTGCTGGTGCATGTTAATAAATCGGGCAACACCTGCTAGAGGAAGTTTCAGTACTTGTATCCATCTAAATAACGTATTTATAAAGTTATAAATAAAGGATCTTTGCCTCATATTGTTTTTTTTTTTTTTTTAATCTTCATTGCATTCTCCATTTCTGTGAACCAAGTACCCTCTCCTGGCCAACCGTCTGCTATCCGACCCCACATTGCATAGTGAAAGTTGTTTGTTTTGGCAAGGTCTAGCCCCCCTTTTAGTATGAACCATTAATTCTGCTGCATCCTATATATGAAAAACTACGCATGACTTTTCAAAGAGTAAGAGTATTTATTGTATTGTATTTAAAATTAGTTCACATTTCCTAACAGTTTCAGTACTTTCAGAACTTAGTAACATTAAACATATTAAAAGCCCCCTTTACGAAACGAAGTTTAAAAACTCACCGTATGTTATATTTTTCATGGTATACGCCCAAAATGTCGCGGCCAAAATGTCGCGGGCCAAAATGTCGCGGCCAAAATGTCGCCGTCCCAAAATGTCGCCGTCCCAAAATGCCGCCGGTCCAAAATGTCGCCGGTCCAAAATGTCGCCGTCCCAAAATGTCGCCAGTCCAAAATGTCGCCGGTCCAAAATGTCGCCGTCCCAAAATGTCGCCGTCCCAAAATGTCACCGGTCCAAAATGTCGCCGGTCCAAAATGTCGCCGTCCCAAAATGTCGCCGGCCCAAAATGTCGCCGGCCCAAAATGTCGCCAGTCCAAAATGTCGCCAGTCGAAAATGTCGCCAGTCCAAAATGTCGCCGGCCCAAAATTTCGCCAGTCCAAAATATCGCCGGTTCAAAATGTCGCCAGTCCAAAATGTCGCCGGTCCAAAATGTTGTCGGCCCAAAAATACGCTAGTTCAATTGGTACGAAAAATTTAAATGTACGTCGATGCCTTTAAGCATAAAAGTTGCGAAAGAATATTAATTGCCTTTCAAAGTAAGTTCCTTCAAAAATTTCAAACGTTTTCTCCTGTCTTAATTCGTAAGCATCAGATTAATTCCAGAAAATTAATAGTTTTCAGAAAAACATACGTTTTTCTGTATACTATTAAGGACGTAAACATGCGAAAGGCTGCTGCAACGGATTTCTCTTTCTCGTTTAATCTGATTAATAATAATACTCAAGATGTAAAGCAAAGGATCAAGATGTAACGCAAGGATTCAGACAAAAAATTGGTATGGAAGTAAAACTAAACTGTTCTAAAGGCGAATAAAAGAATAGTGAGGCGCTATGTGAATATGGCAAGAGAATAGGCGGTTTGTATTTTTTGGCGTAATGAAGTAAAAACAAATAACTCCTTCACTCTAGCATATTATTACCTTAGCGACAAGTCAGTAATTTAGGGGATCAGGCGGAATGGCCCCCGACTTTGAATTTTTTTTTATATATACAAGTGGAAGTGCTTTTTATAGCAATCCTATGAAATTTGCATTGGTTATATGCCCGTTATCCTCCCTCTCCTCTTTCACTAGAAAAATTCGAAATCACGGGCCAGGGTGGAAATCAAGTAGAAAGGTATCTTAATGAAATTTAATTTTCTCATAGATTTTTTAACATCACCCTAAGAACTGTAAAAAAAAAAAACTGTACGTTTTCAGTGAGATATACGTTGGTTAAAGTAAGATCAAAACTGTTCTGAGACTTTTTCTGGAAATGAAACTGAAGAAGTTTAACAAGACTGCTCGAGACCTTCCTCTGAGAGGACATTTGTATGTCCTTTGCGACCGGGATTTTGGGACAGCAAAACAAATGTTTAACAGAGACGACAGATTATTGCCGTGGAAACTCTGTCTTATGAGTAAAATTCTGAAATTACGTCGAAATCTTCACCGTCAAATCTTTTGAAATCAATGAAACCCGTAATTGCTAAAACAGGTGTCTTTCACTCAGATTTTTGAAAAACGACTCTACGCGATGACAAATATTTTCAACTCAACATTCATGAAATTTATATATTCGATAGAACATCAAGGGGGACAATTTCAGAACAGCTATTTTATTAGAGGTTTTCAAGAGGATACTTTCATGCTTGCGAAGTAGCGCTTGTCAGCTGAATCACATTTTCCAATTTTAAATAGAAAAGAAAAAATTTCACAATGTAGGGTGAAATAACTGATATCAATGAGATTATTCAGATCAGTTTTGACCTAGACTTATTTTTAAAATGAGTTTCAAAAAGTAATAGTTCTAGCTCAATATAGCTTGGTAATTCAGAAAGAAAAGAATACTGATAATAATAATAATAAACAAATAAGTTTTTCCCTCTCAGAAAAAAATGCTGTTTTAATTATTGAATTTTTACTACGCAAATTGTATAAGAATGCAAACTCAGTTTTTATTTAACACCCACGCTAGTTAAAGTGCTACAAAAATGAGAGGAATACACGGCTAATTTAGATTTTATTGATATCTTGCTCAACCTCTCATATTTAAATTCAGTATATTTTTCATTGTTTATTTAATTACACTGACTCACGTAAACGATTACGAAACTCAACTTAGAACGAAAATAAGGCTTGTTTTCGTTTAATTTCACTTGCATACTACATTTTTGTATGAATCCTCGCATTACTTCTTGAGATATAGCAGTCACATAAAACGATTAAAAATATCCGGTGATCCATCCTTTTGGGATGACTGAAGCCAAAAATAAATGAGCAACTCGCCCTTTAAGATATACCTGTAGACCAAATATTTTCTTAACCCTTATACAGTTGACCCTCGTTTTACGCGGGTGTTATGTTCCACGGAAATGCTGCGTAAATCGAAACCGCGTAAATTGAGACCTAATATCAAAAATAGGGAATGGGTTCAAAATAGGGATTAGGTTCCGTAGATAAAAAAATACTTCATTCTCGTGATGACTAATTGTATGAAAAGTTTAATGTGTACTTATATCGATTTTTATGCATAATATGCATAAAGAAAACAAACTAATTTCGTGTTCTGTTTATGAAGAAGAGCTGGCTATGATAGTCTTTTGGTAGTCATTAAGAATTTTTCCTCTAATTCTTTGCTGAGCATTAACGCATCCATGACCACTTGCGTCATTTCCTTGATAAAATCTTCCTTTACTAACAAATCAGAAAAAAGATCATTTCTATTGTCTACGAATGGTTCAAAATTTTCAATGTGAGCGTTTTTGGTTGTATGTCACCGGAGTCGGTATCCTCGTTGGTTTTGACCTCCTTTGTCACTCCTAAAAGTTCTTCTTCCAGTGAGTTCTGAACTGTGTGAGTTTAATCACTTTACTTCTATAATGGAAAAAGCTCTGGAACCAATCGCATAAAATGTCTCCAAGGACCCAAGTTCGATTATTAGCACGCCAAAATGCAGTTAGTTACGAGTAATCTGCAATCTATAGGAGCTTGGGTTTTGAAAGAGAGGAAAATGTTACCTGTTTGAATTGCCGCATCAGCGTAAAACCGAAACTCATCTGCGTAAATAGAATAAAGGTGTCAAATCTTCAACCGCGTATAATCGAAACCGAGTAAAATAAACTTGCTGAAAACGAGGGTCTACTGTATTACTTTTTGAGATATATCAGTCACAGATAAAAAAAAAAAAGAAAGGAAAAAAAAAACATTCGATTGCTCCACCTTCTGGTGTTATTGGCCCCAAAATCTGTCCCCCTGCTGCTTCCTAACATTTTGATTCCGTTCATCATTTTTTGAGCAATGACAGTCACGCATATCGATGAAAACGTTCAGTTACTCCACTATCTTGAACGAATTGACGCAAAAAAACCACGCAGCCCTAAATCATATATGGGTACTTGCGGGTATCGTTCGAATTCTTACCACAGGTTTTGACGTCGAATGGCCCCAAAAAATCGGTCACATACAAACGCACACTATTCTTGAAGAAAAGTTGTAAAAAATTTATCGAACGTCAGAACTGAACGCCGTCAGAACGTTTTACAGTTGGTAGATAGCGAGTCACAAGAAATAAGATAACGTAACGCTTGTATTCTATTTGTTTGCTGAAAAACAGCCAAGAGTTGCGAATCAAAACGGAATAATCTTTTTAGAATTCATCAAGAAACTCAGTTAGTTCAGTCCCATTTTTAACGAAGACATTCATTAAAGGCAGTAATAATTTATTCTGCAAATTTGGTGTTAAACAGCATTTTTGTACATTTGCATTTTTCTTACCAACTGAATGAGCGAATTTTGGTTCTACGACATTTTGGACAGGCGACATTTTGGCCCGGCGACATTTTGGACAAGCGACATTTTGGCCCGGCGACATTTTGGACAGGCGACATTTTGGCCCGGCGACATTTTGGACCGGCGACATTTCGGCCCGGCGACATTTTGGACCGGCGACATTTTGGCCCGGCGACATTTTGGCCCGGCGATATTTTGGACCGGCGACATTTCGGCCCGGCGACATTTTGGGCCGGCGACATTTTGGATCGGCGACATTTTGGCCTGGCGACATTTTGGACAAGCGACATTTTGGACCGGCGACATTTTGGACAAGCGACATTTCGGCCCGGCGACATTTTGGACCGGCGACATTTTGGCCGCGACATTTTGTCCCGCGACATTTCGGTGGCGACATTTTGACCCCAAACCATTTTTCATTTAGAAGCAAACATCCAATCGAAACCTGGCTCTAAATTGTGGCAGTTTATTACATGCAGTATTTAAAATTAACTTTTTGTTAAAACATGTATTTTATTCTCTTTTTTTTTCGTAGATGCAACTCAACCAAAAGAATTTTTGTAAACTATTAAGTTGAGTTTTTCCATAAATGTTTGTGTCATGTTCTTTTGAATAACAGTTACCTCTTACTCTCATTTATCTCATACCTACTTTATAAAGTTTCCTCCATTAAAATGTAAATTTGGAATTTTTAAAGGAGTTTTACTGTCTCTATTTAACATATACCTAATAGTTCTCAAATCACTATATACATATAGTTTAAATTTGTACATTAGTAGTATGAACTATATACGAACATTATATTTAATAATTATTTTTAGTGTGTTCGAAACATTAAATCTGTATCCGAATGATGAACAACATTCTATAACTGTATCAAAGAAACGTCAAGGAAAGCACCAAGAAGAACATAATGGTATGTTTCAAGATTTTCTCAAAATAGTTAAATGTTTACCTTATGTCTCTTACGTAGTTTATACGCAAAAATCATATAACAAAGAATGAATTGCTATTTTGTCCTTTATCAGGGACCACACTTTTTGCGAAGAAATTTAATATGTTACACGGGGTTGGGGGGGGGGGGGGAGAGAGAGAGAGAGAGAGAGTCAAGACTATGCACGCCACTTCATTTTTTCCAACATACTGAGATATTACGTAATAGACACTAGGCCACGACGGCCGGTCAACTTTTATTTTTATATTTCGCGTTAACGCTTTGCTGTTGCGAAGAATTGGTCGAAAGTGTTCTTAGCTAGGTTGCGTTTTCGAATGACATTACTTAACAAAGATATTGATTTAAAACCTCTATTCACGGTTTTTGCAGTAGAAACATTTAAAAATTAAAAAATTAATACCAAAATAAAGAGTAATTTTTTCTGCGTCTGATAAAATATGTTTGGAGCTTCCATGTTATATAAAATTCAAATTATAACGTTTTTTTAAAGCAGATTTTAAGTACGGTTAAGCCTTTATTCACGCAAGTAACCAAATTCATCATTGGCCGACAAAGAAAGAGAACGTAATGATTTAAATTTTTTATCTGTTTTGCGACTCAGTTCAAAGTTTGGTCCTCTAGTGTGGTGTTGCTCAGTCGTTTTTTTTTTTTTTTTAAATTTTTAACTTGCTTTAAATGTAAAATCTGCTTGAGTTAGGACCTGAAAAAAGAATAAATAAAATCTAACCGCAGACGATTTGTAGCTTTGACGTCGGAAATTTCAATTTTTAAATAAATGCTAGCTGCGTCGCATGGTCCACCTCGAAGATGGTCAAGAGACGCGTGTTCAACAATCAAGCATGAACTAAAATATAAAATAAAAATCAGTAATTTTGCGATAGATTGCGAAAAAATAACTAAAATTGAAACATTTAGATTCCCCCGATTACAGGAAAAGCCTAAAAACAAAAGCTAGAATTTTATTTGTTCATATTCGAGAAAAAGTGTGGCAACATATCTTTTTTTCTTAATGATTTTCTTCACGCTACAAATTTTAATAAAATCATTGTTATGGAAAGTTGAGATGGAGCTCTGAATAATAATTTGAAAAGAGAAAAGCTTCCAAAATATAGGGATTTTATGTCGAAATCTAAGTATTATAATTAATAGTTTTTAACTGATATCTCCGCTAATTATTCTCGGAGGATTATATTCAATAGCCAAATATAAAGAGGGGTAAATTACAAATCTATCGATACCTGGTTCGAGGGTCAATTCACTGGCGTTCGGGAGAAGTAACTCGGACATGGATACATACATTGATACATACGCTCAGATTTTAACTATATAAGATTAAAAATAGTCGTCATGTTAATCTGAAAATTCAGAGAAGCGTCATTTTTGGTCAACTGAGGGCAAAAACAATTTGTGATTGTTCAATAATAATAATATATGTGCCGTTATCATTTGTTTTCGGGATTTATTACTCATCACTAACTTTCAGTTGACTTTCGATTTTGCCGATAAAACCTCGGAATGTGTACTAAAAGCAATTACAACAGTTGTATTTCTTGTCTTTTATTATCGAAAATGCAAAACGGCAACACATAAAATAAAACTGTTTCATGAATGGTAAGCCATTTTTTTCTTTGTGTGTGTGAAACTTGCTTTAAATATTATTATTTCCGTGTTTCTTGTAAAAAAAAAACAGCTCATATTTGGATTTCTTATTAGTTTAAGAATAACAGTAAGACCAAATGCCAATAATACTTTTGAACAACCCATTATCAAGCATTACACTTACACACAAAAAAGGACGAAAATACGAGACGTGGCCTTCGTCAATGGGGGCCAATTACTATACCATTTCCTTTATTATGTTGATTGCTTCCCCTAGAATGCTTATTGCTTCCCTTTTCCTTTTCTATGACAATAAGTATTTGAAAGTATTTTTTTATCTGTAATAGATTCTTTATTTCAATATCATTACAGAAGCTGTATGTAAAGGAATGTTCGTGAACAAGGTAGCAAGCACTTGCATGAAAAAGTTTCAAACTCTGATGATTAAAAAATTTCATTACATGAAGCATTGTCATTTACCATTTTTGAAACAAACTATCACAGCATTTTCTATAATATGCATCTGCCTGGGAATTACGGCAAGTATAACACGTCAATCCATTACGTACTTCGATCCTTTAGAACTAAACATAAGCAGTGTCTATGGCGACACGGAAGGTTTTTACATGACGAATGAAAACCCAGAAGCTTTATCTCGTGTTGTTGCTGAAATTATGACAGGCCACAATATCGTACATTCAAAAGTTGAGGATTGTGAAAGCAGTGTGCTATCAATCTTGCAGAAATCAGAAAACACAATGAAATTTTATTTTGAGAAGTTACATGTCGGCTACAGTATCATAAAACTCGATAATTCTTCAAACTTGACTGCTTGGTTTAACGGAGAGCCATACCACAGCATGCCGATGTCACTGCTTTTAGCAAATACCGCCATTTTAAAACATGTTTTAGGATCAGGATCTATCGTTTTTACCTGCGACCCACTACCATCGTCTTATGACTTGATTTCGGCTGAATTTCAACAAATGAAAATACGAATGATTGCCGGATTCTTTTTCCCACTTGCTTTTGCTTTTCTTATGGCAGGAAGTATCATACTTCCAATTCATGAAAAAGCTAGCAAAGCTAAGTTGCTTCAACTTATGACTGGAATTCAAGCATTGGAATATTGGCTCTCAATGCTAATCTGGGATTTGCTGGCATGTGTTGCAGTCTGTGTTTTGTTTGTCCTACCTTTTGCAATCTTCAACCCATATGTCTTTTTTTACGCTCATCTGAAAAACGTTGGTAAGTAAATATAACAGAATCATTCCCATTTTAAGTTAATTAACAAAAATCATTTGTAGTATTTTATTACCTCAGTTTTATTTTGCAAGCACTTTCTTTTCTTTGATTTACTTTGCCTGTAGCTATAAAAAAGGGCATCCCTGGAATACAGGACTTGAAAATTTAGGAACAGCAGTGTGAAGCAAACTGCCATGTTTAGACTAAACTTCCACAAAATTTACTTCCTTTGAAGTCCTGAAATTCGAGGTGCTTAGCGTACTTCTTATAAACACATTCTACAATTTTCTTATGTTTAATCTCATTACCTTTTGTGAAGCACGAGAGTAAAATCTTGACTGACTCGGCTTTTGTCTTAATTACATGAATTCTGCCATAAATTCTTAACAAAGCTCATTCAAATGCTCATACACAGATAAGTTGACATAGGTAGATGTTCAGGGTTTGTAGCATGGGAGCTGAAAATTTGCATGAAAAATGGAGATGTAGGATGGGGACAGCTTGGTTAGTTGACATAACAGTTCGGTGGATTCAATGAGTCTAATAAAAGTGTAACATATCACGGGGCCAAGTAATTAAATACATTTATTTAACATAAGAAATAGGTAAAGGATAGGTAAATAGAAAAGACTGCTGATTTTTGTACCTTTATTAGAATTTTTTTTTTTTTTTTTTTTTGTTCAGTGCGAAACCGAAAAAAGGTTTTCAAATTCTTCCCTTTTTTTCTCATGCATTGTTAATATTTCTCTTTATTAGGGGTTGCTTTCGTGATGATGGTGGTTCATTGCTGGGCATGTTTGCCTTTCAATTACATTCTTTCTTTACGAATCAAGAATCCGAATGCAGGATATGCAATTGTTGTCATCATAGGACTTACTACAGGTAAAACGATCATGCATCTAAAATTTCATTTGCAATTTTACATGAAATGACTGGAGGTGTTTAAACAATCTCCTTGTTGAACTAATTTTCTATTTTAACTACATAAGGTAAGTGATCCAATGGGCCGGTATTCTTAAGGTATCCACATCCTCCCCCTCCTCCGTAACAAAATGAAAATAAAAATGTGTTTTCTCTTATGAATTTCTTGCTTCGTGCTAAGTACTCTTTGAACTGAGGAAAGGAGCCCCATTGTAACCTTGAAATAGCTATTTGCCAGCTTTTTCTTGATATTTGTGCTTTATTTACTTTTTTCTAATTTTTCTTCAAAAATTACTTGATTTGTGTCGTAAGTGCAAAAGTTTAGGAAAGAACAATCAGCCCGACGCGACGCACCTAACAAAAAAAAAACATTAAATATTCTTTTGGATTAACTATGGCAACCTCTTACTCTCATCTGTCTACCTTTATTCATTCAACTTTTAAAAAGTATAGGATCAGATAGCCAAACAGCGGCTTCGATGATGGACATTAATGGTTGGACGACAGTATTATAAGAGCCCTTTTCTTAAATGAAATTATTTCTTAAATTTTAGACATTTTTATTTATTTACTAGCTGTACCCGACGCGCGTTGCTACGCCAACAAAAAAATACATCATTATACTGATTTTCATGACAATCGGTTGAACGGGGCAGAAGTTGCTACTCTGCCGTGCCACCTGGTGGCGAGTGGCTTCAATGAGCATATTATGCACCTTCTCCGAGGAAAAATACATATATATAGCAATTTTCATAATAATTGGTCCAGGTATCAAGTGAAGCCGTGACTATACTCAAATTTTGTACTCACGCAGTTTGCAAGATCAATCAATCGCTAAAAATATCAAATAGAAAAAGTTTTAAATCCCGCCGTAGCATGAAAAGCCATAAAACAATAAAGAAAGAATTTATTTGTTCAAACTCAAGAAAAATGGCAACAGCTAACTTCTTATCAATGAGATCTTTCACGCGAATTAATTTCTGCAGCCGATAATTTTATTCGTATTTATCCAATGGATTGTGACTTAAATTGGAATAAAAAAGGAACTGTCGATCGGATTTTTTTCGAACTGGTCTATAAATATTCCCAGTACCAAAACTAACAAACGGTGAAAGTTTCAGCCAAATCTGCCGGGTAGTTTTTGAGCTCATGGATGACATACAGACAAACATTCATTTATATATATATATAGATTTATGAGTCGACTCATTCAAAATGTCGATGATGACGAATGCAAAATGAAGACTATTATATACTTGAACATTGCAATGCTTGAGAACCCTTTAAGTTTTCTATATAGTGCGTCCTAAATCTAAAATTTACTCTAAACTCTTCTTCTATGGAAGGAGTTAAGTTAATACGACAGAAACAAAAGGCATACCTTTTGTTTGTTTTTCACGACACTGTTAGTATATATTTATTTCTATAATTGCTGCACGTTAGTAAAACAGTTGAAGAATATTCCGCGAAACTTTGTTTGCTTTTTATGAAGAAATGAAATACTGCTAATGACTGATGACGAGAACACATCAAAAAAGCAAATAATAAATAAAGTTTCATTGCTTTGCCTTTCTGAACTTATCACTGGATCATCTGAAATTTAAAACAAAAACATTTTATTAGTTATTAAGTTTCTGAAGGTGAAAATTTCAACTTACTTTTTTTAAAAAAAATCAACTTTCTACAGCCCTTAGAAGTCAAAATAACTGATTTTCCATCATTAGAATTGAAATATTTAGTGTTTCAGAATTCGTTTAAATGTGAAATAGGAACGGAATACAAACTTGACGTTGTTACCTGCAAAAACATAATAAGAAATACAATCTTTTTTTATTTTCTTTTTTTACTAATTTTATTTCAGAAGATTCCGTGATGAGTTATGAGGAACATCGCAATTAAAACTTCTTTTCTACGACGTCCGAGGAGTCACTGTCAAAGGCTCATTTCTTCATAAAAATTAATGAAAACTTCACAATGTGTTCTTCAACTATTTGCCTAATTACAGAAATAAATACACATTAACTATGTCATCAAAACAACTTATTAGAAATGTGCTTTTCTTCACATCAAATTTACCTTGTTTTCCCTTTAAACGTGCTAAATATCTTGCGATTACTGTACTGTTTCTTCCCAACTTTCGGTAGGCTGATTACTTATTTATGTCAAACTGTAAGGCTATAAGGTTTTAAAAAAAGTTGCTTTGTTTTCGAGTTATACTGACCGTTAGCATCCTGAAGCTGTCAGGAAGTAAAAAAAAAAATAAAGGGAAAAAAAACGAATAGCAATGACGCTTAACCAAAAACTTTTGTTTACCCGACAGTAAAATTCAACTTGAAATGAAACCGGAAAAGCAAGAACTTCGAATGTTAAGGGACAGGTGTATGTTCGCATAGATCAACCGGTTGAACTGGTTGGATGGTTTGGTGACGTCAGTTTTGGATTTGATGACGTTGCGGTGATTTTTCATAGAATATTTTCAATAGTTTTCATTAACTCAAAATTCTATTCAAACGCACCTGGCTAGTCACCGGTTTACCGCGGTCAATCGGTTACTCTTCTATGCAAACATATCTGTTGTCTGAGGCGTTCAAAACAAAAGTAGATCAAGTCCATGAGCAACTTTATCCACTTCGGGTGTGAGAGCCGAGAACCGAAAGTGCTTTGTCTTGAATGAGGCGTTCAGAGCTCAAAAGAATTAATTCGTTCATGAATTTGATCCACTTTAGTTTTGAACACCTCTTTTGTTGATCTCTTTCAATGACACGTTTTTGCTATTATTTCAAAGGTCACTCTTTAAACTGCAAATTAATGCGTGTTGCAACACTCAAGTTACCTAACTATCTGTTTTTATAGGGAGCCTGTTTGGCGTAATATTTGGTTTTCTAGAAGCTATTCATTCAGAACTTCAACTCGCTATCTGGCTCTTTAGATTATTCCCAAGCTTTTCCCTTTCATCAGGAATGTCCAAGTTGTTTGTAGTTGCTTACAACAATGCATTTTGTGACAATATCCCCCCAGCAGACCTTGTACAGTATTGTGTTCCCGAAGCTGAATATTCATTCAGTCCTTACTTACAGTGCTGTCAAAGTAATTATGACTTTTCTATTAATGTTTAAGCTCATTTTAAGTCAGATTTACATTCATTTTCCCCCTCCAACTTTATTTTACATTAGATATACATTAATTTCCGCCTTCAGAGAACATCATATGTAGTAAGATTGCATTACTCACATAGCTGAGAATGTTTATAGTATTAAACAGTCGTTATACATGAACATACACGAATTGATATAGTGAACAATAAATAAACATAAAACTTTTCATCTCACAGAAATTTGACGGGGAAATTTAAATAGCATGCTCAGTTTTCATTGTTCATCCTTAACTAGCACAGAAAATATGTAAAATGCTTACTGTATTCAAAATATTTTAAACAAATAATAATGTCTCTGTTAAAAGAAATACAAAAACGAATGTAAAGGATTTCAACACAAGCTTGCTGATTACATTGAAAAGGATAAAGTTGCAATTTATTTCATGTGTTAAGTTTTGTGCGTATTCTCTAGCCATTTTGAACATTGTGACATTTCTGACTCTTTTTCTTGTACACTATTGTAGCTTCATTTGCCTCGTGATGTATAATTATAATGAACATTACCGCACTTCTCAAGAATTTTCTTGTAGTCGATTGCAATTATTAGAATAAAAAAGCGCCATTTTTTATACTGTAGTTTTCTTTTTGTTTGAGAAGTAAAATTTCAATGAATATTATGCTATACTTTTCACGCGTTTTCTTGAACTACACTGCAGTTATTAGGATAAAAAAGGGCTACTTATATATATATATATATATATATATATATATATATATATTATATATATATATATATATATATATATATATTATATATATATATATATATATATATATATATATATATATATATATATTATATATATATATATATATATATATGTATGTATTTTATATTGCGGTATTGTTTTGGTTTGTGTCGCACGAATACCTATCATTTTGTAAATCTGTGCCCATTTATATTTTTAACAATAGGGGGACGTCTAACGAAATCTAAAGTTTTCAGAATGTGTTTAACATTTCTAAAATTCAATTATTCATTAAGCTAAAATACATTAAACGTAATTTTTTTCGTTAAAATAAAAGATCTTAAAAATGAGCTTTTTCTGGAATTAAAAATGTTCGTCCTAATTTCATCCAACCCCCCCCCCCCCCCCATGCACCTTCCAAAAGAGGTAATAATAGGTGAAAAAACCTGATAATAATAATAAACACGGATTAATAAATTGTATTAAAGGAAAAGATCGCAGATGAGGAATTTTTTAACAAATACTTGTTAGGCAAAGGGATGTAAGTGAAAAAATTTTAAATTTAGAGGTAACCAGTACAAATGGTAGGCGGAACTCTCCTCTGCGTTGGGGCAAGAGACAGTACTAGTAGCCCTCGTAGATGATGCTGTACAAAATGATTTATAAAAAAAAAATAATGAAAGTCAACCAAGGGCCTGAAATTTAAACGCGATTTACTCGAAACTTTAAAAATATTTGTTCTTCGCTCTCGAGCATATTTTTTGTTTGATACAAGGTGCATTTAGGGGAAATGTACCTATATTTGTCCATGCTTTTCTTCATGAAACATTTTTGGCTTATGGGATACACTGTAGCAACTTTTTCCTCCATTTTCGGTAGGGGCAAGAACAGGAAAATCACATTCACCAGTTTGGTGGCTTTGTGCTCATGTGAAGTGAATCTAAACGTAGCAAACAACTCAGGTCATTCAGATTAGAGCTTACTCAAAACGAATATGTCAAATACAACTGAAGAAATATTTTAATAAATCCAAAAGAACATTTACAAATAGTATTACGTTAAATCAAGTTTTCAAAAATCAGAATAAGTGCTCTTAAATAGCAGAGCAGTGTACTAGACTCATGAAACTTTGACATTTTGTCCCCGATGGCGACACCTCTGGTCAGACCAGAGAATCAAAGGGGGACGAAATTGGACACGGAGACGAAGTATGACTACTTTACCCTAATACTTTAAACAACGAGTTTTTTTTTTTTTTTTTTTTTTTTTTTTTGTTGGTTTTGATATTTAAATACTTTTCTATAAAATGACGAAATTTATAATTCTTCTAAACTATTTTCCCTTTCAGATGTTTGTGATCGCTACTGCAACGAACAAAAAGACATACTTTCATGGTCTCAAGAATCCTGTGGACCAGATATATTTATTTCTGCTGCACAGGGACTCGTATATTTTCTTTTTCTTGTCTGCATCGAATCATTCAGTTTTAATAACTTAATGAGGCAAATGAGAAACATGCTGAATTGGCATTGGAAGTACCAAAATCTAAAACGTAGTTGTACGGGTGACGCTAATGTTATTCTGGAAGAGAAATCAATATTTTTTGCTCTTGAAAATAATATGGATTTTAAAGATATTGGGTTATTGAGTTTAAATTTAAGTAAATCATTTTACAAAGTTAAAGCTGTTAAACATCTCACTTTCCGTATTCGGAAAAAGGAATGTTTTGGAATATTAGGCATCAATGGAGCTGGGAAAACATCTTTATTTAAAATGTTAACTGGAGATATTCAACCGACAACTGGTAATGCTTTTGCTTTCAATTCTTCGTTGGTAAACAACGCGAAGAAGGTAAGTGTTGAGTGTAAATTTAATTGTTTGATATGTTATACTTATTATCAGGTAGCAATAGACTACTTCCTGACAATTATTATATGCACGAAAATGAGTTTGTTTGTAATGTTTTCGCATCTTAACTACTCAACCGATTATCCTTAAATTTTATGCACGCGTTGTCAGGGCGGCCGAAAACATGGGGTACATTTAGTTTAGGAAGGTATTCCATGATTTTTTTTTCCAATTTTAAGGAAAATTGAAAATTTAAGAGTATCTTATTGAAAAAAGTCATATTTGGTCGATTTTTGCAGCATGCTGAAGTCATTTAAAAGCTGCACGATATGAACTTTACTCGAAGTTCAAGGTACATATAACTGGAACACCACCGAGTTCTTCATTTTAAGTTGATTTCATATTCTAAAACTAGGCTTATCTTGATTTTTAAGGTATTGTCTACAGTTTCTGGTCACGGAATTGAAATTAAATAAAGTTGAAATTCTGAATCACAGCAAACGACATTTTCGTAAAGACGTAAAGAAAAGATAAAGTGAAAGGGGGTTATCCCTCTTAATAAAATATCGTTTCTTTCGTAATAATAGTTATTTGTGGAAAATGAGCAAAAACCTTTTTTATGAATTAAAAAAGAATAATGGGTCTAGTTTTCTATTTTTTTTATCGGTTGCCCTTTCTGCAAGTTTTAATAATTTTTGTGGAACACAATAGAATGAAAATATCTGATAAATTGATGTAAGTTAGTTTTAGAATTATAATTTTTAAATATTTTTTTGAAATTGTCAGAAAAATATTTATAACTTGAAAAAAAAAATCGCGTATCTTCAAATTTCTCTTTAACTCCCTTTTTGAAAATACTGCCATTATCCTGACTTGGCAGAATCACCATCCGTTGGTGGCGAGTGCCTTCCCCGGAAACGACAGACAGTTCCGTTATTAATAGAACACTGTGGTTTCCATAGTATATTTAAGTAAGTTAGATGCGCGAACTTACAAAATATTAAGTCCAGATAAATGCTAACTGCATCACGTAATTCAGTTTCAGCGTCTAATTGGATATTGTCCGCAGTCCAATGCACTTATTGATGAACTGACTGGTCGTGAAATGATCACTCTCATTGCAAGGCTTCGTAACGTACCTGAAACCGTATTGAATTCAACTGTTGAATCAATGTTAACATCTGCAGGGCTAACTGAACTTGCAGATAGTTGTACAAGGCTTTATAGGTATCATGGTTTATTTATGTTGTAGTGCTCTTACTAAAACTGTTCATGTGTGATTTCCTCAGTATTTAAAATCAGTGGCAACTATGAAAGTTTCGCTCAATATATATATTTACACTAATATATAAATACCGCAGAAACTGCTGTCTCTGATTGTAATACCAAGTTGTTTGGCATTACTTTATGATTTTCCTCAGCTCTGGCTATTATTCGTAGATTTCCCAAGCAGCATTCGCATCATTATACCCAAGCTTTTTATCTTCTATATGGAGCGTACGACGTTTGCTGATTTTTCGCTGATAATTCAAATCGTTTTAGCTACTAGTATAAAGATACAGTCAGCGTTTATAACAGGTTATTTGCCTGCTGCTCATTTCTGGCTATTCAAGACTGTTATGCTCAAAGCAAGGGCGATACTGCTTTTTTGGATGACGTAAAAAGCTGGTTGGTGCTTGCATGCAATGCATTGAAATGTTTAAATTAATAATCAGAAACAAACAGAAACTAAGAAGAAAATTTTAATGCCAATTTTACATTTAAATCGCGCGAGAAAACGTAATTCATTTCTATTCGCTTGAAAACGTGTTGCAAACTCTTGAAACCTTTTATTTCTTTTTATCAAAAAAGGAACTCAAACATATCGACGCATTAGAAAAATCGTTTCCATTAAAATTTTTGGTAAATTATGGAGAGGGATATCAAAACAGTAGTCTAAGCCTCACACATAAAAAAAATGCATTCTTTTTTCAGTTGGACATGCTTTTTATATTGTATGCTCTAACTGTTAGTAAAACTAAAATGTTTTCATGAATCTGCACTCTCTTGGAAGAGGACAGCATTTACGCTTAATAAAGTCCCACACAAAAGAAAAAATGTAAATATATTGACAGAAACTAGTAAATTAATGCTCACTTTTTCTTCACAGGTAGCTTGATTAATTTACAAAACACAAATAAAAATTCGTATTTTGTAACCTGATAATATAATGAAGATAATTTGTTTTACATATACAAATTAACTTCTTTATAATATCAAGTTGAAAGTCAAGATATCTACGCTTGGCTGGAGATATATTCGCTTGGAAAAAGATTTACAGATTGGTTGCCATCCATGACTATTGAATAAAATTTGTAAAATAAGGTATTTGATGAAATTAAATAATATTACCTGAATTTCTAGAAAGTTCTGAAATTCAATTTTGAAGTAACTAGCAAAACATTTCTTTTTCAAGATGATATTAAAAATTTATGAAAAGGAAAAAGCCGAAAAATGATTAAAATATCTCTGAAACTTGTTTAAAGAACTTTCTTCCTTTAATGACTTTTTCGAACTGATCAGAAAAATGACGGCATTCACAATAACTAAATTTAAATGAAAAATATGAAAAATTAATTTTCTCGTTTCATTGGCTTCTATATGTTAAAGAAATACTAAATTTAGAGAATGCATTTTTCGTATTTAACAGAATGATCAGTAGTAAAAAATGTTACGTTTCAATTTTAACGCCAATTTTACACCCAAATTGCATGAAAAAAAAAAGATAATTAGTTTTCTTATTTAAAAATAAAATAAAATAGAGCTCACTTTTTTCTCAGTGATTATAAAGGGCAGACAGAGTAAACATAGGAATACAGAAGAATATTTTATTTGGAATTCTAAAAAAATACAAGCGACCTTTCTTTTTAAGAATAAGCTTAAAACTGTTTTGGCTTTGGCTTGAAACTTTCAAAAAATATGAAGATGTTGTTAGTGTTCTAAATATTTCTCTTGTTAAAAGGACTTTTTTAAAGTGCTACCGCCTAAATTTCCCTGTTTTCAAAATCGTAACTTGATTTCTGATGAATCGCGTTCTTTCAATATGTAACTTTGTCCCAACACATTAGTCACTTATTCTATCAAGATTATTTTAATAATATTATAAACTGTATGATAAAGCCAATAATTTCTAAATTAATCACAGCTACTACTTAAAAAAATTAAAATTTTAAAAAGGTAAAGCTTTGGGAAAATTTTTTATTTTTTATCCATCGGTAATAAAAGAAATCATTCAAAAACTATCTTTCGTAACATCTTTGGGGCCGTTCATTAAGTACGTAAGGATGATTTTGGCAATTCTTGACCCTCTACCTTCATGTAAGGGTCGTAAAATTTTTCAAACCCCCCTTCTCTTACGTAAAATTCCATTTCGTTTTTCAAAATAATAAAATAACGAATCTTACATCACTGGAATCGTTATTAAATTCACTGCTATTAAATTATTTTTAAAAACTTTAATATATATTGAATAGTTTTTCATTCAACATTTTTTTTTGTATAAGATGCGATATAAACTAAAAATCAAAACATACCATTCATAGTGCGATTCTTTTATTATATGCAGGCTGTTAAATAAGCATTAAGTAACTTTACTACCGCGAAACCACTCATCGGAATGTTAACTTCTGTGGCATGAAAAATGTTTGCTGTCTGTATTCACAAAAGCTACCGATAGTTGGCGTGTACAGACTCATGTTCCTGAGTATCACATGATTGAATTAAAGCATGTTGGTGGGCGCCTGCAAGAAACAAGACTAATTTTATTGCCGCGAAACCACTCATCGGAATGTTAATTTCCGTGGCATAAAGAATGTCTGTTGTCTATATTAACAAAAGCTACCGATATTTAGAGCGTACTGACTCATGTTCCTAAGTATCACGTGATTGAATTGAAGCCTGTTGGGTGGGCGCTTACAAGACGCTGCCAGTTGTTAAAACGGAAGCGTCATTGGAACAAAGTTATATGACTAAAATTTGTTTCTGTTTGAAAAAATCAGAATTGGAGATCTTTGATATGATACGTGAATATTTCAACGATGACGCAATGTTTAGAGGCAGTACTTTTTGCTGGCATAAAGCTTTTAAGGAAGGCAGGCAAAATGTGGAACATATTGAACGTGAGGGGACCTTTACAGAGACAATGAATGACACTGCTGCTATTATCATCAAGGAGAATCACAGAATTATTTTGCATCAGTGATTTCTGGCTGTTTCCTTAACTTAGGAAACCATTAAAAGGCAAACATTTTGAAAGCAACAAAGCATGCCTAAACTCTCTGTAGGCGGTTTTGAATAAGCTCTCACAAACTTAACGTTCAAAAGTTTTTAAGAAGTGTACAGAACTATGGAGTAAATGTATTTATTCCTGCAGAAGTTATTCTTAAAAAAATCATGTAAATTATGACAATTAAAGGTGTTCTGTATTTTTTAGAAATTTAGCCTTATTACTTATTAAACAGATCTCGTATTTTACCCTATTAATTCTGTGTGAAACAAGTGAGAAACAACTCATCCTAATACGTTTATTTCCTTCCTGACGCAAATCAAATATATTCCAGCCAAACCATTTCTCCGAGTGATTTCTAATGAAAAATGTCGACTTGGAAAATATTACGTAAGAATGGGTTTGACCCCCTACCCTCCAAAGTAAGGGTGTGTAGAGATTTTTCCAATGCCCCCTCCCCCTCAGGATCATTACGTAATTAATGAATGGCTCTTTTATTGAGACAGACAGTATGAAGAATAATGTTAGGACAAGTTTTATTCCAAAATCGTGTGTGTACAGGTATTCAACTCTAAGACACCGTGTTTCAAAAAAGATGTTAATTACATTAAATGTCAATTTGGTTATCAGCAGTTAGTTTACTGTCTATTTTATACTGAAAGGGTTTTAAATAGCCACTAGTAACCTACTGTCAAAAAAGAAAAAAAAAAGAGGTTATTAAAAGGGAAATTTTATAAAATATACTCAACTGTGTACGTAATACCGTTACTTGCAATATGAAGGAAGAAAAGTTATGGGCCAGTAATTGTACAGACCTAAATAAAAACCACGCGCTGATCTTAAACTGTTTTCACGGCGGCGGTTTTTTTGCTCATCAGTACTGTAAGTTTTTGTTGGCATTTCTTCTGCTTGAAACAGTAATTTAGAAAAATTTAGCTTGGGATGAATAAAAGTAATTTATAATAGGACATAGGCATAATATTTGAAGAAATTTGGTTATAATTATTAGAGTAGAGTGTCACAGTATATTATAAAAAAATATGGTTCTGTATTACACTTTGAAACTATTCTAAATTTGTTTCAAAGATGAGGTGTTTCTGGGTAATGGAACAGAAGGAACACATCATCGACACTTAACTTTTGCTTGAATAATATTAAAGCATTATATTTCTTTGCTTAATTTAAAAATTAAACATCAGAAAATGCAACTCTTTTATACATCAATTTGAGCAATAACTTCGGAAATTAAATATCATTAGCCAAAGATACATACAAGATAAATTTTCCCTTTATCATATTTCCCACGGCATAAATACGTTTAACGAGAAAAAAAATATTGCAAGACAAAATTCAGTTTCAGTAGCTGAAGATGAGCCAGGGACGGATACAAGGGAGGGGCGATCTCCCCTCCCTTGAGGGACCTTTCACCATCAATTTTTTCCGAATTGAGGTTCTAAAACGAAAGTATAGGCCCTCTTTGATATATTGTTGAGGAAAGGAATCGGGTTCGAATCTCCCTCTTGGAAACTTTTTGGAATTGAAGTTTCGAAACGGCAATTTTAGACGTTCCTTAGTGATTTTAGGTGGAGGAGTTTTTCCCCGGACATGTCTCAAAATGTAAGCCTAAAAGACGCGATTGTATACATCTTATGTGTAAGCAGAAATGAGTTCAGTGACTTTCCTCTGGTATTTTTCGAATTCAATTCCAAAAAACGCAATTTTAGACGACCTTCATTGATGTTAGAGTTATTGGGTTTCAAAACGTACCACTGGAATTATTATGAAAGTAATTTTCTGAAAAGCAATTTTTAAAATACTCTATCCATTGAAAAGGAAATGAATAGTTTCGGGAACCACCTTGGCCAAATCTCAGTATTTTAATTGTTTTAAATAAAAAGGCCAACGCCCGCCCCCCTAAAGTAGATGTAAATCAGATACGTTATAAGATAGAAGGGAAAAAATCGCCCCCTCCGTGAAACTTTTCTGGATCCGTCCTAGATGAGCAAATGATAAAATTCTCATTTGACATTTATTCTTATATTGTAAGATCTTTTTGATAATGTTCAAATAACGCGTGAAATTTTGCTGTGAATAACTTTTCTGTAATGTTTTTTCAGCGGCGGAAATAAAAGGAAACTTTTGGTCGCCATGGCACTGATCGGTTCACCGCCGCTCGTTTTGCTGGATGAACCAACTGCTGGAGTCAATCCTTTGTCTCGCAGAGAAATTTGGAGGCTGTTATCTCATTTTCAAGAAGAAACCGGAGCTTCTATTATCTTAACTTCCCATAGGTAACTCTAATTTCTATTCTACCCTATCACTGAACAGCAAATGACACGTTTTTTGTTTTAGTTTATCATTTTACATCTTAGGAGATAGTGACTGAAAAAAAGAAAACTAACACATGTATAATGAAAGGTAAACATCACCTTCATCATTTGATTAAGTTAAAAAAACGTGAAAATGCTCAACTGCGAATAATGAACTAAAATTTTCTAACAAAACGCTCATTAGTTAAAAAGATCATCGATTTTGTCAAATTTTACATTTGAAATCGAGTTGGACATTGTTTTATCGTTAGTTTTTTAAGTCGAACAGTCCATGTAAAACGCGGTGGTGAAAATACTTTTTCTTCTCAATATTTTTAATATGATTCTTTTGACATTTCGTTATGCTTCTTTTGACAATGTGTTTCACAACTCTTGGTAAATATTTTAGGTCTTTAGGATATAGTATAAAAACTTATACAGGCACAAGTCAACAAAGACACCCTTGACTAATCTCCGATTGATCTTAAGCGGTACAACGAAAATATCTAATTCTTTTTAAAGGATCTCATTTCTGAAGCAACTATAAACTGTTAGGACTCGACCGATGCATCGGCTTGGCCGATGCATCGGCGCCGATGGTTCAACAATTTAGCCATCGGCATCGGCATCGGCGGCCGATGCTAACTTGCAGGAAACATCGGCCTATCGGCCTTAAAATACATCGAAAAGCCGATGGAATTGGCCGATGTTTTTGAAAAAAAAAGGACCTTTGCTGTTTTACTTTTTAATACAAAGTAAAGAGAGTTATTGTTTTCATATAAAATTGTTTACTTAAATTTCAGTATGAATTTCTATTTTAGTCACCCCTGAAAGAGTTTTTACTACTGCATTCAGATACCAAACAAGTTTGCGTTGTTTCTTGCAGCTGGATGTACGTATATATCTCTCATAAGTCTCTAAGATGGTAAGCTGTAGAAGGTTAAGTTTTCGCATGTGGGGTGTGCGTACATGCCAGTTGTGCACTTCCTTTTTTGTTTTCGATCGGGTGTTCTGAAAAGCCGGTTTACTCACTTTTTGTAGCTATTAATTACTTATTTCAATGCAAAACTAATCTAGCGTCTCAGACTGACAATCATTTGGTGATCTTTTGCCGAATTGGAGATCATGGAAACAAATATGAGATAGTGAAACCGGTTTTTGTGTCATTTTGGTAGATTCCTGTTGAACCGAGGGTAATTTTTAATTTTTCAATACTTGTAATATGAATCACAGTAATGCAGTCTTTTCTTTATCTCTTCGGCGGAGTTACAAGTGTAGGGTCCGTCGAAATACATTTTGGGGCCCTATTTCTCTATCGCAGAAGTTGTGAAACATTTATCATAAGCATTTTTGTAACTCCTACGGTGCCCCGATGGTTATGGGGCCTCTCGTGCAGTTGCAACATTTGGTATATTTTAAATCTGCTACTGCACGTCAAAACAAACTCGGGTGCAAGTTTTAAAATTTTTTTCTGCTCCATGTTTATGATTATTTTGAACTCTATTTTTTACGACTATTTTTTGAATTTCCGAGAACACTCCGCCCCTCCTCCCACTCCCTCAATTTCTGAAATTAAACTCTAGTTATACTTCTAAGCTCTTTAAATTAACACCATTCATAAAATTAGAGATTTTTTTTCAAACTTAATTTATTGTTTAGAAATAATTTAGAGCATTAATGTAAGAAATTAATTAAATACGTTTTGAATGGTGACATAATTCGAAAATCAAAGGGACATTTGAATTTTTTCTTCAGAAGTGCTGAAGTAGATTCAGAAACTCTTCCGAGGCGTTGGTGGTAGCGGTTCTGTACTAAAAAAATGAGGCCGAAGTTGGGGCCGAAGTGTGAGTTACTCCAAAATCAGAGGGTGACCCCTCCCCCCTTAACCCTCCCTTGTCGTTTCGAGCATTTTTTAAATATTTATAACGATTATTTATTTTTGTCAAGAAATGTCATTTTGCGTATTTGTCATACTTGTTTCACTTATATTTCGTAATGCGCCATCTTTTTTGCATGATTAACAGTGATCGAGGTTTTTTCTGTTGTAAGTAAATATTTTTATGTATTTATATAAAATCAATGAATATGTTATTTTCGTTTTTATAGAAACGTTTCAAGGATTTTCTATTATGCATTTTTTTAAATTTCAGAAAATTATTCTTAAATTTAAAAATTAATTTGAACTTGTTTGTAAAGCTTCATAAAAGATTAAACAATCACATTTTTCAAAATTATGTGTGCAAACATCAGATCAAGTAGTATATTTATTCAGTTATTAACTTGGTGTAAATATTGAGTTTGTTTATTGTAGCTGCGTTTTAAGAACCTCGCTCTTTTTATGACTATTTCTTTTTTCAGCAAAATGTATGTCACTGTTATAGCTTTTATGAAAAATGCAAACTTTTCTTTTCATAAATTTTAAATAAGTACAAAAATATTCCTATTATGATTTAATATTGTAATTTACCTGTTACCTTTTTTGCTTAATTTGATGACTAAAAAATGTCTACGTGCAATCTTTTCACTTTAATTGCGTAATTTGTTGACAGTTTCATAGTTTTATTTATTTATTTTTTTTTGAATGATTAAATAACATAGTTTAATGTTTTTTTAACTATTTTTAGTGTACCTAAACCCATACATTATTACAATATTACTGAAATCTTAGTTATATGTTCAATTAAAAAAAAAAACAAAAACAAATCAATTGGTTATTATACAGTCTCTTTGTTTTTCTTCCTTTTCTTTCTTTCTTTCTTTCTTTTTTTTTTTTTTTAGCTGTTGTTCCTGCTCTTTCATCATACAGCAGTCAAAGAAGGAAAAGCATAACTACACCCTATACATATTGTACGTAGCACGATCCAAAAGTTCGGGGACAAGCTGTATAGAACCTTACCCAGAATAGTTCACATACCGAAACACATCCACTTTTAAAAGGTCACCTTGAGGGACTATGTACTTCTGCCAGTGTTCATAAAACTTTTGGAATCACTTGGAAGCCATTTTTCGCTACCTTCTAAGTTGCAGCTTTATCTTCACCTGACGGAAGAAAGCGGCGTCCATGCAAATTTTTTTTTTTTTTTTTTTTGCTGAGAACAGGTAAAAGTCCCACGGAGCTAACTTCAACGAAACGTTATTTTACTTGTTTGTCATATCAGAGTATTGACCAATCGAACCGTGCATCCTCAACATGAAAGTCGCCTTCTTCCCCACGATGAAGTTAAAAGCAGCAGCGCAAGAGGCCTTACAGGAGGTTGCATAAAATGTCTTCCAGGAGTGCTTCGAAAAGCTATACGAACGTTGACAGAAGTGCATAGTCGTCCAAGGTGACTATTTTGTAGATAGATGTGCTTCGGTAATGTGAACTATGCAGGGTGAGGTTGTATACAATTTGTCCTGAACTTTTAGATCATACTACATACGTATGTGTTTTCAACTTACTATTTCATAACGTTTTTGAGTGACGCAAGTTTACGCGCATGAAGACATCACAAGAGAATTTACGATAATTAACTGAGGAGGCGTTCAAAATGGATATTTCGGTCATCTATATGTTCTTAAATACATATGCATGTACAAATATGCCGGAAAAACTTGTGAACTTTAAACCGTAAAATAGAAGTTTAGGTCGAAATCTGATTTTTTTTTTTTTTTTTTTTTTGTGATTATACGATTCCTTATACGTAGAAAGAAAGTAAAATGAAATGAATCAGCGATCCTTTAAATCCCTGATAATCTTATCAATTTATTTCTGTTTGATTTTTTTTTTTTTTTTGCCATCGGCCGACGGCATCGGCCATCGGCCATCGGCAATCGGCCATTTGGAGGAAAACAATCGGCCATCGGCCGTCTTTGAACAATCGGCCAACAATCGGCATCGGCCCATCGGCCAAAAAATGCCATCGGTCGAGCCCTATAAACTGTACACAAAAAATGCTCGAAATGACCAGATTATCTATTTTGATTTGTTTGATTTGCACCATGTAATCTCCTTCTGACCGCACTGTAAAAAAAAAAAAAATGTGTAAGGTTGCCAGTATTAATGGGTGTAACGTGACACGAATTTTGAAGTGAGCAGCATCATTGTTTTAAAAGCTCAAATCGTTAGAGGAACCTTGCACTATGGTTTCAGCAGAATTCAAAGCGCATGCGTAAAGATCAGAATCGGCGCAGAGCAGCTAAACTCTTATGAGTGAAGCGAAAACCGGCCGCCTTTGTAGCGGTAAAACGCTCTTATGCTTTGCGACCCGTCACGGTCTCGTCAGTGAAATTTGCGTTCTAGGTTCTGACAAAACTCAGGTCATTTCCTTTCTTAGTGCAATAAAATATCTTGTTTGTATATCAAGATAAATAAATATTGTGCATTTAAATAATTGGCGTATATTGGTCGTTAAAAATCATGAACTTGATAAATCGTTCAAGAAAGTCAGATGAAAGCTTAATTTTCGTTTTGAAGCAATATCTCTGTAAGTATGCAGAAAATTCTGGTGTAACCTTACTCAGAAATTAGTGAGACGTTACTCTATAGTTACATTACTACGGTGTAACCTTCCACAGGCGATGTGTAACTTTAGATCAGTTATATCAGTTAAGTTGCCTTATATAGTGGAGACAGCTAAGCCGCCACCGATTTTATACACAATTTTTTTACAGTACATGAACAACTCATTCTCAATATTTATAAAGAGTGAATCAGGTTTATTATATATATATATATATATATATATATATATATATATATATATATATATATATATATATATATATATATATATATATATATATATATATATTTAAAGAAGGAAAAAAGCGATGTGCAGCTTTATTTGTTTTTTTGTTTTGTTTTTTGTTTTTTTACTTTTCTGGGTCTCCCAAAGTGTTCTATTTGTTTAATATCGTTGGTTATGCGCATTTCCTGAAAGTTTTCTTTTTCTAATCCTTATTGATTTCTTTTTTTTTTTTTTTTGTAACTTTTAAATTCATGTTTCGTTACTTTTTGCAATGAAATACTAAGAATCCTTCTAAATTCTTCATTTTCTTATCATTTTAGCATGGAAGAGTGTGAAGCTTTGTGTGATCGTATCGCGATAATGACCAAGGGCAGATTTCAGTGTTTAGGTTCTAAGCCAGAACTGAAATCTAAGTACGGAAGAACATACACTGCGACAATTAAACTAAGAAAGGACATGTGTGATGATCTGAATGCAGTGAAATCGATTCTCGAGGATGTTGAAAACACCATTCCGGGAGCTAGAATGGAAGAATTCCATAGGGTAAGCATCTTAAGATATCCTTTTTGTTGGTAGGATTTGGAGAGAAAATTTGACATCGTGGCTTAATATAAAAAAAAATGCATCAGGGAAAATCACTTGGAATGGATAGAAGCTCATTCATTTCAATTCAACCAAAAAAAAAATGAAGTGTTGGCTCCCATGCGCTTATATTTTGATAACATTAGGTATGCTGGTAGTTAAACACGTGTAATTTTCCTTTTCTGTGTGATCTGGTTATGATTTTACATCAATTCTAACTTACGAAAATTTTTCATTTACTGTGAGTCACTAAGTCTATGCACTAAGTCTGCCACCCTCAAAAATGCATCCAATATTCTCACAAAAATATTGTCGAAATTGCTTCATGAAAGCTGTCCTGATTTAACTTTTCGTCAGATTGAGCAAACATCTAGTCAAATTCATGAACGTTTTATGAGTTCTGAGCATAAGTTTCTGACCCAACAAGGATAGAATAACTTTGATGAAAGTTTTTTAACGGTTGAAGAAATCTTGAATGTGATTGATGTAGTTCGGAAAGTGCATGCATATGTGCATTCATAAGCTGTCATTTCTTGTAAAAATTAAATTTTAATTTGTGTTTGTCAGCAGTTTAAAAAAAATGGCGTTCGGTCTTTTTTGGGACACGATTCCGAATAGCCGCCTAAGATTTTCGGATACTTGATGAAGAGGGATTTCATTTGCAGAACTATTAGAAGGTATAATTAGATTTGCTCTGTCAATGACCAAAGAAGATTCGGCACACTACGATTCATTTAAACAAAAGTGCCTGTAAAAAGGGTCAGGGAAAAAGCAGGACGAAAACTTGTTCAAGAGCTCAAAATACCGATGGGATCACTGTTAAATGTTTGTGGAAAGGACCTAGGGTGAAAGAACATAGAAAAAGCAAAACTCACATAGTTTCAAACTCTAGTACGATGAAAAGGAAGCAGAGGGTGAAACATAAACTTTCTTGGCGCGCTGGGAGTGAGTTTCTCACTCCCCCAAATGATATAATTATTGATAACTAACCTGAGAATCAGCATTATGTTCCTCGTTTTTAAAATGCTTCCTGTGATGGTTTGAAGTTCACTTTCAAAAAGAGAAAACTCTTTAATCATATTAATTCAAAAAGGGGTATAAATGAATGCTAAGAGTAATAAAATTAAGGTTTTAGAAAAGATTTTACCCTCAAATTTAAAGAATATGCATGGGTCGGAAGGCTGCTGTTTCCAACAAGATGGTTTCCCTTTTTGCCCCGCGTGTGTGCTTCAGGAGCGGTGCAACAAAATTTAGCTGAGTTTTTGCCCAAGAACATATAGGACCCAAATTCCCTCGATCTGAATTCACTTGATTATTTTGTGTAGTCATATACCATAACTATAGAATCCTAAATCTAAGCAATTCAAAAATGAAAGTCAAAAGGTAAGCAGGAAATATCAATGCAAGCATACGTGCCGTATACGATGTGCTTGAACAGAGTCCTTCGGTTAGTTAAGAAAGTGAAAAGTGGAATTATTAAAAATCATGCATTGTAAAGATACTGAATGAATGATACTTTAACGTTAAGCAAAACATTTTTGTATGTTTTATTTTGTGATGGAAAATTCGAGATTGTATGAGAACTTTGTCACGATGAATATCGAACTATTAGTGGAATTAGTAAAATTAACCCACGTGTATAACAGTACAAATGAAGACATTAAAAATAGTTAAAAACTCAGTAAATAGCTGTTTACTGAGTTGCGAAAACAGCAGTTTGCTGACTTTTTAACTCTCTTTAATAATTTAATATGTTATACGCGTTGGCGTATTTTACTCATTTCTAAGTACAATGTTTTTGGAATGCTTTTTTTTTTACATATCAATGGAATTTTTTAAAACAATTTTTTCTGCGGGGTGACATAATTTTGTATGAACGCTATGAAGCGCAACAGCAGCTCAACCTGGAGAATGAGTTAACCCTCCTTCAGGATCTTTAGTTTTAAGCCACAATATCAGCTAAATGAGGGCTTGCCAGACGTCCCGGTTTTTCAAAATTCCAGTGTCCCGTCCGGTTTACTTAGTGTCCCGGTAAAAGATAAATTTCATTACATATGACCAAAAAGGTATAAAAATAATTAACTGGATAGGATTACCTAGAATAATTAATTCGTCAATTGTAACATTGACATGAACAATTTATATCGAACTAGCTTGTGAGGATTTTTACAATAAGATTAAAACCAAAAAAGCCTTTCTGAAAAAAGCCCTAGCCAGTGAAAAGTATATATAAATATTGTTCAATGTTTTTATTCATCATTCAAAGTGCTTCTTCTTAGTAAAATAACTTGCAAATATCACCGTGCAACAAGTAAAATTTTTAAATTTATCTGCTCGAGTTATTTCTTATTACCTTGTTTCAGATTCATAATGATTAACCATTTACTCATAGCATTGAGAATGAACTGCCCTGTAAAATACTTTAAAATGCAACCAGGGCTCAAAAATTCAAAAAAAATAAAAAAAGCTGACAACCAGAGTTAACCTGATAATGTCTTCTACCTGTGTTTTTGTCATTAAATTTCCATGATGTTTTCTAATCTTTAGGGTACCATCGTATATCAAATAAAGAGTGAAAACATGACCATAGCGAAGTTGTTTCGCCTGTTGAATGATGCAAAAGATATTTATGGTTTGGAAGATTTTTTCATTAACGAGGCTTCGCTGGAGGAGATTTTTCTCAATTTTGCTAACCGAAAAAGAAGTGCTGTATGAATGTTACTTTCACAATAAATAATAACAAAATGTTTCGTAAAATTGTTTTGACTTTCCTTTCAGCATTTTTAAGCAGCAAAAGTACGTTGTTCGGTAAAAAATAAAAATAAATAAATATAAATAAATAAATAAAAACACCGTATTTTTAAACTACTGCATTTAAAAAGTCACTTTCTTTCCAAGAATTTCAATAAATCAACTGCACACTGGCTTTTTTTTTTCTTTCTTTTTTTTTTTTTTTTTGATTTTATCAAAAACATTTTTTTTTTAATAGTATCTGTTTAATTATTCACTACTTAAGGACATTTAAACACAACTTGAAAAATTTAAAACATTGAAGTATCGAGGAAAATTAAGTACCATACGGATTCGTTTGACAGTAACTATTTGTGTGAGGCATACAGGTACATTTTATCTCTCTCTGTGTGTGAGTGTGAAATAAGTTGAGCAAAATTTCACGGCGATTGAAATTATCAATTTAATTCCTGACTACAAAAATGTGTTTAGATCACAAGTGGAAAATGTCACTCGACGTTAAATCCCGGTTATCACAAATTTGCCATTTCAACTGCGCTTGCGCGCGGACTTAGCTTATTTCGAAACTCTTGCTCAAACTAATGAAAAACATTTAAATTTGTTAATATGAGATAAGAACAGATAAAAATTAGAAATTACAAAGCTGTCTTTGATTTAGTTTTCACGCCTCGGTAAAGATTGAGTTTTGCGTCTTAATTATTAATGGATTCGGAGCCTGATTTTTCTATCAAACAAAGGCCCTTTTCAGGGCCAAATTTTTAACCTCAGAAGAGCGTACTCGATATGCAGCATCACTTCCAATACAAAGCGGAACCCTCAACCTAAATACAAATGTATAATACTAAGCTGTTTACGCCTAACGTAAAATATCCGCAAAAGACGGATATTTGTAATATTCCGATCATTTTTGAAGTACATAACGTGTTTTACGTTTACGTTAAATAAATATTTCCAAACGAATAAATATTGAAGTGTAATTTTTCTCTTTTCTTTATAAAGATTATCAGTTATTCATATCCGTAGTTTCATATATTGTATCCCAAAATCACTGTGAAAATACTCTAATCGCATTCATTAATTTGTTGGGACTCTAGCACAACCTGAATATAAACAAGCAACACGAAATCTTAAAACAGAAAGCCCAAAAAGCAAAGTCCGTGCGCAAGCGCAGTTGAAATGGCAAATTTGTGATAACCGGGAGTTAACGTCGAGTGAAAATGTCCATTAAACAACTGAACTTCTTAGATCATTTTCAAAAGATCAATGCCATTGGAAATAATTTAATTTGCTCTTTGTGTATAAAGAAAACAAGTGTATCTCAGTAAATCATGCTGAAAGTTCTTAAATGAGTCGAAGATCTTAAATATTTATTTTCTCTTTCTTTCCTTCAGATCAGCTTCAGTCCATATTAACTGCAAGAATCCTTGAAAGGTAAATATTTAATAAAGTTTGAGAACGCAATAGCTGTAACGCTCTTTTATAACTTTTTGAACGAAAGAGGTTATGTTGAGTACTTATTAAATCTGCTCAAGCAGTAGAACAGGAGAATGATTAGTTTTCAAGTACAAGTATTTGAACTAAGCTAAATCAAACGAGCATTATCTTGAATAGTTTGGAGAAATATATTTCTTATTTGCATTTAAAATAGATTTAGTAAAATATATGTGAGGCAAAAAAATATTTAAAATATTGATAAAAAAGGTCACAATCAATTTCATTTATTTACATTTTTTAAACGCTTTTGTGTAACAATGAACATGTTAGATTTTTTAATTTTTTAGGGAAAGAAGATATTTTAAATGCGAAGATTTTTTAAGTTTTGCAGCTGATAAGTAATCTAATATGTAAGTAAGGACGTAACATTCAGACTTTTTTTGCCACATAACAAGACTTTAAAACGGTCATTAAATATTTCTTTACAGTTTAGCAGAATTTTGTGAAACAAATTTAAATTGGAGTGTCCATGCATGAAAACACGCAATAAACCACATTTACTGGTTTTCGAAACTTAATTACTACAGTGACAGCAAACGTAAGAAATATTCCACCTAGAATCTCCATATGAAATTCAACCCTCAAATTCTCTAAAAAATAAATTGGTATTATTGCCAAAACGACATACAGTGGCTCCAAAAAGTGTTCGTACACCTACGACTTTCAATGAAAATGGACCCTATCCATTGTTCAGAATTAATATTTTGTAATAGATATTTAATTATAAAATTTATGATCAATGGTTTAACAAAACAACATGATTTTTTTTAATATTAAAACTTATTTTTTTAAAAATCAAAAACTAAAAAGTGTTAGAAATTTTATCTCACAAAAGTCTTTGTACACTTAAAAAAATGTCTATATATTACTGAATAATCTAAATTGTTATTAAGTTATTATTTAGTAGAATATCATGCAGTATCAACAACACCTTTTAAACGTCTGGGAATAGATTTTATACTGTTTTCTTCCTTTTTTTTTTGCTTAATTTCTGAGTAAGTGTTCAACCACACTTCGAGTCTTATTGTTTCTAGCTCTATTTTCGTTTCAAAGCCGTATTTTCGTAATCTAGCAGCCAGATATCTTTAAATATGTTACATTAAGTTCAATTTTGGAGATTGAAGGGGTATTTTCTAAACTTTAGGACAATTTTCGAGGCACTGGACGCAAACGTTGAAAACCGTGTGCTTCTTACCGTTATCTTGATAAAAAGCAAAGTTGTTTCCGATAACCAAATTTTTAGCTAAGAGTTTAAAATTGGTATTTAAAATATTTAGATAAACGGCATGGTTGATTATTTCATCAAAAAAATTCCAAACTACCAAGTCCTGATGCTGATATGCATCCTCTCACAAAAAAACCTTCGCCGTCCTGATTAACTGGTCTAACTAAGTTTTTAAGATTAAGTTCCTAATTTTTTCTTTTATTGACAATTATATAGCAATTGCACCAAAAATGTTGAATTCATTTTTATCTGTAAGTAAGACGTAATTTCAAAACGTTTCGAGCTTATTTATCATTGATTTTGAAAAAAGGCGTAAGCTTTCTGTTTTTCACACGACCAAGAAAATTTCTACGGGAAGAGGTCCCATTTAATCCAGCTAATCAGAGAACTTGGCGAACAGTTTTGGGTGAAAATTAAGCGTAAAAATTTTCATTAACTCTGTAGAAACTTTTACAGCACTCAAATGTGTATTTTTTCATAAAATTTGTTAACTGTAAATCTTCGATCCCGCTTTGCCAACTTTGCCGGTTGACCTTTTCTTACCTTGTTTTCAGTCCGATTCTTTTCTTTAAAGTATTTTATCAAGCACTTTACTATAGAATGGAATCAATTAACTAGTTTAGAGACATTTCAAACCAATTTACCGCTACTGTGAGGGAAAATTTCGAATGATGTTTGTGGTTTGCTACGAATACCCGCCATTTTAAAGTAATAAATAAGTACAATATTAAGGAATGAATAAACAAAAAAATAAAGCCAAATGACTTTTAAGGGTCAACACAATGCAAAAATAATAAAAAAAACGACATATGATAATTTTAATCATGAATTTATTCGAAAGTATTTGAGTGTACGATGACTTTTCTGGCGTATTATTTCTGTCTCTTCGTTTCTTGACCCATTTCAAATAGAAGATCAGTCAATAATTCAAAAAAAAAAAAGCAACAGGGTTTTATTTAAAATGACATAGGAATGATGTGAAAAAATATAGGACTTCATATTCGAAATCGTTTTCGCGTTATTTTTATTTTACTAAAAAATTTCAAAGTGTACGAACACTTTTGGGAACCACGGTAGTTCATCGTTTTTATTTTCAAAGTTTAGCTTTCATTCAGAACTAGTGGTACCCAGACGGCTTTGCCCGTAATAGAAGAATTAAAAGGTCTTTTGGTTCGCCTGTATATTTACAAAAAAAGTATGGTGAATTTTCTCACCAAGTGGCTTGTACACATGTTACGGTTCCACGTTATGATAATATCGTATCTCGCCAATTGGCTTGTGCCCATGTTACGGTTCCATGTTATAATAATTTCGTAATTTACTCGTCCATCTTATGATAGTTTTGTTCTTAAAATTGGAATAGAAAAAGAACCACATCGAATTTTTGAAAAATCGCTTTGAGGTGCACACCCCCATGCTACAAACTAACTTTGTGCCAAATTTCATGAAAATCGGCCAAACGGTCTAGGCGCTATGCGCGTCACAGACATCCAGACATCCTACAGACATCCAGAGATCCTCCGGACATAGAGACTTTCAGCTTTATTATTAGTAAAGATAATATGTATATGTATTTTTGCTATTGGGGGTATTTTCCTTCAGCCAAAAGTAGTACTTTGTTTCACTGAAATCGATAAAATAAGCAAAAAAAAAACATGACCCAGAAAATACTTTCATGTTCTCAACAGTTATTTTTTAATTAATTTTTTTAAATGTCCGATTTTTCAAACAAGGCGTGGTCTTGATGACGTCACAAATGATGTTCTTTGTCGCATCTTTCTACTGCGTTTCCACGTTATGATAATTAAGAAACAAATTAAAATTGCGCTCTACCTTGCTATTAATCATCTCGTTGCCAATACACGTGAGTAAAGATGCGAATCAGGCTTGGAGTTGATTACGAGAAAATGTAATCGATTACGATTATGATTACCAGCTTGAAAAATAGGAGATTACAATTATGATTACGATTATAATACTCTGCCAAAACGTAATTACGATTACAGCAACGATTAGATTACGTCAAAAATGTAATCGATTACAATTACAATGTGCCGATTACGATTTTGATTACGATTACAGACTCGTGAGAGGAAATGACATGCACACATATACTATATTATTCTCATTATTATTTTGCGGCAACAATGTCATAGTTAAAAAATTATGATTTTTGATTGTGCTTTTAAATGCTACATAACTATTTTGACCATATATCCTGCACAGGTAATTAGGTGTCCTATAACCAAATGACTTGCCACATTATAATGCATTTTGTACATGATTTAAATTTTCATTATTATTTTTCATGCAACCAATACAGTTTCTAAAATTTATGTACTATATTTCTACATTCTATTCTCTACAATTTGCTATAATATTATTTAATTCAACCTATTTTTTGAAAAAAAAAAAAAAAAACCTCTTTGTATTTAATTTTGCAAAACATGCATGGTATTAAAATATATTCAAATAGTATAAATAAATGATAGGAAAATAAATGTTCAAAATAAATACTGCAATCAAGACAATTTTTTATTGCATTTTAATAATACCAATGCTTTAAATGTATCATGTTTCATCCTCATTCTCGGTGAGGTATAAAACTTTCAGGCAATACTGAATAACCGCTCAACAGGTGCAGATGATGCACAAATTGACAAGTACTTGGGAGCAATTTTGCTCAGTAATGGGTATACATGAATATTGGATCCCCAGTATTCTAGGGGATCAATATTATGCTCATTTGGTGCGCTAGTTTCATACGCATTTATTTCGCTTTCGATTTTCTCCTGTATTAAGGAATTATTATTTTTGTAAGTGCTGGCTGGTTTTTCTAAAAATGCGAACAATTTCCCTTTTTTTGCAGGCTGTTTTGGTGACACATCTTTTGTGTCCTTATCTTCTAATTCAGTGCAAATGTTATGACAGTCTTTGTTGACATTATTTCTTCCTTGATAATTTCTTTTATTTTATTTTTTGTGCTTGAATCGTACCAGTTGCATTTGAGCCTTGGGTCTAAAAATGAAGCCACTTGAAATGCTTCCGTTTCTTCATAGTGACTCAATCTAGAAGTTAGTGCTGACAACAGCTTTTTACTGTCGTATTAAAGTATTGCAAATTTTTGGTCAGGAGGTCCTCAAGATGGTGCTTGAACACTCTTAAAGCAATATAATTGGAAAGCACTTTAAAAAGTAAAAATGAGTATAATAAATTTTGCTATGATTTCCAGGCATTATTTTTTCCCCCACATGCATAAGCATTTTATAATGATATTTTTATATCTCCGTTTCAAAAACAAGTGTTTTTACAAAGGTTAAAACTAATGTTTTTAAAATCTTTAAATGCAAACTTTTTTCTCTTATATACCTATTAAAAAGTATCAGCATTGAAATATAAAGCATAAATTTAAGATTAAATTAGATGTGAAAATATTTTGAAAAATCACATACCAGAGTGATGTCATCACAAAAATCAAAGAACCGCTAAGATAGTGCGTGTGAATGAGCACTGAAGTGCAAATCCAAATTCGCTCTTCTTTTGACAAAATTACTCCTCTTCCGCCAATGAAAGTAAAAAAAGAAAAAAAAACACCAAAGGCATAAAACTGTTTTTTTAGAACTTTGTCGAAACGAAAACATGTGTTCGTACAGCACTGTTGATATTGTTCTCTTTCCGAGGCGGTAGCTCCGCTTGTTTGTCTATCATTCACAGATGAAAAGGAAAATTGATGATCAATCCAACTTGGGGACGCGTTCCTGTCAATGACACCTACAGGACAGGGCCATAAAAGTTACAAGGGCTAGCTCAATCCTTTGATCTTTCCCTTCCACCGCCGAAAGGACAGCGAGAGTAGAAAACTCGTTTTTGACGTCATCGGGTACACTCCGCGGGTCTAGGGGCCTTATCGGGGCCATCGTGAAGTCAGTCGGTTTCCCTCTTTCTACCGGGCCTGCTTCAAGCGAGCGAATTCCTGGGATGAGTCATCCAAGTGATCCCATGGTCCCCAACCCTACGGCCAGCGGCTATCGACAGAACGGCGTTTGCTGTCAGTTTTAGTTTATATTTCCGGTTATGTAGGGTATAAATTATCACATAAGATACAGTGTTCAGAATGCATTTCTATGTTTGTGTCTGATAAAACATTAGAATTGGAGAATTCAGATGTTTATCAACTTCTACTACTGACTGACAGAGGTAAACTTAAATTCCCCCAAAAATTGTTAATAGATGTGACTGTATACACTTTTCAAATATTTAGAAAACTTATAAGTAAAGATCACGAGAAATCATTTTTAAACTTTAACGACCAAAGAAGTTTATTAGTGCAGCTTTCAATAGAAAAAAATGGAAATTCTGGGGATGGATTTCTTAGTTAAATGTACCTGTGGAACATCTGTCTTAAATCATATTGAATATTGTTTATCAGGAATATCTAATATATTTCTTAATGATTATACAAAAACAAAAAATGATTGCCATTCTAATAGCAATAAAAGAAAGTTATGTACTTTGACCAACTACCAAGCATAATTAAAATGAAAGGCAAATTTTCGTTGACAGGAAAGAAAGTTAACAATAAAAATTGACAGTTCTAAAGGTTAATATGTTTGAAAATGTAAGATTTAGGTCATTTTTAAAGATGAGTCTAATTGAATTTATTTCAACTAATTTTATGCGGAAAGATTTTAAAAAAGGTACCTGTGTGACACGATGTGTAAATAGTATACATTAAAGCACAAGTATGTTTAAATAGACCTTTTCAGTTTCAATAGTTTTAAAGTACTGTGTTGAATGTACGAAATCGATAGGGGGTGATTTTGAAATATATTCATAAAAATAAAGTCCTAATAGATATCAAATATTTTAAACTGATCAAAATGCGTTTTCTAATTTTTCTAAGTTTACTATGAAATATGAACATATACAATGGTTATATATTTATTAAATATATAATCATAATAAGCCAACAGGTTTACACAGCATAATTTTTCAAACAATGTACTGTGTATCGCAAATAATTTCATCCAAGTGTTTGCTATTAAAAACTTAAAAGTACTTAAAAGACAAAAATACGAATTTCATTCTTAACAACTTTCAAGTATCAAAGTGACTGTCTCAAGTGTCATATTAAGGATTTGAATTGGTTAATTAGAAACCTCATGTGATTACATTTCTAATTTCTCATGAATTTTTTTTTTCCATAAAATAGTTAAAGAGGCAGTTATATCTCAGATTTCATATGAAACTTGGCTGGAATTCACATAAACAACCATTATTGCAATTAATAAATGTGTTGGGGAATTATGTTCAAACTCCTATGAACTTACATTTTTACGATCATTGTTATTGTTTTTTAATATTCAAATTTTTGAAAACTTGAGAACACAAACCCTTAGTTTGTAGCTTATGGGTACATTAGTAACTTTTGTGCTTATTAGTTTTGTCACATCGTTAGTAACAGATTATCACTGAATTTGTTCAACTTTAAAGCTGTTTTATGCTATTTTTTATGTTTGTAAATAAAGTGTGTACTCTCGAAATGTGTTATGTATTATTTGAAAACAAAATTTCTCACTGAATTTTACTCTATTCTTGAACGTTCTGGTTGAAATTTTCAGATTATTTCGACCAAATAAGATTAACATAATCATAAGCAAAAAGACGAAATTTTGTAAAATCAGGATCTTACTTCTAAAATGTTAATAAATTTTAAAAGGTCTGAGAATTTCCGAAGTTGGTCATTTTAAACACCAAATTTAAACTGATCAACTACCAAAAGATTTATTTTCAGATTATTGTATCTCACAAATTTCAAAAATGTAATGAATAATCTGTTTTCTTTATTTAAGTTTTGACGGCAGTAATCTGAACTTACAGCATTTTTGTCGCACTCAATTAAAATTTAAAAGAATAATTACAATTCAAAACATAAAAAGTACATATGTTAAATACTTAAATGTATGATAATCAAAAATACCATTGCACTATTTATATTGCTTTCTGATCTTTTTTTCAATGAAATATGTATGAGAACTATTGTTTGCTGTGTATATGTCAAAATCAACTGAAGATACTGAAGTTTTAAGACTTTCGTGCTCCATATCGAATTGTAAGTTTGAAGAGAAGGGATGAAGCGCTTAAAAGTATGGGATCACGTGGATTGCGCAATTAAATCTTGAAGCAGGCCCGGTAGAAAGAGGGAAACCGACTGATTTCACGATGGCCCCGGCCTTATGCGGGACAATCCAGTGTGTGTGTGCCCAAAGAACTGCTGTATGCCTTAGCTAAAATACAATTTAAAAATTTGTTCTCTGTACAAGGGTTGTTAAAGAAGCAGTTGAAGGGGCCCAGGCCAATCCCAGACAAGGTTAAAAATCACTTATTATGAATAAGGATATGAATATTGTTTTCAAGGTTTTTTAATTTGGAAATGTCTCATAACATTTGACTAGGGTTTTTTCAGAAATATGCTCCTGCGCTAGATCAGTTGCAGGTCATTTTCCCTCCACGTTATGCTAAAGTAGACATTAAAGGTCACATTTTTTAGAATCGAAAATATTTGTGTGTAATTATATTTGAAAGTATTGAAAATGCCTTCACGTGCTGATGGCCTAGTACTGAAAAAGTTCTGGAAACTTAAGCTTTCCTTCAAAATTTTCAAAGAGCTCAAAACACATCAAAAAATTGAGAATACAACCTTCTTTTCTGTTTTTAAATGCTTTTTTTTTATGGAATACTAAATTTGAAGCTGCTTCAATAAATAATTGGAGGAAGAATTTTAAAAAGTTAAGATAAAGAGCTAGGCAAATTTCATAAAATGAGGTGTACGAAGTTATTTTTTAATGCAGGATTTGGTTCAACCCTGTCACATTGCAAGTTAATGATATTTAATAAGTTTATTAACGGCACTGCGAGACCGTAATAAGTTTCCTTCAACCGTAAAATTTCAATATCTAGATGTAATGCATGAAATTTCTTTGTAAATATTATTCAATAGATTTAATTAAACAATTTCCTGAACACTGTATCCCCATGCTTAAAATAATTAATAATTCGCATGTAAAATGAGCACTGTATCGTGATTATTTCAATCGTGTATCTATTTTTGTAGGAGCTTTTCTTTTCTTTCTTTCTTTTTTTTTTGTGATCATTTAAAGCTTTCAAATCAGATACATTAGTGTTTTTGTGATTGTACAAAAGCTTGGCCATTTACCGTATTACCCCACATTATCCGGCATGCCGCAAAATTTGGGGGTTACCAGATTTTCAATAACACTTGCCTGGTCCTTTCCGGCATGCCGGAAAAATCGAGGTTAGGAAAAAAAAATAATAATATAAAAAATATATGATCAGCTTAAAAATGAATATGAATTCTTTTCATATCTTATTGATATTAACAAACAGTTTAATTTTGTGAAAATATTTACTAACAATGCCATTTGTTATTTTAACAAGAAAAATATTGTTTGATAACAAATAATTTTATAAAAATTAAATTGAAACTATGTAAGCAAACATTTAAGCAGTAAGAGTCCGCCCCTAAACCAGTGCTAAATAATTTACCATAGCTCTTCAATAAATAAAAATTAAACTTACCTCTCTGAAAGGAACCTAAAATATTTTTATGTAAAAAAAATATGAATAAATCGCAGTAACGATGATTGTTTCTGAACTGATTACTTTATTGGCATGTAATCAAATCCATTAGTTATGTCCTATCATAAATAGCACGCACATGTTATATGAATTGCACATTTATTTTGAAAAAAGGTTACTTTCGCGATTTATTTATTTTTTTACTTACATTGGTTTGACTTTTGATTGGACCGGAACGGGAAAATTTACTTTTGTTTTAATGCGAAATAAACCCCGAATTATCCGGCATGCCGGACAATTCGAATTTCTCGGCGTGCTGGTCAACCTCGCTTTTTTCCGGCATGCCGAATAATGCGGGGTAGTACGGTAATTGTTCTTCTGTATTGGAAGACTAATTTCCTGACCTATATAAAAAAGCTGTTGAACTTTTTTCTCGCGTAAGAACATTTGGAAGAATCCGATATTTGAACGAAAAACTTTCTGATTACAAAAGGTACGTCGACATTTTTTTTTAAATGGACTTTATCACAGAAGAAAACTTTGTAGAATATTCCGAAAGATTTCAATTAATTACTGTAACGTAATGTTTTGTAGAATTCAGACATGAAGAAATTTTTCAGTCTACAAATAAGTTAGCTTTATAAATTTGGCGATAATCATTGAAACTTTAAACTTGGTTTACGTTGCTAAATTTCAATACGTTATTTATAAATTGAAGTGAATAAAATGTTGATTAATAATTTCAGTAAACACCCATTAATCTGGGAAAACCATTTAAATGTACATACGGTATAAATGAAGAACGCGTTAGTACAATAATGTATTCTTGTAAGGCTGTATTTTTATTTTTTTAATTTTCTTTAATGCAGCTTTATATTTCATTCTCTTGAATTCAAAATACAACTTTTAATGTGTTCAAGTATTTTACTTATGTACATTGATTGAATTTAAAGGTTGTTTTGTTTAAGTCGTTTTAAACAATCTAGATGACCTGGATCCTATATTAGTCCAGGTTAATGAGGTTCTACTTCAGTTTTCAAAAACAACGTTTGTTAAGATTCTTGTTCAGAGTTATAGTTACTTCGTAAAAAATAATTTTCTCTAAAACATATCGGCAGTATTTAGATTCAAATGGTATCGCGAAATTCAAATATGTTTTAATTATTCCTTATATCAATCTTATCTCTTTCATTTTATTTGAGACAAGATTGAAATAACAATGTTATTAATATTATTTAAAGCCTAAACTGACAAAATTATGTACACACGAGAGGAAACTTGACAAGCACAGTAAATTATTTTCATTTCTTTATAAGCTCAATTTTATTGTGCGAAATTTCCGCTTTCTACCCCTTTAAATCAGGAATATTGGCTAAAGAAGATCCAAAACTACACAAGAGAAACTAAAAATTTGTATTGTAGATTTTAATCAGGTTTACTGTTTTTCGTATCGCTTATTAACTTGTCGATGGGACTCAAAGCATTTACCCTTGTATTTCATTCCTTTTTGAAGCTTAACCCTCAAGAAATAACATAAAAACGGGAAAAGAGTGAGGAATTACGCACGCACGCACAACACAAATGTCCCAGATCGAGTGTACCTAGTGACGTCACTGGCACTTTCCCCCTCCGTTCCTACTTTCGAGGCGCTAAGACCTAGCCCACTAAGATGCGGCATGTTTATGACCCTTCGCCAACGAGCCCTTTTAACAGCAGGGCCTAAAGGCTCTGCTGTCTAGTCCTTTGTACGTTTCTATTAAAGTCTTATCTTTTCCTCAGTCCAGATCCCATCGTCTGCATAGCATTGTAGAAACGCAACTAGAAAGTTTTCACTTTCAGCAAGTCGGGATTACACGATTACGGAACAAAATTACGATTATCTAAGCTTAGATTACAATTACGATTCTGCAAGAAACACTTGATTAAAATTACGATTACAAGATTACGAGTGTCCCATTGACAGATTATGATTATGATTACAATTACACAAAAATGTAATCGATTACGCAGATTACGATTACGTAATCGGCGATTACTCCAAGCCTGATGCGAATTAAATATTTTGCTCTGTGAATGGCAATGCTGAATGCCATTTCATCATTTGCGATGTCATCGTATTTCATTGTAAACAATAAAAGCGCACCGGTTTAAGTATTTTTTAAAAATATTAAATTTAAACAAATTATTTTTCAAAAATGGCCAGTTGATCCTATGTTTTTAAGCATGTTTTTTCAGAAAAAAAATATTTTTAAAATTTTATAAACGACCCCATTATATAATCTACATGAATAGTTATTCAAATTATTAAGGTGGCGAACGTAACTGTGGCGAATGTCACTTTGAAGATAAAATATTTTAGAAATGGACTAGTTTAATGTACTGGACAGGAAAACATTAATTAGTAATTAAGCATTTATACTTTGTCTTATAATTAGCACATTCATCAACAAATTTGCTACATGTATAAAATGAATGCTTTTTTATATTTCGCTGTAAAAAATTTACTTTTATCCTCTGTTTTTTTATTGCGAACAAAACATCTTTTTTTCAAAAAACTGACAAAAAATGTAATTATCTTTGCAAAATAATTAATATTAAGAATTGTTCGCTAAGATAATTTCTTTCAAGAACTTTAGTGACTTCTTTTTCTGCCACCGTAATTCCACTTTTTTGTGAAAGATACTCGTAATGTAACCTGCTTTTGACTGGGACTACTTGGTAGAATATTCGTTGTTGTTTTATGAGCCTATCCGTAAACTTGGCATTTTGTAAAAAGCAAATTTACAGGAGTTTGCAAATCTATAGAATGTACTATACAAATTAATAACTTAATTAAGACTAATTTTCATCTTAGTCCAGTCGTATTATACAAACAAGAAGTTCCGTCTAGAACTATACGAGCCTACTTTCCCGTATACCCATACTACTTTCTAGTACCTGATGAATATTCTCTAAAAAAGCTAAACTCGCAAATTGTTTCAAACACATTTTTTTAATATTTTGAGCTAATTTCTAGGAATAAAATATTCCTCACTCCTCTAAAAAATTTAGATGCTTAAAAAAAAAAAAAAAACGAACAAATAAAATAGCAGCATCTTTTAAACAAAGCAGCTAATACACTTTCTCGCATTAAAAAAAAGTCTTTAACAGCTTTCAAAACGAAAAAAATAATAATTAAAATTAATAAGCTCATTAAAAGAAATACATCATATAAAAAAAATCGTTTTTTCCCCTGTTGCCAAAAATAATTTTTTAAATGAATTAATGTACTTACCAAAATAAATAAAAACAATAAAATGTCAACTTAAAGAAATTCTTTTCATTGTCAAAAAAAAAAAAAATCGTCTGCGCATATCTTTATGTAGAAACACAAATGACTTCGAGTTTATTCGCCGAAAACTGAATACCTTAAATTAAAACTTTAGCGTGAAAATAAAAACATGTCATATCAACAATAATTATTTCACAGTTAAAACCATAACTGCGGAGTCGGAGTCAATCTCATTTTGGGATAACGGAGTCGGAGACGAATATCCAAGAATCGGAGTCAGTCAGTTGTCCTCCGTGTATAAATTTTTGCCAAAGCTACGAAGTCAGAGTCGAAGTCGGGGAGTCGGCGGTGTCAGGTGCTAATAATGTTCTCGGAGTTTGGAGTTTGGCGTCAAGAGCTATTTCCAACAAAATTTGTTCGAAGTAAATCCGCCTTCAAGTACGGAATCTACATTGACTTTCAGTTTCCCCGTAGGCGCTAATGTTAAGGGATTTGAACTGCTCAAAATTGAACGGAAAATTGTTCAGATCAAAAAGGTATTTTACATACAAGTTTTTCGTCAAAAGCTTTTTCCTACAAAGCTTGTTTGAAGCAAATTCGCCTCACAGTTCGGAATTGCCTTGAATTTCCCCGTAGGTGGTAATGTTAAAATTTTTTTAAATGTTCAAAGCTGAACAAAAAATAGTTCAAATCAAAAAATGAAATATAAGAATGAGGTGTCCTCGCCGAGATCTTTCGAACACAAAAACTCAAAGTACATTTAATTAGCTTTCATTTAAGCCAAAAATGAAGTCTGTAGATTCAATAGTTCTTTTACAATCGCAAAACAAACAAATAATCGAAAAATTCGATTTTTGAAGAAATGAGACAAAACGCTTATCAAGACAATATGGAAGATCCTATTCTGAAAAAGGGGTCAAAGAATGATATAATTAGACTCTAATGCGTGTTTATATAAGTTTGTGTGCTGGCAAAACACGGCGGTTATAGAAAACTTAAATAGGTCAATATTTGACTGCCCTATGCAAGTAACGCAAGCGTTCCTTTTTCTACGTATCAATGCCTTTAACATTGATGAATTTTAGGCCGTATTTCATTTTTCAACTGGAAAGTTACCTACCGAGTTTTATTTTGAATGGAGAATAATTTTGGTATCAGACGAATTTGTAATGAGATTTAATTATCCCAAGACGGACGATCAGAGAAACAAAGAATAAATAAAAATGAAAGTTCACTCATTCTTTTTGCAAAAGCAAATTTTAACTGTCCAGCTTCATCATATCAAACGTAAAGCTTCAGCGGGAAAACTAGAGTGAAAAATGTACCCGGCCCTGTACACTTTAAGTGCAATATTGTCGAATGTTTATTCTTATTGAAAAATCATTCAAGCAGAAAGTGTGTAAAATAGGGATGCACCTAGAATTATTAACCAAAATGCTTCCACTTTTCACTTAGCAGGACTCGATTTCTACGCAAAAAATGCTCGCCTTTATTTACAAGAGATGTGAAAAACGTTATGAATTCAAAGGAATTTTATGTAAACTGAAGAAAACGTCAGGCTTTTACGTATCAACAAATGTTCGCCTAGTTTGTGAGCATACTTCTGTAATGAATGAACTGGTTCTGATAAAACTAAAGGAGAGCCTGAAAGAACTTATCCATAGTTGTAACATATTAAAAAATTCAGCTGTATGCTTTTTCTGTGAGTTTAACAAATTATGTTCATATTAAACTTTATTGGAGAACTGGAATGACACAGGGACGATTTTACCGTCTTCGTATACATCAGAACGACTGCGCGCTAGCGCAATATAATTATATTAGACTGCTCAACATCAAAGTGCTCCTAAGGAAACGCTTTTCCAAATCGTGTAATAAACGACACCTCAATGACAAGTTGCTCCCTAGGATTGGGCTTGAGGGCATTGAAGATAAAAACAACTTGAGGAACTGATTGAAACATTACCCGAACCGCCATCAAAGAAAAGACATCTCAACAAATCGTAATCGATGATGAAGAGGATGTGAATCTACCTTTTTTTGCTGTTTTTGTCTCAAACATTCAAAATATTTCCTTCCAGAAAAATGTCGAAGTCCAGTTAATTTGTATTCAGTTTCATACTTTTTTTTTCAACCTATGAAAAATGGAATAACTCTTAGATTCATACTTTTTCTTCACGCAGTTAGTGGATGTGATACCACATCTTCCCATGTCTGGTTAAGAAAAGCAAAACTGCGAGGTGTTTTTCAAACGAACTGGAATAAGGTTGACCAGGCCTGCATAGCTTTCCTTCCTGAAGTGAGTCCCGAAGCTGTAGCTGAAGCTGTAGAGATGGAGATAGTCGCTCTGTATGGAAATGAGGCATCTCTCGTTATTCTGCGACAGTATTCAGTTCCACCTGTTCCTCAAAGCAGCATAATGCAACTGTGAACCGTCTTTGTTAGTCTTCAACCAAAAGAGTAGATTCATTCCATTCGTATCGCAGGTACCGACAAGTAAACAAATGGTTGGCAGAGGAGAAGGATGCCTCAGAGCGGAGTTGATCGAAGACCAACATAAGTTTTGAGATTGGTTCGTCACCAATCACTACATTAAACAATCCAGCCTCACCCGCGCTTTTCAGATTTTTCTCATTTTAGTGCAAGAAGGAATGTATGGGAGTATTCTGTTGTTGCAGAACTGATCTTAGCTGCTCAGCTTTGTGCAATCTGCTGTTTGAAAAGACTGCTCACAACATCTTTGCCATTCTAATCGACAAAAATGAAAAAAAGAAAAATAATAAAATGAAAAAAATCGACCTGTCCTTCTTTTTTCAGTTCCGGAGTGCGATCGTATCAATCAAAGACACCATACAATCGACACATTAAGTGTAGTTAATTTTTAAGTTACGTTTTAAGGAAAAAACTAACATGCAAATAGTTTCATCCTTTTGAAATTATTCTGTTTTTTTTTCTTTTCTCTATATCTCTCTTATTCAAATGGGAAGCGTTTTGCACTGAAAATCTTTTGTTCAAAAATATTATGTATTCAAAATCAAACTCGATAGATAACTTTCCAGTCGGAAAACAAAGTACGGCAGAAAATTCATCAATATGAAAGTCATAGATAGGCAGGGCAAGGAATGTTTGCGTTACCTGCATAGGACTATCAACTACTGTCTATTTAATTTTTTTATAATCGTCTGTTTTGACAGCACACAGTTACCTTATATAAACACACATTAGAGTCTTATTATATCATTCTTTGCCCCCTTTCTTAAGAATAGGATCTTCAATATTGTCTTGAAAAGTGTTTTGTCTCATTTCTTCAAAAATCGAATTTTCCGATTATTTGCTTGTTTTGCGATTGTAAAAGAATTAATGAATCGGCAGACTTCGCTTTTGGCTTAAATGAAACCCAATTAAATGTACAGTATATCTAGTGTTTTTCAATTAGACTGAGAATTCATGTCCATATTTGGCGTGGAAGATCGAAGCATTTTTTCACCAAAAATGGCCAATTTTTGAAGTACGATATCTGCTAAAGCATTGGTCGTACAAAACGCCACTTGAGCTTAAATTGTTTAAAATTTAATGTGCTTCAAAACGTTTATTGCATATAGTTTCAAAAGTTGGATAGTTTAGGAGTTACAAAGGAAAAACTAAAAAACGTCCTTAAGTTTCGCAATATTCGGGAGAATTACGCAGCGAGCACAGATTTTTAAAAACTGCAAACTTAGATTTACAATACCCTAACTGACCCAAACAACATATGAAAAAATCAGAACTACATCACACTTTGCAATTTTAATGTCTAATATGACTGGACTAGCTCCTGTATTCTCATTTTTGATGCCTCACAGTCTCTTTCTTCCTACTTTTTTTCATCATTACTTTTACTATACAGTAATATTTGCATGCATTATGCTGCTTCTTTCTTATCATTTTCTTTTTGTTCACTTGCCATTTTTCCTCTAACTGTTTGTTTGAACTGCTGCTTTTATTTTCCAAAATAGATTCTTTCGGAAAATTGTAAACATGCTGTAAGGAACAGATGGTATTACGTATTATTTACGTGCACATTCTGCATTTAAATACTGATAACACATGTTGTAAAACTTTCAGTTTAGCACATGGTTACTTTAGATGTTTAAAATGTTGACCTTTGGTGACTACCCATGTAAAGGAACAACGAGCGGTCGCCGCAATTACACTGTTAAAAATGCAAGTTGCATATGGTACTTTTTAGGTTAAAACGCTGTAGCACCAAAGGCACCCCCTTTTAAAGGGCCACTTTGACACCTATGGTACCCTTAAATCAGTGGCGCCGACTCCATGGGGCCTGAGGGGGCCCGAGCCCCCTCAAAAAAAATTTTGAGGGGGCAGAGCCCCCCCCCAATAATTTAAGAAAATTATTAGTTATTTAATGCTTTCTAAACTCACAAATTTGTCTCAGTATTTTTTATTTTCCTTGTTTGAAGATAGTAATCTTTCCTTGTTTGAAGTACCTTGTAAAATACATTCAGCAATGAGTTACAACAAATAATTTTTATGGTTAAAAGCAGGTTAACTGAAAACGAGTGGTGTGAATAATGATAGTGTTACGGTGCTGCGAGCGCTTAAATTTGTCCCAGTGTGCGAACCTGCGGATAGTCTGTCCGATCAACAATGGGATGCGATTGAACAACTTTCATAACCACCGAGATATTTTTGATGAATTGGATATTCGACCAGACAGACGTCAACGACTTCAAATTCAGTAATCTAGTCAGGCGGTCGATATTCGCACCTTTCTAAAGACAGCCCTAATATTGGCATTTAAAGCAAGTTTAAAAATCTCTGTAATAGAGAATTAACTACATACAGAATGTTAGATTCAAAATTTCGAAATATTAGTATTATTTTATTACCGTATTACTATAGTACTGCATTAGTTATTTTCAAATACTTAAATATTTTTAGGGTATAAGCCTCTATAAAAACCCGCTATTTACATACTATGTTAACTTTATTAAACAAATTAACTGTGGGATATTATTTTTATTTAATGAACTCGGAGCCTTATTCAAAGTTAATCAAAGTGCGACAGCAATATCTTATGCTTTATTTTTTTTAATGATAGTTTATTTAAATATAATTTCAATCTTTTCATATGTATATATAAATTCACTATTCTGTAATAGTCTAAAAACAAAATTATTATACTATAAATTAAACTATTTTTTTACGAAAACACCGTACATGTGAGGTTTTCTTTTTCCTTTTTTTTTTTTTTTTTTTTTTCGTTTTTCAAAGCCAAAACATGTGTCGAGTTAGCGAGAGTAGAGTTTTCGGGGTTCTAATGTTGATAATATATTACTCTAAAATGCTTAAAAAACTGTAAAACTTACTTTCTCCATCTCCAATTTAGAAAATTTCCCGGGGTTAAACCCGCGGCATGCCCCCCACCCTCCCAATATTTTTTTGTATTTAGGCGCACTGGGTATTTAGGTGCTGGGTATTTAGGCTGTATTTAGGCGCCTTTCCATGCAAGTCAAGTGCCCTACACCTTATAGCAATGCCTAGCCACGGAACTGCACGACTTCCCCCAAAATAGAACTGCAAAAATGTCCCACACTGAAGATAAGTGACATGATCTAATTGAACCAGAAAATTTGTATACAAATTCTTAGATTGACTTTGAAAACGACATGCCACATATTGTTTGTTAGTATAAATCACATACACCAGAAAATATATAAATTGGCATTTTCAAGGTTCAAAATATCTGAACTTTTTTTTGGGGAGAAGTTGGGGGGGGGGGGAGCGCCGTGGGAGTTCATAACCCCAGGACCACCGGTGACGTCTAGCCCCCTCAATAATTTTTGCAAGTCGGCGCCCCTGCCTTAAATGCACCAGAGGGAGTCACACAAAACCAAATGGCTCCTTTAAGGGTTCTGTTCGGTTACCATAGGGAGCTAAATGGCACTCTTAAGGGGGTACCGCTGCTGCTACAACGTTTAACCCTAAAAGGTGCAGTAAGCAACCTTCTGGTTTTACAGTGTACGTCAGTTAAATGTTACACGTTACATTATTTAGGTAACAAGTTTTTATTTCATTATGTCCGCTACTATCCCTAAAAATCAGGACAGCTTGGATTTGAACATCAAGAGGAGGATTTGTATTAAAACATGGGTATTTAATCACTACTATTATGCATTAACTTCTATAACAGTTACTTCTACCTTGTTTTAAAGTCATCTAAGAAGACTTAAACCACTGAAATTTTAATACTAACGAGAGTTTCCTGAAAGAAGGAGAAAATTCATGTAAGAACTATTGGGAGTGAGTGATGGTTCTCCTGGCAGAAAAACCTGACTGCTAGTCCAACCAGCAGCATGGAATTTGATTTAGCGATTTAGTTCAGTGTCAGTACAATTTTCAGTTAGCAGAAAATTTTCGTCCTTTTCCGGTGGGCAATTTATTTTAAAACTCTTTTCGCAGGTGGTGCAATCACAAAAAGAAATAAAAAGAAACGTAAATACTTAATTTGTAAAATCTTTGACTAAAGCCATCTTCATTCTAATTTGTTCAACTGTACATGAAACTTAGCAACATTCCAATTACCAGTTCTGTAGTAAAACGAATTACAATCAGAACTGAAACAAAGCTATTTATCTTAATAGCTTTGTTTTATTTAATTCCTTCGATCAACAACTCAGGATTCTTCATTGTTCATAACTTTTGTAATTCAATTAATTTAATTAAAAAAATAAACGAAATTATCCAAGTGAGAAAAGAGGAATCTTCTCTATGATTTGAGGACTAGCGAAAGATCTAATTAATTTTAGAAAAAAAAAAAATTCAGCAATTATTGTGTTTCTATTTACGAAGGCAAATAATTTGTCTCGAAATCCATTTTTATTAAATTATGTTCGAGATTTGGTGCAGCTTCTTTGCTCAATACGAAACGTATGTAAACATCAAGTTAATGAGTTTTTCGATGTAGTTAAATTCTTTTTTTTTTTTTTTTTGGAAAAATATTTAATCTTGAATCGTCATTGTACCAAAAGAAAAAAAAAAACAGTTTATAAACTTTTTTGTAGCAAAATGAGAATGTCATTTTTATATTAAAGCACATGATAGTTTTAATGTGAGAAAGCAAAGTGGTATAGCTGTCAAGATTTTTAAAAAAATGAAGATATTTAGTACAAATGGTAGAGAAACGATGGTACTATAGTCAAACTCGCTTATCGCGATCCCTGATTGAACGAAAACACGGATTTAGCGAGGAAATCAGAAAGATTGGGTTGGTTCAACGTTAAGCCTGTGGGAGCATAACTCGCTTTTGACGAACAAACCCAGTTTAAAGAGAGCAAATTTTTTGTAATTCTTTTAATTTCGATTGATATGACTTCGAGCTCCGCTTATTCTGTTTTAGAAAAATTCCTTTGACATTTTTTTTTGAAATCATGCGAAAGTTAATGATGAGTCATAAACCTTGAGAAAAAAGGATGACAGTCCTTTTTCTTATTTTAACTTGTAAAATAGGGAAGCATTTGAAAGTTACATATATAATGAAGCCAATATGTTCCGAACTTCAAAGGTTTACTTCCGAGGATATTGTACTCAAATTCAGGCAAATGAAGATGAAAGAAACAATGAACGCAACAACGATAATGACAAATGTGAAGAATTTGAAACTAAACCACCTTAAACGTCAATGAAATTTAATGTGCCGAAAAACTTGAACTTCTTTCTTCAAAGTCAGAGAAGTGTGGAAGTCTCTTAAGTGCAAGTGTTGATTTTTTTTCGGATGCACAAAAAAGATACAATCAGATAATAAGACAGTTCAAAGAAAATTAACCAGAAATAATAGTAACAGTTATAATAATAACAAGCATGTGCGTATGAAATATTGTGAATTTTTCACAAATTCATTTTTAAGAGCACTCGGTTTTAACAAGCGAATTCTGCAGTCCCTTCGCGCTCCTTACAAGCGAGTTCAACGTTAGTAGTTCTGGTATATGCTTCTACACATCATACTTTAGAAAATCTATTCATCAAGAGCTTACCTAGGGTTTGCACGCAATTTAGCACGCATTTTTCACAAAATTTTTAAAAAGCCAATAACTCCCTTAACTTCTCACAGGACAGAATATAGCAATAAAATCAGAGCAATTATCTGCCAATACAAAGCTAAGAAAATGTGAACTTAAAAAGCAAACGATTATGAAAAAATGTTTGTTTATTTTTTACTTTAATGTTAATATTTCTTTTGCATTTTCCAATTCATTTCATTAGCAGCTAGGAACAATGTTGAAAGATAATTTCATTGCTAATTTCTTATGCAAACGGAAATTCATCAAATAAGTAACAATAAGCATAATTAAATAAAATAACTACATACTAGTATGTCATTTTAGTTATTGAAAAAATCACATTCAAAAAATTTACTGTGATTAAAAGTAAAAGTCAGTTTAAAGTAATTGTTTTCTTTTAAACTACGTATAGCAAAGATATTTTATCGCAAACCCATAAATAAATAAAACTTTTACAACCTTTACTAACTCGGTTTAATTTCTTCGAAACTGCTTCCAATTTTTCTTGCCATCATGTTGTTTGTTGTAATTGATTGCACAAAAAAGATCAGTCGCATATTTTCTGTTAAAATTCCATGCCAATTTTAGCAGAAAGTATGATATTAGTGTTATTTTTTGTACGAATGATGTGTGCAGCCAAAAAAAGTAATTTCTAGTCAATCATTTTATAATATATATTTTCAGCGGGATACAATATGAACAAAGCGAGGGAAAAAATTCCGCATTCCTTAATTTTTGGTTCTTACAAATAATAATAAATACTAGTAATTATATGTACTGAGAAAATCCATACATTTTTTTAATACTCACATTTAAAGATTATTAATTTCTACTTTTCTTATTTACGTTTAATTGTTTCAATTTAGTTAGTTTTGTATTTTACTACACAAAAACATTTATTCTAAGAAATATATCAGTATGATTTATGCTTTTTTTTGTTTTAGAGGGACGTTATACAAAACCGGTTACTAAATTTTTTTTTCCTAAGCTGCTACGTGAATAAAATTGTTTCAATTTCTATTTTAATGATAAATTATATGTTTAGTCCGAAACATAAATAGTTTTTAATGTAAAAGGGCCATATTTTGGAAGAAAAATAAACTCTTGTTTGAAAGTGTACACGTGCCCGGATTCATCCAACATTCTCGGATAAAAAGGGTACATAAAAAAAGTAATTGATTAATGTTTTTGTTTTACTACTGAAACTTTTATTTCGAGCAACAAATGGTATAATGGTCCTCCCACACTGAGGGACATACGTGGGTTAAAAAATCACGGCGCATAAGTAATTTTGATTTTATACATTTAGATTTTTTTAGAAAAACTAAGTTGATTGGTCAGATTTATAAAAAGTTTTGAAAAAAGAAATCACAAATAAATTTTTTATCAAGCTCCTCTGCATTGATACAGGCTTCTTCAACTCGTCCTTTACAGTTGAGACAGTGTATCCAAACTTTTAGAGATTTTTACTTGGCTAATAATTCATTACAAGAGGCACAGGCTTTGTCACTCCTCGTCATCTTCATTTGATGATGCCGAGGAATCTTTTAATGTGCTGAACTTCTTTTTCTTCTGCCTTGACAGTTTTTTTGTTTAGTTGCCTTAAACAGTAGTTTCTGCTTTAGGGCTTTCCTTTCTGGGTTTTAAGGGTTTTTTTTTCCTTTGTTCTTCAAACTTCTCTTCTAACTTATGAAGTGAATAATCAAGGTGGTTTTCCCTCGTAGCTTGTTGGGAATTTTTATACTTTGGGGGGTTTTTTTACACTGGGAGAGATGTTATTAACCTTGGGGATATTAAGAAAGTAGACAAGATAGTCAAAACTGAATCTTGTGTAAAAATTGAATGTTGCTGATTATAGACATTAAGTATCTCGGCCTTTTTCCGACCCTCGGTTTGCTTAGAAATCTTAGTTTCTGAACGTGTTTCAACTTGATATTGTCAAGGCAAATTCTTATTAATGATTCAACTTGAGGTTCTTAAGGGTTCCAGATGTTTCAGCTGAATATTATTCAGGTAAAGGATTGTCCTCAAACTCCATTGGATTTTAAGTTGTATCAAAAGGTTTCAGAAGGGAATGTGAAAATGCACCATTGTTGAATGAGTAGACAGTAGATCTCGTTTCTATCAAACCATTTAACCACTTTCTCACCTTCTGTTCATAGAGGGCACTTAAATGTGACTGTAATGGGGCACTTCAAGCTGCTGTATGCGGTGGGTCGTATATTGTTCAAAATGTAATATTTATAAGAAGTCCTCTCTGAAAAGTATCGAACGTTTTATTTTGTACCATTCATAAGATTATTCTTGCTGTTAAATTATTCTTATTTTACAATTCAAACAAATTGAATTCATTTTATACAGTAAAAAAAAAAGTCATGCAAAATCAAGTACGACCAAAACCGGTCTGCCTGACTGACAGAGTCCCGGTTTTATCTGACAACGCCGTTAATAAGAAATTAAAAAACCTTGGCATATTTCAAACATGATCTAAAACTTGGTTTTAGAACTTAAAATAACAGCTGAAGAAGGTGTTATCAAATGCTGCACTGACCTAACACAAATCTTCAGGCAATTAGAAGCTGCAGGGTAAAATCGGTGGATTAAAAACCTAACCTTCATTACTTGAATATTTCCAAACATTGGAGGGAACCAACAGATAAGTTACACCTACTTTCTTTTTAACTCCAAATAACATCGCGGCTGCAACCCTCTCACATTTTCCGATGCATAGCAATACTAATCCAGCTATAACTGTTTTATCCGCCTACTCGGATTTATCCAACTCTCACCTTCAAAATTTTATATTATAGTCATTAAATCTAAGCCACACACGGGTGTTACGTTATTTGTTCATAAGACTAAAACAACCATCCTCTGCTTTTATCTTACTGTTTTTAGACAAACACGATTGGTAAGTGCCGAGATTTCATCTCTAAATCCATAACAAAAAGGAAAACTCTCACAAGTGGTGTACGCATTTGCGCACTTAGAATCTCTTGTACGAACGCAATTTCCAAACTTGTGATCATAGCCTTAAATGTGTGGAAAAAAAAGTTTACAAAACTGTTGCAAAACCACCATTGAAGCATTTAATGGTCTATTGAGCTGTTAAAAAATAAATAGCTGACATTCTCCAAGTATTATTTTTGAATTTTAAATCATTGTTTTTACCTCTTTGGGCATCATCCCATTGGCGACTTTCATTTTAGAAATATCAATTTCCAAAAATATTCCTTCAAACGAAACGCGTAAGACATACGAAAAAAACTATTATGTGAGATATTATAACGCCAAAATTACTCCACTTAAAGTTTTTTTTTCTTCCTTTTCCCTCCGGTCTCTTTACTTCCACACAGGTGGTCTTTTAATGGAGGAGATTGAAGTGATAATCGTTACAAGAAATCAACTTTCAGAATGCAGCAGATAACTAAATCAATGAACATAAGTGGGCAAACCCTTAAGCTCACCAGATACCCACTAATTACATCAGGAGGAAGTTCAACTAGACAAAAAAAATACAGAAAGTGTGCCACCTACCCAGGCAGTTAGTTTACGGTCAATGTCCTTCAGGATAGTGTGTCCTTTTTAAAAAATATCCCTCTTCGTAGCTTACTGTAGTCAGTCATCATGAACCAGCTAAACCATGCGTGGTGTAAAATTTGGTTCCTCAAAACTAAAAGATCACAATTAGTAACGGAATCATCTATTTGAAAAACCAGTCAAACGACAAAATTGGTAATTTCAGGAAAACATTTATATCACCATAATAAAATATTCAATAATGAATAAACCGTTGTTAACTGAAAGAAACATACCTAAATAGGCATCCCTGTTAGTTTTAATAATTGTAATCCTTATAGAAAAAAAATTATATGAAGGAAAAAAAATTAGAATTTGTCGCATGGCTGGTTTTTGAAATAAACGATTCAATTGGCCACATCAGTTACTTTTTAGAACGTAATTTGTTACCAAACTACGTTTAAATTGATACAGTTGTGAGATAAAAAAAATTCACAATGTGTAGTAAAATATTCATGATCCATCACTTATCAAAAGGCTTATAATTTTTTGTAGCTAAAAACAAATGTAAAAATATTTTTAAACATACAATTTTTATGACAGATACAATGGGGAAAACATTTGCTAAGTATGTAGGTGCTAAGAAAGTAACTTTTCTTTTCCGGGAAGATAAACTTTTTTTAATGCTGAAACATTTACGTGAACATTTTTTACACTGCAGGATATAAAAAATTTTAAAAAGAAAAAAACTGTTTGAAAAATAGCGTGACATAGATTTTTTAAAAAATACTTCTCATATAACGCGACGTAAAAAGATGCTTTTTCTAAATTAGTTTAAGTTCATAAATATTTTTCTGAGAGGTTGATTGGCTCTTTAGGGAAAATATGTGCTTTAAGAGTATTTTATTAAAGCTTATTCTATATTTGTTTTTGAAAACAAACATGATTTCTTTCTTTTTTTTTTTTTTTTTTTTGCTTCAGTTAGGTTTGAAGTTATGCCTGAGATAATTAAGCTTTCTTTATTTAAAGAAACGGCGTGCTGACATAATAAACTGATGCAGTACAATTTGTTATAATTACTGTGCCTGTCAACAAACTAAAACTTTTTTTTTTTTTTTTAATTTGCCCCAACAGCGTTTTTTTTTTTTTTTTTTTTTTTTTTTTTATTATTATAGTTTCCTACTCATGCAAGTAATTCAAATTATTTGCATCGTTAAAATATTTTAAAAAGTAGTTCGCCATTTTTTGCTGAACTTAACAGCGAATAATCGATGGTACGTGAAACTACGCTAGTTTGAACTTCTTCGGCATACTGCAAAACTTTTACTAGCATCTGATTTTCCATTTTTTGGAAGCAGTGAATCAGTCATAAAGCTTGTTTCAACATATAATCCAATTAACCAAAATCGAAAGTTACAGTGTCGAATAATGGGGAAAAACTTTTCCCTCGTTACGAGAACTTTTTAAATACGGTTCTGGTAATCCTTCACATGCTTATCAGTTTTCTGCTCAGTGAGCGTACATTGTAATAAAGTATATAAAAATATTTTTTTTAAAGACATTATCTATAAGTTTGGATCGCACTAAAAAAATGGAATAAACTAAGTATATTATTTCTTGATTTCGACACCCAAAAATTGGAAGTCGATCTTAATATATGTATGTTCATGTTAATTCTAAAGCAGTCAATAAAATTTAAATTAAAAATTTGAAAAAAGAAATTAAAATTAAAAGTTTGAAACAAGAAATATAGGCGGTTTAATTAAAGCTACTGTAATTAATACAGCTCTGTACGAATAGCTTTAATTACACCGCCTATATTTCTTGTTTCAAACTTTTAATTTTAATTTTATTGACTGCTTTAGAATCAACTTAAACATATATACATTAAAATCAACTTCAATTTTTGGGTATTGCAATCAAGAAATCATATAATGAAATAACGGGGCAAAGTGAAAAAATGAAATATTTACTCTGCGTTTAGCACCACCCGAGTAGCATCAACTCATCGGCCGATCATTGGCCGTTCATCGAAATCCGATCAAACTTTGATCAGCCGATGATCGGATGATAATCGGATTTCGATGAGTTTTCATCGGAAATTGCTCCACTATGTCTCATCGGCAATAGTAGAATCCGATCATCGGAATCCGATGAATTTTGCTCCCTATACCAATGAGATTTGGAGCAATATACGAGCAGTGCTGTTCCGAGGAGATGAATTTTGGATGAAAATACGATGAGAAATAGTAACAACTGCGATATAGGGACAAGCAGGAGGAAAAAAAATTAACAGTGGGAAGGGGGAGAGGGGTCCGTCATCTTGGATGATCACGTGACCCTTCCGCCATCTTGAAAACTTTCAGGTGGGGTATTTTTGGACGACGTCATTTGGGACAATTATTTAATATACTGTAATTTTTTTTAATAACTTGTTTATTGAATATCTAATTTAACAACTTTTGATGAACGTGATTCATGAGCTCCATCTAAGTCGCTTTAGCCGGGAATCGAACCCTAGACCTCTGGAAGACGAGATTCATATGCTAACCACTAACAAGTAATGCTCTTTCCAAGAAGGAAAATAATGTATTAAATGGAAAATCATTTGTGGTGCCATCTATCGGGGGGCAAGGCCATGTCAGATTTCTGAACGGAAAGTGAGAATTTTATTGAGTGAATATACTTGTGGCGCCAGCTAGTGAAGAGTCGGAGTCGATCATTTTGCCCGCAAACCGAGTCGGAGTCGATAATTTTGGGAGTCAAATTGAACGGAGTGGAATTGTTTTGGAGATAGAGAGAAATCATTCAAGAGTCGGAGTCTCATTTTGTTCGCAATTCCAGTGAGGTAATCGGGGTTGGAATCGTGGAGTTAGAGTTGAATTGATTTTGCAGCAAGAGTAAACCCTTCCAAAATCCAGGAGTCGGATTCGGAGTCAAAGTCTCAGTCATTTTTCCTCCGATTCTCAACCCTGAATGTTGATCCGTATAGCCTTACGTTTGATAAATAGTCGGATATTCGAATAATAAAACTTATCCTATTTTAACAGTTGGGAGATATCCAAAAATTTTAGATTGGGAAAAATTTTTATCGGAAAATTTAAACGATCTACTTTTTTTCCGATGAAATGTAACTCGGCAAATTTTCATCAGAAAATTTGATCGTTACGATCTCTTTTTCCGATGAAATTTCGCTCGGCAAATTCTTATCGGAAAATTTGATCGTTACGATCTCTTTTTCCGATGAAATTTCGCTCGGCAAATTTTCATCGGAAAATTTGATCGTTACGATCTCTTTTTCGGATGAAATGTAGCTCGGCAAATTTTCATCGAAAAATTTGATTGTTACGATCTCTTTTTCCGATGAAATGTAGCTCGGCAAATTTTCATCGGAAAATTTGATCGTTACGATCTCTTTTTCCGATGAAATGCAGCCCGGCAAATTTTCATCGGAAAATTTGATCGTACGGATATAGTTTTCCGATTAAAAGCAGCTCATCGAAAACCGTTCTCGGATTCTGATCGCAACGATATCAACGTGCATTACGCGATGAGTTTAGGAGGAGTCGATGATCGGCCGAGCAAAATCCGATGAGTTGATGCTACCTGGGCACTTATCTGGTAATATTTTAACAATGTAGTTGCACATCTATTCCAGTCAGGAAAAGACAAAAGCTTATGACAATACAGGCGATTTTCAAAACAATTATACCCTTATTGTAATATTTGCTGTAAGTCAAAAATTATTTTTTATGTTATAAAATAATAAAGTTCTTGTTATTAACATTTTAAATATGAATTGAGACCTTTTAATATGCGGTGCAATATTTATTTAGTTAATATTAAGCTTTTTTGTATTTTAAATATTTTGCTGAAGTAGTCGAGAACATGCGAGGTAAAGTGGATGGGGCATTGGGAAATAGTTTATTTCGTTTACTTACTCAATCATTAACTAAACATTTACGTATTCATTTATCAATTCATTTATTTAAAATTCCTTTATATAGTAATTTACTTATTTACTCATCCGTTCCCTTATTTTCATATTCATTCATCCGTTCCCTTACTTTCTTATTCATTCATCCTTTTACTCACTCTGTTGTTTTTCTTCATACATTAATTAATTAATTAATTAAATTATTCATTTATTTTCCCTTTTTTTATTTATTCATTCAAAATTTTACTTACAGATTCATTAGATCAAAAAAATTTTTAAATTAAATATAAAGTATTTCATTACAAAAATATTTGTTTTTTCGCTTTGCCCCTTGAAATAAAACAGTGAAAATGTTCCGCATTTCTTTGAAGTCTCAAAATTACTGCCAAAAATCAAACATAACGTTTCAATGAAAGTTTTATTATAAACTACAATGTTCTCCTTTGTTGTACTGTAATTTTCTAATCATATTTCAAATTGGTTCATTTTGAAAAAGCTCAGACATCTTAGCCAATTCACTTTGCTCCACATTCCCCCAATTAGTTTATTTCATACTTTTTAGTGCGAAGAAATAATCTTTTTAATTAAAAAACCTTTTTCTTATTTCAAAGATTTTTGGTTTCAAAATTGATTTGAGGTGAAAATTTTTGAAAATCAAAACAAATTTTCTTGTTACCTATCTTTATTAAGAAAAATAAACGGACTTTCATTTTAATATAAATGTATTGCGCATAAAGAAAGAAACTTTTTTTTTCCATTAATATTTTTTCAGTATTGCTGGTTTGTATGCTCGAATATAAAAGCATATTTTTTCAAGTTTAATTTAAAAAAAAAAGAGAGAGCTTAATCGCCCACATATATTCGTACATGATTGCTTAAGTTCAGCATGGCAACAATTAAAAAGCAGAAGTATATTAAATTTATAATTACTATTATTATATATTTTTTCTGACAACAATTCGAATCTGGAAGCAAAGCACAGGATTATGACAGACAAGGTAAGCTAAAAAATAGTCTTTAATTAATAATTAAAAATCTATAAACACATAAAAATGTTAGCCAAAATCTTCTCTTTATTTTTATAAAATTGTGAGCTTTTTCTGGTGAAGTATCTAAGAATAAACAAATATTCTTAGATGTGGAATGATGTGCATGATTTGACTCACTCTATAATACCATTTCACTTAATTGCTAAACGTTAAGTTGCATAGTTTTTGGAAAAAATGATATTGGTTGTTCGTCCTTCATTTTGGGTATTATTAGGGCATGCACGCAGCTTTGCCATGCTCTGACCCGCTAGTTTCCTACCAAGAGATTAACTATATTTTTTCGCTATGTGTCTTTAATTAGGTTTGACACATTTCATGGTCTGTGTCAATTGTTTTCAAATACTAACAAAACTTTTAAAAGCTCTATTCAAATATGAAAACGACAATACAGCATCAATAGTCATACTATTGTCGCAATTTCAACAAGCGTATAGTTTTACTTTGTTACGTACAACCTTCGCAGAGTTGAATAAATGTTTTTAAAATAATAATTTTGAAACTCACTTTTACAAAGCAACTATCTGTAAGTGTTTCGGACAAAACATTGATAGAGGGCACTGAAGTCAATTAGCGCGTAAGAGAGACTATAAACTTTTAGTCATGTGTTTTCCAATGTCTGTCTAAGCACGCCAAAACCGCTTGATCTTGATTTAAATCGAATCATGTATAATTAAATCATCATTAAACTCGAAAAGAATTTAAACGTGTAATCGTTCTCGAAGTCCATTCTATGTGCCAAATGCTTCCTTTCCAGGCCGATACAGAATGTCTCAAACGGGAATAAATTCAGGTAAGCGCCAATCCTGATTCAATCTCATTTTAATCAGTTTATTTGATCTGAATAATTCTTTAATACGAATCTTACATAATTACAATACAGTACGGGAATAAATTCAGGTAAGCGCCAATCTTGATTCAATCTCATTTTAATCAGTTTATTCCCAAGCAGC